>NW_024081162.1:821584-1177204 GCF_003009895.1 Hyaena hyaena
GCACTGAGTGTTATGTAGAAACTAATTTGACAATAAACTATTTGTAAAAAAATAAAAAAATAAAAAAAGAAGATATGGTTTATCTATACCATGGAATACTACATGGCAATGAGAAACAATGAAATCTGGCCATGTGTAGCAACATGGATGGACCTTGAGGGTGTTATGCTGAGCGAAATAAGTCAGGCAGAGAAGGACAAGTATCATATGTTTGCACGTATAGGAGGATTAGGAGGAACTTGACGGAGGAACAAGGGGGAGAAGAAGCGGGGAAATGGTGGGGGAAAGGGAGAGAGGCAAACCATGAGAGACTCTTGAATGCTGACAAAAACTGAGGACTGATGGATGTGGGGGGGAGGGGGGATGGGCATGGAGGAGGGCACTTTGGGGATGAGCACTGAGTGTTATGTAGAAACTAATTTGACAATAAACTATTTGTAAAAAAAAAAAAGATGAATAAATTATTTTAAACAAATAGAAAAAAAAAAAAAAAACAGCTAGACATGGTTAGACAACAAAAGGTACCATGACGAACTGGTCAAACTTCCTGCCCTATGGAACTTATATACTAGGGGAGAAAAATGCAAGAAATCAGTAAACAATGAGGAAGTATATAATTTGAGGTAGTGATAAGCAGCATGAAAAAAAATAAGGCTGGGTAGAGTACAGTGTGACTGACAGAATATATGGAGGTTGGAGGTAGTTGGTCTAGACAGCGTAAGCACACAGGACCTCTCAGGAAGTCACGTTTGAGTACTGTTCCGGATAAAATTAGGAAGTCATCGACTTGGGAATAGATGGCTCCAGCCAGGGAAACCGGCAGAGGAAAACACCTGAGAGAACAAGGAGGCCATGATGGCGAGGGAGAGAGGTGAGTGGCAGGAAGAGTCAGAGAGACATCAGCAAGGCCATATCATACACAGCCAGTTTGCCAGCAGCAAGGAATTTCAATTTTATTCCAAGTATAAAACAGCACAGTATGTACTAATATTCCCAGTGTTCAGAAGTAACCTCACACACAGAGAAGAGCTTGTTTTAAAGGAAATCAACGTATAAAGTGACTGACATAATACCTATACATGAGATATTTATCATTGTTTCAGGCTATACTAAATATCAGAAAGGCAAAATATCAAGAGCAAAAAGTAGACTCCCTGTGTAAGACATTTAGACACATTTGTCCAGTGTACTTTACATACACAGATCTTCAGACAAAAGACTTTTCCCTTTTGAAATAGAGGAGAAAAAAAAAAAAAAGAAGAAGAAAAAAAAAAGAAATAGAGGAGAGATTGGGAATTGAAGGGTATCTGGTCATTTATGAGTTTTTCATTTTTTTGTTTTACAACATATACACATCTAGATATGTAAGCTCATGTTTTAAACTGAATGTAAAGTGAAAGCATTAGGTTAAACATTATGCCAATTAGGTTTATAGCATACTCATTAAATTTAAAAGCAACACTAAATGTAGCAAGAACACTTAGATTTTGAGAAATAGCAACAAAACTCAAATTGACTTTAATAAAATAGAGAAATAAGCAAAAACCAAAAACAGCTGAGTAGGGAGTAAAAGACCATATGGTACACTAGGGAGCAAAATCAAATTCTGTAGAAAATCATTAAGTGAAAATCTAATAGAATGAGGACCATTGGAGCATTGTAAAACTAACCTTTTAAAAATATTATTTTGAGGAGCTGGGAGGTCATGATCTCACAGCTCGTGGGACTGAGCCCCACATTGCGCTCTGTGCTAACAGTGCAGAGCTTGCTTGGGATTCTCTCTCTCTCTCTGCCCCACCCCTGCTTGCCTGCATTTTCTCTTTCTCTGCCAAAATAAATAAATAAACATTAAAAAAATTAAAAAACCCCAAATATTATTTTGATATAGGAATACATAAAAAACAGCAATAGAAGAGGTAGGAAATGAAAAAAGTTCTTTCTTAGTTCATGTTGTATATTCATGGAAAGGTATATATAGTTTTTTGTGTTTTTAGAATGCAATGTAAAAATCAGAAGAGATTCAGGGAAGAACAGTGGCAGTGAAGTACACTCTCTTTTACTTTCTTACACTTAAGATATTATAATCATATTATATATTCAATCCTACATAGAATTTTAATTTTCTTTGAAGGATGAAAAAACCAGCCGTGAGAAATCTGCTGTTAAATGTACTTACAGGAAATAGTGGGGGTGGTTTCAGTACTACATCGGGTAGCTTTTCACCTCTGCCAAATCCAACTGCTTCAATATTAAAGGTGTAAGCTGCACGTCCGCGTCCTTTATTCCCAGCCATCAGAACTACTTATTCCAGAAAAGTGGGCAAATTCTGAAAGACATCCCATAGAAAAAAGAAATCAATGTTTTAAAGCAGAATATAAAACTCCACCACTGAAGTAGTGTGGCTAATTAAAAATACTTCTGGGGGCGCCTGGGTGGCTTAGTCGGTTAAGCATCTGACTTTCGCTTAGGTCAGGATCTCGCAGTTCGTGGGTTCGAGCCCCGCGTCGGGCTCTGTGCTGACTGCCAGCTCAGAGCCTGGAGCCTGTTTCAGAGTCTGTATCTCCCTCTCTCTCTGACCCTTCCCTGCTCACGCTGTCTCTCTCTCTCCTAGAAATAAATACAAAAAACATTAAAAAAAAAATTTTTTTTAAAAAAACAAAAAAAAAATAAAAATACTTCTGGAAAGCAAAACTTGTAAAGAAATAAATATACGATAAAGTGATTTCCGAACTCCTCACACCTAGTCAAGTCGGTAGGTGACATGATGATGGCTCAATTACCTCACCCAGGCCCTGGGCGAATGGCTCGACCCTGTCTCCTTTGAGATGCTGCCCGGACCACTGCACACAGCCAGCTGATGCAATTCTCTTCCCCCTCTGTGATTTGGCATCAAGATCTCAGACATATATAAAAAGTGTGGACAAGGAAAAGTCTGGCTGATGAAGACAGACCACCTTGCTTTTTCATTCAACCTGACGACTACCACAAGTCACATACACCTTTGTTTTTAAATTACAGAAAAACATCTGAGATAGTTAAAATAAAGGTAAGATAAACCTGTACTCTTTTCAACTTTGGCAACAGTAGAGATGTCACATACTCCAGTTCTCTACTGAACTTCTTCTGAATTGTCTGAAACAGGATTATACTATCATGTGAGAACAAGCCGGCAGCATATTAACAGGGATCCCAACACCAAGGCTCTGTCACTACAAGACTGCATTTGACTGTCATCATGATTATGACATACATCCTCTAAATCTCTTTTCCCACTGACAATACGAAGTGTCATTCAATCCTGCAAACTCAAGAAAACAGCAATATACCTCTCATACCACTTACCAGTTTTCCTTCCTTTCTTTCCTTATCATTATTTTTGGAAAAACTGAGGTCATTTCCTATACAAGCCTTCTCCAAATTTAAGGCACATGACAATTACCTAGGAATCTTGTTAAAATGCAGATTCTGATTCAGGTGCCCGAGAACCTGCATTTCTAACAAGCTCTCTGGGATTATCAATGCTGCCGGGGTGCGGGCCACTATTTGAAAGTAGCAAGTTGTAACAGTCTCCCATTTCTGAATTTGAGGAACTGAATACATGAAATGTGGTATAACACATTCCTCTTCCCTGTATTTTCTAAATAGGTGGACTAGAGGCTTAATCAAATTTGAGTTTAATTTTCTTCAAGGACACTTCAAAGAGACGCTTTGTTCTTCCTATTGCATCACATCAGGTTGCAAACAAAACCAATCTCTCTTTCTCTCTCTCTCTATGATGTTCTCTGGTCAGTGGGTTCAGGTGCTATTAGTTTGTTTCATATAGTATACAATTCCCCATCAGTTTCCACCTAATGACATCAGTAGCCATTGATAATCATAGCCGAGATTCATTATTCCATTATGGATTGTAATTTCATTCTTTCTGTATCTACTAGTTGGAATTCTATCAGGAATCAATTTCATCATTCACTAGTTACAATGAAGCACAAGTTGTAGAGGAAAGGTACTTATTCTAATAATCAAGCTCATTCTATCTGTCCACACTAAAAGAGAGGGAGGATATCTAAAAAGACGGGTTTCAACTGCTGAGTCACTCAAGCATATGCTGAGCCTGCAGAAAGCAGGTCTTGTAAGTATGAAAACCGCTGAGAAGAAAGATAGACTTTCACTCTAAAAAATGAATTGTGGGAGCCCTGTAGGCATGGTCAAGACCACTGGGCTTAATTCCAATCTGGGATTCACCCATAAGTAAAGATGAAGAACAATTTTCAGGTAACATTTCCCAAACTTGCCTAATCATGAGAATTACCTGGAGAACTTGTTAAATATACCAAGTCCCAAGCAATCTTCAAGTATTCAAACCCACATCAGAATCTTTGGAGGCAAGCTCTAGGAAACAGTTGGGAAAACTCACCCTAAAAAGAGAGTGTATCAGCTACCATTGTTTGATGGAATATCCCTTTAGAAATACCAAACTCTGGAGCCTCTAAACTTCCATATTTATAAGGCATCTTTGGGTGTATAAACTGGTATCATTAGTGAATGGATTCCTCTTGGCAGAAAAATCCTAGCTCTTGAGACACCCTAAATGATTACATGGCATTCTGGCCTACAAATCCATCCCTCTTTAGTTTGCCCATTATGAGTCAGTTCTCCCATGCCTAGAGAAGCTGCCAAATTCATTTTTTTTCTCTTGCAGGGCTAAGAGGTACTTCTTGGACTCCAATAACGTCTCATAGGGAAAATGGCTCGCAAGTGAGGCCTAAGCATCAATCTTGGGTATCCTCTGTGCAACCACTGCCTTGTTCTTCTTTCGCCCTCCAAAACTTCTTGAATGAAGGGCTTTTTATAAGCAGCTTTCCCCATTTCCTTATTATCCCAATCTTCCTCTACTTCATATAGGCTAATTTCATTGAGTCATTCATTCAACCAATATTGAGTATTCCAGGCACTGTTGCAGGACCCAAAGAGCACTGAATAAAACCGTGTCCCTGTTCTAAGGGTTCATATTTTAGTGGCTGAAAGAACACAAAGATGTAAGTAAATAAGTGTGTAATATAATAGTATGTATTCTTGCTGTGGGTTGAACTGTGTTCCCCTCCTAACCCTCCAGTACCTGTGAATGTGATGACCTTCCTTATTTGGAAATAAAGTCTTCGCTGCAGATGTAATCAAATTAAGATGGGCTCATAGTGAATCAGCGTGAGCCCTCTTCCAATGATGGGTGTCCTTCTAAGAGAGAAGTCTGGATAGAGAGAGACACACACAGAAGGAAAACACCATGCGAAGATGGAGGCAGAAACTGGGATGCCGCAGTTGCAAGCCAGGAATGCCAAACAGTGCCAGGAAGCACTGTGAGCTAGGTGAGGCGTGGAACAAATTCTCCCTCACAGCCTCGGCAAAGAACGAACCTAGTCCACACCTTGACTTCACCTTGATTTCAGACTTTGGGCCTCCAGAACTGTGAGAGAATAAATTTCGGTTGTTTGAAGACACCCAATTTGTGGTGAAATGTTATAGCAGTCCTAGAAAATCATCAATATGGCTCTGGAAAAAAAAAAAAAAAGAATGGTAAGGGGACAGAGAAGAATAAAGGGGTATGTTAGTGGCTTTTCACACAAGGAAGGTCTTTCTGTGGAGGATAAATCTGAGCAGCATGCTGGAGAAAGCCTAGAAGCCACAAGATGAACGGATGAGGTGGAGAGGGCTGCAGAGAGAAGGAGGAGAAAGTGTAGAGAAAGAAGCACACGCTGGGAGTGTGCGAGGATGGAGAAGCCCATGTCCTTGTTGAGGAGCAAGGAGCAAGGAGAGGCGGGTCAGGGCCATATCTTGTGGAGCCCTGTGTGAGCTGTGGTAAAGGGTCTGGCTTTTTACCTCACTTGTCATGGGAACTACATTCACAAAGATGCTGGAACACAAAGGTCCCAGGGGCTCCCAATGGCAAAATCCACTGGCATTTTGGGCTCGTTCATGTCTTGGACTTCCAAAGCACAGGACTCGCTATTGCCTCCTCCCTTTTGAAATTATCTCCTTCCTAGGCTTTATTAAAACTCTGCGATTTTGTTGTTATTGTTGTTGTTATTGGCTACTTCTCTTCTTAAACCTCCTAAATATAAATTTCCTGAAGGTTCAATCTTTGGTCTTCTGCTTTTTTTTTTTTTTTTTTTTTTGGTCTTTCGAAAACACACTGGCACTCAGGGTTTGATGACCTCTCCCATACTATTGTCTCCAACACTGACCTTTGTTTTGAGTTTGAGCCCATGTTCCCACTATCAAAAGAATATTTGGAAAGCACTTTAAACTTAAAATACTGAGATCATCTTTCCCCTACACTAACTGGCTTGCCTTTCAGGTAATATGTCCCTGTTTCTATCCACAGTATGTTATTTTCCCGCTCACCAACATTTGATGACTTGGAGTGCATCAGAATCGACTCCTCACTCTGTTCTCTTCTCCTATGGAATCAATCCCTAATTCTTCCTTCAAAATGTCCCTTCCTTTCCATTTCTTCTACCATAATCCAGTTTAACCTCTTTCCACATCACTTTTGAGTAACTGCAAGTTTTGTGGTATCACTTGTTCTTCCTATTTGTTTTATTCTTCCACATTATTCATCCTAAGCCATAGTTCTGATCATGCTGGTCTTCTCATCTTCCCTCTTGGCTACAGAATTAAATCCAAACTCCCTATCCAAGTGTTCAGGGCCCTTTTAAGATGCTTGCACCAGTCCTCCTGACTCCTTGTATCACCATGTCTTGTTTACCATTCTCTCCACTGTGATCTACCCCCTCTTCCTCCGTGCTTGACTGTAGCCCCTTTCACCTGAAGATCCAGTTTAAGTCCCTCAAAATCCACAGTGGTTGCTTCACCCACCTTGACCTCATAAAGATCCTCCCATTAAAATAAATGAATTTTTAAAAATTGAGGTGTTACATATTGCCACTCTTCCATTTTGGAAGAAAGAGACAATATGCCTTTTGGGGAATGGGCCTTTTCCAAAGGCAAGGAGTTTCACTTATGTTTTGTTTGTTTATTTCTTCGGCCATCTTAACAGTAGAGTTTTATATCCCCACTGTCTAGCACAGTGCTCTCTATATAGCAACAGCTCCACAATTAATGTTAAGCTCTCTCTTTCTCTTTCTTTCTCTTTCTTTTCCTTCCTTCTTCTCTTCCTTCTTTTCTTTCTTTCATATGGTGTCATGAGCAAAATCTACCCAAAGAAGTACAGTTCAGTCATCCTACTATTAACATTGTTGTTTTCTTTTAAATTTCCAGAACTATAAAGTTGGAGACCCGGATGTACCCTGGAATCATCAGAATTTAAGAACAAAACTCAGGCTTCACGCCAGAATAACAAAATCAGAATCTCTGGAGATAGGATTCAGGCATTAGGACTTTTTAAAGCATTCCCAGAGTTTACAACATATAGCCCAAATTAAGAATCACTGCTTCCTGCGGCATCTGGGTGGCTCAGTCGGTTAAGTAACTGACTTCAGATAAGGTCATGATCTCGCAGTTCAAGTCATGTGTCGGATTCTGTTCTAATAGCTCAGAGCCTGGAGCCTGCTTTGGATTCTGTGACTCCCTTGCTCTTCCCCTCCCCTGCTCACACTCTATCTCTCAAAAATAATCATTAAAACATTTTTTGAAAAGAAGCACTGCTTCCTATTAAACTTCACATTTTGTAAAAGAAGAAAGTGAAGCCGTGAGAAAGCTGACTGCCTAAAGACACACAGTTAATTCCTAACAAAGAAAGAACTAGGTAAAGCCTCAGGTACCTTTCCACTGTCCATTCATCCACATTACACTACCTGAAACACATTTCCAGGCTAGTTGAAGACTTTTTAATCCCACAGATACCTTTAATCTTTACAAAGACGTGAGTTAGCAATGGCAAAACTGACTGAATTTGGAAGTGTAAAATCGGAAGCATCATCCTTCCATTTTGGAATGCCTCCAGAAAAGTCTTATTCAGAACTGTTCTGAGCTGGTTTGATGGGTGTTGTTCAAGCATCCAAGAGCTGAAATGCAAAGCCCATTCTATTGGACTACAGACAACATTCCATCAGAGGCTAAGGAATTCCATCTGAAAGTCCACCTAGGGCTAATGTTTTATGAGTTATGACCGTAGCCTCACACTGACCCTTGTACATATTAGCTAGGTGAACGAATGTACAATCGCATAAAAGTAGGCATGGAAGCTGGGGGAGGCACCAAAAGACAGGTTACAGCATCTTTCCTGATGATGACACCTAAATTGTCCCAATCAGAACCTGACTAACTTCTCCATCTTCTGACCCCTTCTCCATCTTCACTGCTCTGCTCATAGAAGAATATTAGCTGTATCCTCTCTTACAGGTTCACCTTCCTTGTACTCTGTTTTTGTTCAGGCCTATACTGTCTCTAACCTGGTCTCTAACACAGAACAGATAAATTCCCACTGCCAGCCTCCCCCTTTCAACCCACTCCCCAGTCATCTTTCTAGAGCATAAACCTTGGTGTGTCACTCTCCTTAACCAATAAAGCTTTGGTTCTAACTTTCTGTCTCTTACCCCCTGCACACTGTCTCTAGCCACTCTCAACTCTCCTACATCAGCTCTTGCATGAGGCGTTCCTTCTGCCTGGAGTGCCTTCCTCCTGCATCCACCGGGGCAACCCCTGGAATCATTGAAGGGGCATCAGTTAAGCAGCTGTGCAAATGACACTTCTCTGTGACCATTTTCTCCACCCAACATGAAGACAGATCTCTCCCTTCTCTGTTTCCTAAGTACTACACTGCTTTTATTACCCTTTTTAAGATCATGTTGTGACTGCCAGTTCTTGTCTGTCTCTCCAGTAAGCCCTACAATTAACCATTCATCAAGTATTTATTAAGCACCCTCTGTCTCAGACCATCTTCCATATACTGGGAATACAGTAGTGAACAAAACAAAGTTTCTGCTGTTGTGGCGTTCAGAGGGCCTCCTTGAAGACTTACATTTCCATGCTCTATCACTAACCAGAGCCTGGCAAAAGTCCAACAAATACTGGGTCAATTATTGCTGAGCTCATGGCCTAGTAAGGATATCCCTCCATTTCTTCTATAGTGGTTTCCCTCTGCCTATAGGAAAAATGTCCAAAATACAGAAAGCTCTGTACTTCCTAGCTGAGAGCATCCTAACAAACAGTAGTTTTTTAAGTCCGGCTCAAATGCTACTCTTCAACAATCCTTTTCCTTAGAGCACATAGTTCTTACTTCCTCTGTGGTATATATACCATACTGCTTTATACTGCAAATATTTGTGCATAAATATTATCTTCCCTCAAGTTCTTGAGAACCCAGATCATGACTTTTCTTTCTTTCTCTCTCTCTCTCTCTTTTTTTTTTTTCCCACCCAATACTATTCTCACAGATCATTTAGCTCTGGGGCTTGCATGTAAGGATAGCCCCAAACAGACTGACTGGATAAATTCTAACTAGATGAAGAAAATATTCAGGAAGGCTACATCTCCACCAAAAGCTTTAGGAGTGTAGGAGAGGACAGTACATCTCTCCTATGAAGCCTTATTAGTAGCTGCCACAATAAGGGTTTTCATAATTAATTTTTACAATGCTGTCTCATGGGTATCACTAAAATTATTCAAGTTCTCAAGGGAATTTTTGAAGCCTAACTTGATGTTTCAATACCTGGGAGGTGCTAGGTGGATACAGGGATCTGGTGTTAACAGTGGGGGTGATTTATATGGCTGGCTAGGCCACACCCAGACATTATCCACGTTTTCTGTTCTCACAAGGTGCGACTGCCTCCACCTCTACTTAGTTGAGCCTTTTCTACCAACTTTCTTTGCTCTCTGTAAGAGAGGACAAACTAACCAAAAATATGGAGGGTAGGGGAAGAAATACAGAATTTCATTTTTTGTAAGATCATTAAGACGTTATAAACAACCCTTCTCCCCACGATACAGGGTAAAAGTGCCAAGAGTTAAGAAAACATTCTGAATAGTCTGTCCTCAGCAGCAAGTCTGCGGCAATGACTCGTGCCTTGAACCAATCACACAGTCCCCAGATTTGAAAATCTACCATCAGTTACAGCATAAATTCTCTTCTAACTCACTGCAAACAGTCCCAGGAAGTGGAGACCAGTTAAGATCGGGAAAAGGCGGTTTTCAAAGATTTTGAAGGGATTAGAAGAAGGGAAGGTAAAGCTATCTCCCAACGCCCCTCAATCCTGAAACGCTTTAAAGGATCTCCAACTCTGACTTCCCCCACCTTCCCCATATGTGCCCCTTTAACTTCCCTTTACCCTCTCCATCTCCTCCCTACCCCTCAATTGCTCCCTCTGTTACCTGCTCACTGTCTCGAGGCTTGGGTAAAACCGTGCAGCCGAAGTGCCGGCCGGCAAGGAAGGGGTGCACACAGAAGGCGCGAGCTCGCGGATACCGGTTCCACCTCTAGAGGAGCGCGCTCCGCCCTCCACGCGGGCTCGGAGCCCTGTTCTGCTCCCGACCAGTCAGTCCCGCCCACTCCCTCGCCAGGCCCCGCCCCCTGGGCGAGGAGCTTTTTAGCCCTTGGCAGGCGCCGTACTCCCCCATCCGGTTTGGCCTGACTCTTTCGGCGCTGGCTGGAAGTACGCTTGGCGGAGTGCAGTGGGTGGGAGGACCTGGCGCCTCCCCCGCCTTGCTTCTGGCCTCTGCAGTCAGACCCCCGGGGTGAAAAAAGTAATTCCTTTCGGGTCTCCAGTCTGCAGCAGTGCCCCTGCATTAACGCTCCCTTGTGCTGCAGCTACAGAAGCCAAGATCACCCCAGCGCCTAAGGTGCAGGCAGAGGAGCCGCCGCGCTCTGCGGACCTGGCTGGAGGGTGCGTGCAGACTCTCCAGGCCGCGACTCGGCGCGTCCTTCCCCGTAGTTCTCCCCACCCCCTCGCCCAAGCCCGCATCTCCCGGATCCCCCGCCCTCTCCTCGCTCTGCGCCCCCTCCCTTGCTGCGGGCTGACCGCTCCACACCGCAGCAGCGCCTCGCGTCTGGACAGCTTGCGGGAGGCACACACGCCTACGCCAACTCCGCCAGACCGCACCCCTGCCCAGCATGTCCGCGCTCGAGTGGTACGCCCACAAGTCCCTGGGCGACGGCATCTTTTGGATTCAGGAACGCTTCTATGAGTCGGGAAACCGCGCCAACATCTGGCTGGTGCGTGGCTCCGAGCAGGATGTGGTGATCGATACGGGCCTGGGGCTGCGCAGCCTCCCGGAGTACCTGTACTCCTCTGGCCTCTTGCAGGATCACGGGGCCAAAGAGAACGCGGCGTGCCGGCCGCTGCTGGCGGTGGCCACACACGTGCACTTCGACCACTCCGGCGGCCTCTACCAGTTTGACCGGGTGGCCGTGCATCACGCCGAGGCCGAGGCGCTGGCTCGCGGGGACAACTTTGAGACCGTGACCTGGCTGTCCGACAGTGAGGTGGTGCGGGCGCCCAGCCCGGGCTGGAGAGCCAGGCAGTTCCGAGTGCAGGCGGTGCAGCCCACCCTCATCCTGCAGGATGGTAATGGGCCCTCATGGGCGCGCGCTCTCTCTTTAAGGGAAGGGATTGGGAAAAACTGTTCGAGGGATGCATGTTGCAGACGTGCGTGGCTGTAAACGGGCTTGTTTTGCCACTTCGCAGAAACACCACTACTGTTTCTCCTTTCCCTGAGTAAACGCCTAAGTCGATCGGAGGCAAGGCCCTCCGAAGCCTTCCTTACCAGTTCTGGCACTGTGTGGCAAAACCAAGTACTCAAATGCAAGCCAGCCCCACCCCCTAGTCAGTTTCCTGTGTAAGATATAGTAGAACACCACCGAGGCTTGTGACTAGGGATTTTCCATTTTTTCCCTCGAACTCCTTTCTGATTTCCAGGCGCTTTTATAGCGAAAAGACTGTTAAGGAATGACGCCTCACAGAGAGTGCATGACAGACTCTGTGCTTTTGAGAACAGCTGACTTCATCTGCTCTCTGTCACTGCTGGATATGAGCAACTCCCACCTGTAGGTTTAGAAAGCCATTAGAGAGCTGTGGTTCTTATCTACTCGTGCGTCCTTATCTGCCAGATAGGTTTCTGTTCTTGATGTTCTTGATGTTGCCTCATTAGAGAAAAAGCTTGTGAACGTAAAAAGTAGAGAATATGAGTCTTACATTATGACAGATACATGGTCTGGTTTAAAGCAAGGCCTGAGAAACATTAATAAGGAGGTTATTTCCGGTGATGGTGAAGTGTATGGATTAATGCATGGGCAACCTTGGGCCTCTGGCTCTGTAAAAGAAAGGATGGGGATCTGAAAGAAACTAATGGAATAAAATACAATAGAGTAGAGCCTCAGCCCTCTCAACCCCAAGCAGGCACTTAAATAATTGAGATAATTAGCCACAATAGCAATATTTGTATATTAAATTTCCTTTTTTCTTTTTAGAATACTTTTGTTAACATTTTATCTTCACAACACATTGGAAGTGAGGTGGCTGACCCCTAATTAAATGGCTTGCCTACAGTCCATAGAGCAAGATAGTGACAAAAGCTAAGATTTGAACCAAGGCACAATAGATCAAAGCATGCAGATCATAAATCCTACCCCATAAATATATTATGGTAATTATGAGTAGGATAAGAAACCCCCTTCTTTCATTTTTATCTTGAAACCAGCTTAATTGCCAATTTAATTTATTAAAACATTCCTCTAGGAGGTAGAAAAATCCTGTTGCTGCAGTACAATAAGCTTACTTTATGAAGGACCAATATGACAAATAATGAAATTTTTACAAAAAAATAGTTTATCTTATAGATGAGATCTTCATCACTTGAAATATAAAAAATTGAAAGCAAGATTCTGTACCTCACACTCCACCCACAAAGCCTTTTCATTGAAATTTCAAATCTAAAGATTTTAAAAAAGACTAATTTAGATGGGAGTCTTAAATCATCTGCCAATTTGAGATTAAAGAGAAGTGCATTTACAGTATTCCTTGTATTTTTTTTTACAGTATTCCGTGTATTTCTTGATAAAACTGATATTTTTTAGAGTTAGGATTTCCATGTAGTTGATGGGTATTCAAATTAAATTAATTGTGGTACTGAGACCAAAAAATGTTTAAATTAGTATTTAAAATAAATTACAGTTGTCTGAATGAATAAATTACTTCTGATTTATTTACTTTCCTCCTGTGCCAGCAATAGGAAATCACTGGTGAAAGAAGGATAAGAATTATTGTTTTATAGACGAAGAGTCCAAGCAGGCCTGAATTATCATGCCTGAGATCACATAGCCGGTTTGGAAAAGAGCTGGGACTAGCATCCAGGTTTCCTGAATCCCAATTTGTGGTAGAATTATAGCATTTGGGAAATGCAGGGGGCCTGCAAGCTACCTGTGTGGTGCTTTAAGCCTTTGAAGGTGTGGGGGGGGCGGAAAAAAAGCTTAATATTTACCAAAGACTTAAAGCTAAGAATAGTGTGTTAAATCAAAAGTTGTTTCTCATTAGAAGCAGAATGCCTCATCCTCTCAAGTAGTATCTAATTTTCTCTTTTCTCAGGAATATTAATTTACTTTCTCTTCTGAATAATGTGGCCTGCTGACTTGCTGTTATCATAATCCAGATGCCTGGAAGGAGATATAAAATATTTATATGAAAAATTCATACCCAGTTACACATACACATGATGAGCACATATCTGAACAGCATAAAGTCGTTGCTTTGGTTAGAACATAAGGAGCCTGCAGTCATTAGTTTATTACATCTCATTTAGTGAATTGATGATCACCTGTCATGAGGAAGCATAAATCTGTGCACTGTGTGACTAACCCAAAAGCTGACTTGTAAAGGAGGGACAAGGAGAGATCATCATACAGTGCAGCATGTTTGACGGAAAAATAAATCCCCCTACAAATAGTGAAATAGTATCCTCCTATAAGAAGACACAGAAACCTTAGATTAATACTGTACCTTATATAGTACTATTGTTAATATAGTACCACACATCTTTTTATCTATTTTCCACAATAGTCAAATGATATGAAGTGCAGACATTTTGGTCCCTTATATCTATTTAAGTGTTTTGCCCAGAGTCACCAAGGTAATTACACATTATGACAGGTGGACTTAAGTCATTTGGGGAAGTGAAAAACAAAAAATAAATTCTACAGAGGTAGATTGAAAAACACATCTAACTTGACTCCATCCCATACCTAAGACTATGATAAAGGACTGTGGTTTGTCTGTTTTAAGTATTTTAAGTATAAATCCATATTGAACTATTTTGAATACTGATGTAAATGTAATGACTGAGTCAGCAGTTTTATCGTCTGCCTGCAATGGGAAGTCCAGAGTGAATCCAGTTTGCACTGCAGGAATTTTAAAAGGCTCAGGAAATAGCAGTAGCTGGTACCTTAGTGGGGCAAAGGAAAGATAAGTAGTAAAATAAGTAGAATTTGTTGAAAGCCATTTAAGAAGCTGTGAAAACTCTGGAATGCCTGTGCAGTTAGTTTGTTCTCTGGGGAGAATAAAGCAGAAGAGTTTCTCGATTAAGGGATGCCAACTACTACTGAGCTCAGGATTCAGTATAAAAATAGGAGGAGAGTGTGTGTGTGTGTGTGTGTGTGTGTGTGTTCTCTTGAGAGCCAGGTCTTTACCCCCCAAGTAGGATACTGGAAGAAGATTACCTGGGAAATGTGTCCAGCCCTGGAGGAAAGACTAAGATGCTGATCCCTAAGCAATCTTTGGCTTGGTCTGTCTACAGTGCAACCTTGATCATTAAGCCCAATACATGTGCTTCAAGCAGCCTTTTCACCCCACCATCCTCAAATAGGCAACCAAGCATTATGAAAAAACCCTAGAAAATCGTCTTATATGAGATCAAATACTAAAACAAATAGCATAAATCAACTTGAGGGGGGAATACTATCATTAATAACATCAGGGGATAATAGAAGCTATTGCATTCAAGGTATTCAAGAGACATTGGGATGCTTTTAAAATAAGCAACAGAACAGTATGCACGTGCACACATGCGCATGCGCGCACACACAAACACACATGAATTCTTGGAGTTTAAAATAGTAGAAGCTGCTTAGTAGAAGAACTGAAGATAACGTTGAAAAGCTTAAAAAAAAAAAAAAAGAGCAGAAAGGTAAAATGAAAACTAGGAGAGAACCAGTAGAAGACCAGTTTGGAAAATTCAACACTGGAATAATAGAAGCACAGATAGAATAGAGAAAATGGAGGAAAAGAAAGCATAATAGAGGTAATTCAAGAAAATATCCCACAATGAAGAGATGTAAATTTTCAGATTAAAAGAGCCTACAGAGTTCCTAGCATGATGAATGAAAACACATCCAGCCTAAGGCACATTATTGTAAAATTTCAGAATACTGGAAGCAAGCTTCCAGAAATTAAAAAGTCATCTACGTAGATCATAATGGCTTTAGAGCTAGAAAAGAAGAGCTATTCCTTATTTGAAGAAAATTTATTTCCAACTTAGAATTTTACATCCATTTCACTAACAATCAAGTTACCAAAAAAGATTATTTCCCACATGCTATTACTTAGAAAGTTACCAAGATACAATTTTATCCTATTTACTCCCTTCAAAATAAGGAAGTAAAGCAAGAGAGAAAGATATGGAATACAGGAAACAGGAGATTGAATACAAGAGAAAGATGAAAGGAAGCATCAAGATGATGGCAAAAATGACTTTCTGACAATGATACTATGCCAGGCATAAAGAGCAGTTAAATCATTACTCTTTTGGATAAGAAATACATATAAGAGTGCTGTCAGTAAGCGGAGAGTGAGGGGTAAAGAGAGCTAAAGATTCTTATATTTCATAGTGGAAGTCAACATAATCTAAAATTTAAAAACCAAGAAATGGTAATACATGAATGAAATCAGTATAGTATATCTAATTAGTAAATCAAGAAATGAAATATAAAAATTATTTAGAGATAAATATATTTAGTAGAAGCAGCTACCAGAAGAAACAGCCAAAACTGTTAAAAAGTGGTTGGTTCTTGGGAGCAGAATTAGAGTCAGAATGAGGCAAATAACTTTTTCTTACATTTTAAGCCCTTCTGGAATATTTTATTTGAGATATGTACATATATTGCTTTAATTAAAAATGAAATGAAAAGATGGGATTACCAAGATGGGAAAGGGTATTTGAAAAGCATTATGCATTATAAGCATAGGGGAGGCGCTTATAAAGCTATAAGGTAATGGCAGAATCCAATGATAGCCATTATGGCCTTATCAATTGCTTACAGTTGGTATCGATTTTGATAGGTGGGCACTCATGACTTACCTGTTGCTAAATATTTTAAATACCACCTGGATATAATCAAAGATCAATAAGATTCTATCCCTGCATTGGTACATTGGTAATTATCCACAGCTTTTTTTTTTTTTCTCCAGATTTAACTTCCTTCACTTCTTTCCTTCCTCCTTTCCTTTCTATACACTTATGAAAAAAATGGGTCTCCAATAGCTCTATTATTAAACCAATGTAGCTATAATTTCTTTACCTTACCTCCCAGTCATACAGTAAATGGCAGTGGTTCCTGATCCTCAGAGGCACTTTAAATCTGGAACAACTGTCTTGCAAAAAGGAGTCTGGCCCTTTATGACTGGAATGCAAAGGAAGTTGGGAGGGTCTGATTCCATCTTAACATTCTTAACTGGGATTCACAACAAGACTAGGACATCCCAGCTCCCACTCTTGGCCCCACTGATCTGTTTTGTATTGCTATCTTTTTTTTCCTTAAAGTTTCCACAAATGTAATCACATATACTGTTTTGTTTCTGTCTTCTTCATTTGCAATGGTGTTTTGGAGATTCATCCATGTTGTATCTCTTATTCATTCCTTTCTATTGCTGAGAAAGAATCCATTTATGGATATAACATATTTTATCTACTCACCTGTTGAAGGAATTTTGAATCTTTCTACTTCGAGGCTGTTATTAATAATGCTACCATGAACATTTGCATGTAAGTCTTGTGTGCATACATGTTTTCCTTTCCCTTGATAGATACCTAGAAATGGAACTCCTGGATCTTATGGTAAGTGGATGTTAATTTTAAGAAAGTGCCTGTTTTCCAAAGTAGTTATACCATTCTGTATTCCCAAATATATTGGATAAGAGTTCCAGTTTCTTCAGCTCTTTGTCTACACTTGCTTTTGTCGGTCCCTTTGATTTTAGCCATTCTAGTGAGTGTATAGTAGTATTTCATTGTGGTTTAGCATCTCCCTAGTAACTAATGATTGTGAGCATATTTTCAGGTACTTATTTGCTATTCAGGTATCTTCTTTGTTAAAGGGTCTATTAAAATATTTTCTCCTTTTTATTTTTAAAAAAAATTTTAAAGTTTATTTATTTTGAGAGAGAAGGGCAGAGAGAGAGAGAGAGAGAGAGAGAGAGAGAGAAAATCCCAAGCAGGCTCTGAAATGGCAGCACAGGGCTCATTGTGGAGCTTGAACTCAGAAACAATGAGATCATAACCTGACCAGAAACCAAGAGTCAGACATTTAACCCACTAGGCCAACCAGACACCCCTTCTGTTTTTTTTTTTCTAGAAGCTTTCACATTTAGGCTTATGATCTATTTGAAGTTAGTTTTTGTTTATATTGTGAAGTAACGGTTGAAAGGTTCTTATTTGCTTATTTGGAAATGGATAGCCAAAGTGTTCCTGTCCATTTTGTTGAGAAGACTATCTTTTTACCCACTGAATTATCTTGGTTGACACCATTTGTCAAAAATCCATTGACCATATATATGAATATCTCCTTTTGGACTCTATTCTCTTCCACTGATTATGTCTCTCCTTTAGCCAGCACCATACTCTCTTGATGACTGTAACTTCATTATAATTCTTAAAATTAAGTAGTGTAAGTCTTCCAACTTTGTACCTCTTTTTCAAAATTGTTTTGGCCATTCTAGACCATTTGCATTTTCATATAACTTTTAGAGTGGGATTTTCAATTTCTACAAAAAATTCAAGGTTTTGATTGAGATTGTATTAAATCTGCAGATGTACACCAGCTATTACAGTAGCCCCAGCCACATGTGACTATCTAAATATAAATTTAAATTAATTAGATTAATTAAAATTAAAGTTCTTGTTCCCTAGTATACTAGCCATATTTCAAATAGCCATATGTAGCTAGTGGTTCCCATATTGGACAGTATTGATACAGAATATTTCATTAATCTCAGAAGTTGTATTAGACATTGGAGCTATGGGAAAATCAAAATACCACCTTAACAATTTTGAGGCTTCTAGTCAATAGACCTGGTATATCTCTCCTTTTGTTTAGATCTTTAATTTCTCATAATGATGTTTTTATACCTTTCAGTATATAGATATAATTTTTCCTAAGTATTTTTTTTCTTTTTGGTGCTATTGTGAATGAAATGGCTTTTTAAAATATGTTTTATTTATTTTTAATATAGTTCATTCTCAGATTGGTCTGCATACAACATCCAGTGCTCATCCCAACAAGTGCCTTCCTCAAGGCCCATCACCTACATTCCCCTCTCCCTCAACCTCCATCCACCCTCAGTTTGTTCTCAGTATTTAAGAGTCTCTTATGGTTTGCCCCCCTCCCTCTCTGTAACTTTTTTTCTCTCTTCCCCTACCCCATGGTCTTGTTAAGTTTCTCCAGATCCACATATGAGTGAAAACATATGTTATCTGTCTTTCTCTGCCTGACTTATTTCACTTAGCATAATTCCCTCCAGATACATCCATGTTACTACAAATGGCCAGATTTCATTCTTTCTCATTGCCATGTAGTATTCCCTTGTATATATAACCCACATCTTCTTCATCCATTTGTCAGTTGATGGACATTTAGGCTCTTTCCACGATTTGGCTATCATTGAAAGTGCTGCTATGAGCATTGGGGTCCATGTGCCCCTGTGCATCAGCACTCCTATATCCCTTGGGTAAATTCCTAGCACTGTTGTTGCTGGGTCATAGGGTAGTTCTATTTTTAATTTTTTGAGGAACCTCCACACTGTGTTCCAGAGCGGCCGCACCAGTTTGCATTCCCACCAGCAGTATAAGAGGGTGCCCATTTCTCCACATCCTCGCCAGCATCTAGAGGCTCCTGATTTGTTCATTTTAGCCACTCTGACCGGTGTGAGGTGGTATCTCAGTGTGGTTTTGATTTGTATTTACCTGATGATGCATGATGCTGAGCATTGTTTCATGTGTCTGTTGGCCATCTGGAGGTCTTCTTTGGAAAAGTATCTGTTCATGTCTTCTGCCCATTTCTTCACTGGATTATTTGTCTTTCGGGTGTGGAGTTTGTTAAGTTCCTTATGATTTTGGATACTAGCCCTTTATCTGATACATCATTTGCAACTGTCTTTTCCCATTCTGCCGGTTGCCTATTAGTTTTGTTGATTGTTTCCTTTGCAGTGCAGAAGCTTTATATCAAGCTTTATATCTTGATGAGGTCCCAACAGTTCATTTTTTGCTCTTGATTCCCTTGCCTTTAGGGATGTGTCAGGTAAGAAATTGCTGTGGTTGAGGTCAAGGAGGTTGTTTCCTGCTTTCTCCTCTAGAGTTTTGATGGTGTCCTGTCTCACATTCAGGTCCTTCATCCATTTTGAGTTTATTTTTGTGTATGGTGTAAGAAGGTGGTCTAGTTTCATTCTTCTGCATGTTGCTGTCCAGTTCTACCAGCACCATCTCTTAAAGAGGCTGTCTTTTTTTCCATTGGGTACTTTTGCCTGCTTTGTCAAAGATCAGTTGGTCATACATTCGTGGGTCTAATTCTGAGTTCTCTATTGTATTCCATTGGTCCATGTGTCTGTTTTTGTGCCAATACCATACTGTCTTGATGATGACAGCTTTGTAGTAGAAGTTAGAGTCTGGGATTGTGATGCCTCCTGTTTTGGTTTTCCTCTTCAATATTACTTTGGTTATTCAGGGTCTTTTGTGGTTCCATACCAATTTTAAGATTGTTTGTTCTAGCTTTGAGAAGAATGCTGGTGCAATTCTGATTGGGATTGCATTGAATGTGTAGATTGCTTTGGGTAGTACTGACATTTTAACAATATTTATTCTTCCAATCCATGAGCATGGAATGTTTTTTTCATTTCTTTGTGTCTTCTTCAATTTCCTTCGTAAGTTTTCTATAGTTTTCAGCATACAGATCTTTTACATCTTTGGAATTTTACATAAAATTCCTAGGTATTTTATGCATTTTGGTATGGCTGTGAATGGGATCAGTTTCTTGATTTTTCTTTCTGTTGCTTCATTATTGGTGTAAAAAATGCAACTGATTTCTGCACATTGATTTTTACCCTGCGACATTGCTGAATTCATAAATCAATTCTAGCAGCCATTTGGTGGAGTCTTTCAGGTTTTCCATGTAGAGTATCATGTCATCTGCGAAAAGTGAATGTCTGACTTCATCTTTATCAATTCTGATGCCTTTTATTTCCTTTTGTTGTCTGATGGCTGATGCTAGGACTTCCAACACTATGTTCAACAACAGTGGTAAGAGTGGACATCCCTGTCATGTTTCTGACCTCAGGGGGAAAACTCTCAGTTTTTCCCCATTGAGGATGATATTAGCTGTGGGCTTCTCATAAATGGTTTTTATGATGTTTAAGTGTGTTGCTTCTATCCTGATTTTCTCAAGAGTTTTTATTAAGAAAGGATGCAGTATTTTGTCAAATGTTTTTTCTGCATCTATTGACAAGATCATATGGTTCTTTTCTTTTGTTAATGTGATGTATCATATTGATTGATTTGTGAATATTGAACCAGCCCTGCAGCTCAGGAATGAATCCCTCTTGATCATGGTGAATAATTCTTTTTATATGCTGTTGAATTTGATTTGCTAGTATCTTGTTGAGAATTTTTGCATTCATGTTCTTCAGGGATATTGGTCTGTAATTCTTTTTAATTGGGTCTCTGTCTGGTTTGGAAATCAAGGTAATCCTGGCCTCATAGCATGAGTCTGGAAGTTTTTCTTCTGTGTCTATTTTTTGGAACAGCTTGAGATGGATTGGTATTAACTCTGCCTTAAATAGCTGGTAGAATTCCCCAGGGAAGCAATCTGGCCCAAGACTCTTATTTGTTGGGCAATTTTTGATAACTGATTCCATTTCTTCAGTAGTTAGGGTCCGTTCAAATTTTCTGTTTCCTCCTGTTTGAGTTTTGGAAGTGTGTGGATATTTAGGAATTTGTCCATTTCTTCCAGGTTGTCCAGTTTGTTGGCATATAATTTTTCATAGTATTCTATGATAATTAGTCCAAGAGATTTTCTAATCTCCTTTGTGATTTCATCTTTGATCATGTTTTGTAAAAGCTTAAAGCTTATTTTGTGTGTATATGGATATTTCCCATATTTATTTTTGTTATTAATTTCTAATTTAATTATGCTGTAGTCAAAAAACATATTTTTATGATTTTATTCCTTTCATATTTACTTAGACTTGCTTTATGGCCACACAGTGTAGCCTTGTGAATATTCCATGTCCATTTAAAATGAATGTGTACTTTACTGTTTTAAGATAAAGTGTTATATAAATGTCAC
Organism: Hyaena hyaena; assembly: GCF_003009895.1. Taxonomy (NCBI): domain Eukaryota; kingdom Metazoa; phylum Chordata; class Mammalia; order Carnivora; family Hyaenidae; genus Hyaena; species Hyaena hyaena. The sequence goes on from NW_024081162.1 coordinate 843,135, forward strand.
TTAGGTTAAGTTGGTTGACAGTGTTGTTCAGGTCTTCTGTATTCTTACTGATTTACTATCTACTTGTATTACAAATTATTCAGAGAGGAATATTTAAATGTCTAAGCATAATCAATTAATTGTTCATTTTTAATTCTGTCAGTTTTTACTGAATTTTTTCATGAATTTTTAGTGTTTTAGGTACATATATAGTTTTTAATGTGTTGACTTGATAATAAAATGCATTTTTCTTCACTAATAGTCCTTATTTTGTCTAATATTAGTATAGCCACTCTAGTTCTTATTAATGTCTATATCGTATAACTTTCAACCTTTGTTTGCCTTTGACCTTATAGTTCCTCTCTTGTAGGCTGCATATGTATCCTGCTTTTTAAATCTAGTTTGACAATCTCTGCCTTTGATTAGAATGTTTATCCCATTCATATGTAATGTAATTATTGATATAGTTGATTTTAGGTCTGCCATTTTGTTATTTGTTTTCTATGTCTCATTAGTTATTTAGCTCTCTTTTCCTCTTTCATTGTCTTTTAGGTTTCACAAGTTCCAATTATTTATTCCCCTATTAACTTTTTAACTATATGCCTTTGATATTTTCTGTATATATGTGTTTGCACTAAAGATAGCTATATGGAACTTTTAAATGATGATGATTTACTTAAGTTAGTACTGATTTAAAACTAGTGAAAAAGCAATTTTGCATTTATACCTCAATTTCCTCTCACTGTCAAATAACTGGGAAGAGTGTGAGATTTTACCTGACTTGCAAATTAGTCTGCAACAGTTTAATAGATTCTGGCAGGAGACTAAAGACATTTTATTACTCATAGCAACAATAGTCAGAGCATGATCATTTGTACTGATTCTTCAGGCCTTAATTCTCAGAGGATGACAAAAGAAGGGACAAAATATAGAGCAGCATTCATGAATCATGTCATCAGGATACCGGTACCATGGATGTACTAAAAACCAAAAGTGTTGTGGTAAAATAAGTTGAGAAATGGGATAACTGTATCTCCCTTGTGTATATATACAATACATATTAGCATATTAAAAAGCCTTCAGAAGCCTTGCAGAAAAAAAGCTCTATAAGTATTTTTGAAGGAAGAATTTCCAAATTATTTGACTACCAAATCTTTTCTTTTATGTATCATAACAACCTGCAAAAATAGTGTCCCACATAATTCACTTTGACAAACACTGGTTAAGCAAACAATAGAAATGAAATATATGCTAACTATTTTTAATCACCATTAAGAAATACTGTATTTTTGAAATAAAAGAGTTATCCATCCTACCTCTTTGAAACCATTTACTATTCTTTTCTTTTATTCTTTAAGTGATTGAAGTCAAGCATACAACATGTTTATCTGTAAATTCTGTTTCCATTTGTAGGGGATGTAATCAACCTTGGTGACAGACAGCTCACTGTTATGCACATGCCTGGTCACTCCAGGGGCAGTATTTGCTTACATGACAAAGACCGAAAGATTCTCTTCAGTGGAGACGTCGTGTATGATGGATCACTGATTGACTGGCTCCCGTACAGCAGGATAAGTGACTATGTTGGAACCTGTGAACGTCTGATAGAATTAGTGGACAGAGGTCTGGTAGAGAAGGTGCTTCCTGGGCACTTCAATACCTTTGGTGCTGAAAGGCTTTTTCGATTGGCTTCTAACTATATTTCAAAAGCTGGGATATGTCACAAAGTTTCTACTTTTGCCATGAGATCTCTTGCAAGTTTAGCCTTACGTGTAACAAATTCTAGGACCTCACCCTAGTATCTATACTGATAACCTATTTTGATTAATTCTGTAAATTAATCCAATTCATTTTGTGTTGTTTAAAATGAGTAATAGTACGCATTTAAGAAGTGCTTTATCAGAGAAAAAAAAGATTGAGAATGAGTAAGCCAAAAAAGGAAGCTCTTCATTAAAATTTTTCTTTCTTCCAAATGAGAAATAAATTAAACAAGCTTATAATTTGCTAAGCTGTCATCTTGTAATATTTGTCATCTTGTAATATCCAGACACAACATAGAAATATATGGGGAAGTAAGGAGGCATTTTACAGTAACAGAAAGAACTGTCCTTACCTCCCATTTGTCTTATTTTATTTCCTAGATGACCTAGAAAAAGAGGCATAAAGTTTTATGTTTATATTCCGAACTTGATATTTTAATATATTATTTAAAAATAAAGATTCTTGAGTTTAAAATACATTATAACTTAGTACAAACATATAAATTAATATTTAGAAGGACAGCTAAAACAATCCATTATTATGGCACAGAGTTTTTATGCTTCATTTATTTATTCTTAATGTAATGATAGCGTACATTATATGCTGTGTAATTTTACTTACAAAGAGTACAATGATTTTTGTTTTCTTGCAAAGCTTTAAATATAAATTGCAGAGTGCTTCAGTAAAAAGCTCCCACACGGTGTTGTTTGTTATTATGTGTGTGTAATATTTTCAATCATAAAAATGAAATTCAAATGTCTGTAATATAATTACAAATTGTCAGATTTCTCAAAAGGACACTGTCAGGGAAATTTGAAAATATACACATTGAAAATAATTTTTTATTATATCCTATTTTAATATTAACAGCTATTATAAACAAAATTTTTCTTGTTAAATAGCAGCTTCAGTATATGTGTCATATTTTATAATATCAGAACAACTATAGAGATCTACGACATTCTGATATAAATCATTCTTTTACTTATCATAACATACATATGTACCACGGAAGGCTTTTCAAATTAATTGCAAAATGTGCTTTAGATATTGACTTAGAGTGAATTGCCTTTTTTATCCTGATTCACAACACCTATTCCTGTTCAGTATTCTTTGTCTTGAATTAAAAGAACTCTACATTTATATAGTTATAGGAAAGGTTAACCCACTATTTAGTAAAATGTTTTAGTTTGGTGCTCTTTATAATTTATTAAAAAGCCTTTTGGAATATTTCATAAAGGTTTTTTAAGCAGTTTTCTCACTGCCTTTTTATTGTTGACATGTCCAAAACCAAACTGAGATAGCTTTGGAAACCAGATTTTTTAGTATTAAGAAAGTTTAGCAATTTTGATTTCTGAAAAATTATCAAAATTTTCCACTCTTCACCCACCCAGGTTTTTTTAGTCTTTTTTAAATTCAACACACACAGTCACATACATACATGCACAGTATTGTGCTAAACACTGTGGAAGCTTAAAAAGTCAAACAGACTACATCTTAGCTGGAAGACAAATAGAACATGAATAGTAATATATGTAGATTGAAGCTAATACAAATTATACATGAGTATCAGGGACATAAATGGAAGGGTGTGGAGTTTGGTTAGGAAGAGATTCCTGGAGGAGGGGTTTTTCAGTCAGATTTGGAAAGATGACTTGTTAGGTGGTCAGGGTAGGGGACAAAAAGATTCAAGAACAGAGATGGAAGCATTGCTGTCCTAAGTAGGGTATTCCTTGTGTCCATTTAAATTCAATTTTCAGGAATCTTAGATCTTCCAAACATCAAGTACTTAGCATGAGACAGGTGGGTTTGTGATTGTGTATATAAGAATCATCCTCAGTAATAGACAAGCTGTGTGCCACGTGCCATCGAAGGGATCTACTCATATAAGACAGTAGTTTTCAGCTGATAGTGCAGCATCAAGAATATAGATTTGGTTCAGGGCAACTACAATCACTTAATGAGCCTTAAATATAGCCATTATTTTTATATCAGTAGCACAAAAGAAAACCAAAAGTCCTTAACCATTGACCATTTTATCATATTTTAGGACTTAAAAAAATCAGGGTATAGTAGGCACTAAGTTTTATTGAGAAATATTTAAACCTGATGAAGGCTTTCTTTATTTCTTAAAAGTACAGTTTTTCAAAACATGGTCATTTTGTTTTGAAATCTCCACCTTTTTTTCAGTTTTTCAAATTGTACGAACACATATGACTGTGATATTTTGCTTTTGCTTCAGAGTGAATAAGTTGGGGAAAGGATCTATCATCCATTTAGTGCTCATGCTGTGCATTTTAAAATATGCATTATTCAGTTTAATCCTGGCCCCAGTGCCAAGAAATAGTTGACCAGCCAAACACAAGAAAACTTTGGACAAAGCTGGTAATTGAACACAGGTCTGTCTTCCTCCCAAATTGTGCTCTTTCTCTTATACCTGCACAATAACATAAACTTGGCAAAGTGTATTTTTACTTTCCCAGATGCCACATGTGCCAAGAATAAATCAAGTGATGTTAAGCATAATAATAGCATATTTTAAAAGAAGCTTTAAAAAATATATTTTCACCCTGACAGTGACCTGTGTTATAATTTATGATTTTTGGAAATAATAGTATGTAAGTATAATTCAAAGTTGTCAAATGTAAAACATTTAGAAATAATTTTTATTTGTATTGTTAATAACTTAATCTTTGGAAACTCATTTTCCTTATTTGGTGTTTCCTTTTAACTAATAAGTCTAAGACAAACAAATACCTTGTGTATTATCCTGATATAGTTGAGTAAATGATTATGTGTAGTTGTTCTTATATGAATAGTAATATGATTGTGACATGTACAAATTGTCTTCTTATAATTTTCAGATAAGTGTAAGTAAACATTTGTGTGATAAATATTAAAGTAGACATTTATTTCAATCTCTAGTTGGTATTTTTTTATAATATTAGCACATTCCTATTTAATTTCTTGCAAGGATACTTCCTATGTGATGCAGAGTTTTGAAAATGTGTAATAAATAAGATACTGAATCTATAGGCAAGAATATTGAATCCAGAAAATGCTCCTATACATTTTTGATAGTTATAAATATTGCATTTTAAATCAATGGATAAAAAATGAGCTATTTGGTATATATTCCAATTGTTGATGTGAGAAAAAAGGCACCTGACAACATAAAAATAAATACCAAATGGATTAGAGACCTAAATTTGAAAAATGGAAACGTGTATTTAAAAAAAATTTAAATCATGCTTAAGGCATTAGGATAGGGAAGATTTTTATATAGAAACAAAAAGCAAAATCACGTCAAAATTTAAAATGTCGTAGAATTCAGACGCCCTAAAGTTAAAATGATAAATTAGAAGAAAATATTCACAAATTGTGTGACAGCAAATTGCTTTTAAACAACCAGAAAGAATGCCTACAAATTAAAAGAGAAAGGTAAACTACTGTAAGGGTGGGAACACGTTTCTTCTACCCTCTTAGGTCTATGGTAGGCCCAAGGATTACATTTACAAAAGACAAATTAACAGGAGCATATAAATTTTATTTGACATTAGTATTTTTATGTGTATGAGGAGGCTTTTATGTATAAGAAATGGAAACCCAAAGCAGTGTATAGGCTTGAGAGTTTACATACTATTTTAACAAACAACAATAAATTGTGGAGACTGATGAGGCTGGAAAAGAAGGTTTGGACTGGGTTAGTAACCTTGGAAAAATGACTAGGAAATAGACCAGGGTTATTCTAGAAGATTTGTTTATATAGATTAATCTTGGTGTCAACTCTCTGTTTCCAGTGATAAAAATGTTCCCCTCTTCCTGATATAAGGAGGAAACTTTTCTCATGGAAAATTTTATGCCCTGTTCTAGGCAGAAAGGGAATCCTTTACTTTGTTTGCTTTTTTTTCACTTGCCTTCTGGTCAGTCAGTATGCCAAAGTGGCATAGTTTGGGATGTCATGTTCTTCCCTCCTTTACTACCTATTAAAACAATGGGTAAATTATCTGAGCAGGTTATTCACAGAAGATGAAACAGAAAGGCCAATAAACATAGAGAGTTATGCTGAACCTCAGTAGGAATCAGGGAAATGCAAGTTTAAATAATAAGACCATTTACTCTAACCAGACTGGGAAATTTTGGGAATATGACATATTGGCAAGCGTAGGGGTCAGTGGATATTTTCATGCTGTGCTGCTAAAAGTGTAGAGTGCTTCCGGCCATTTGCAGGGTGGGGGGTGCAATTCTGGAAGGTGATTTGGCACATTCTGATTCTGGGTTAAGAATGGTAGACCAAGCATACAGCTTTACCTCTGCTCCTTTCTGAAACTCAGTAAAATAACAGGAAAATCATTTTTTTAATGGTGTAATTTCAGAAGAAGAGCAAAAATGGCAAAGGAGACAACAGCATCAAGATTCTGTTCCTGAAAAGCTGATAGATGAACGAAAACTAATTTGGTAAACCCAAGAAAGCTGAAAACAGGAATGAGGAAAGCCAAAAAACCATCTTATTACAACACAACCTGCCTCCCCACCGTCCCTTAAAAGGCTTAGAAATTGATAGCACCAGGTACCTCTAAGAGTTGTGGTCAAGTTCTTTTTTATTTATATTCTCTTTGCAATTTAGACCACCAAATCCCTCCCTAACTACACTAGTAAGCAACTTCCTCTCCTCTACCTCAAGAAAGATTGGGGGTTATTTTAGATTTAACAAAAAGTTATCTCAAGCTTTAGTGCCTAGCACTTGCACAGGCCCCTTTCTAAGAAATGTGTTCAGATGATCATTGTTGGTTTTAATTTGTAAAACTGAATTATTTTTATTCTTTCTCTCAAAGTGCATATTTCAGGTCCCATGAAAGTGTAATCTGCTCCTGACAATAGGATTGTTAGCAGAGACAGTAAAGCAGAATATTCAGAGGAAGCAGGACCTTGGGTCCTATTTCGAAAAGGGATTTAGGATAGGGTTTTTTTTAAATCTTTTTTTTCCTAATGTTTATTTTTGAGAGAGAGAGGGACACAAAATGTGAGTAAGGGAGGGGCAGAGAGAGAGGGGGAGAAAGAATCCAAAGCAGGCCTCAGGCTGTTAGCTCAGGCTGCTTAGGCAGGGCTCAAACCCATGAACCATGAGATCATGATCTGAGCCGAAGTCAGAGGCTTAATGGACTGAGCCACCCAAGCCCCCCTTAGCACAGGCTTATGTACAGTGAAAGTTTATATGCTGAAAGTTCACACTTCCAGAGTCCTCCAACCTAGCTCAAAGAGTGTTGGCAGCTATGACAAATCTATCCTCCAGTCAAGAGACTGAAAGATCCGTTTCTTAGAAATTTGACACCTGAAAGACCTAATGATACTGATTCTGAGGTCCCCAAAGAATGGTCCCAGTGAAATCACCTTACAGTGTAGTAGGCAACCAAAGGGCTCCCTTCCTTGCCTCTCCTGCACATAGATTTCTAAAGTGTACTACTCTTAAGTTTAAATAGATACACCAAAGCCAGCAACTTATGGAAAAAACAAAAGAATGGAAATAAGTGGAAAAACCACTTAAAACAGTAAGAGAATTTAACAAAATAGCAATATATGGAATTAACATTAAAAACCTAGAGTCTTCACCAAAGAAGGCATACAGATGGCAAATGAGTAACCAAGATGTCCTTCAATATGAATGGATAAACTGTGGTACATGTAGACAATGGAATATTATTCAGTGCTAAAAATAAACAAGCTACTGAAATGCCTGGATGGCTCCGTTGGTTAAGTGGCTGACTTCAACTCAGTTCATGATCTCACTAGTGAGTTCGAGCCCCTCATGGGGATCTTTGCTGCCAGCTTGGAGCCTGGAGCCTGCTTCAGATTCTGTCTCCCTTTCTCTTTGCCTCTCTCCCACTCACACTCTATCTCTCTCAAAAATAAATATTATGCCCATTACTAAGTAAAAGAAGCCAATCTGAAAAGACTACATACTGTATGATTCTAATTATACAACATTCTGGAACAGGCAAATGTTAGAGCCAGTAAAAAGAGCTGTGGTTACTAGGGGTTGGGGTTGGGACCAGGGGTGACTAGCTGGAACATATAATGATGGATACAAGTCATTATACATTTGTCCAAACCAATAGGATGTATGTCAAGAGTGAACTCCAAGGTAGACTGAAGTTTGGATGATTGTGATGTGTCAGTGTGGACTTACCAACTATAACAAATGTACAATTCTGATGGGGATATTGATGAAGGAGGCTATGTATGCAGTGGCAGGAAGCCTAAGGGAAATCCCCATTTTCTCAATTTTGCTGTGAACATAAAATTGTTCTGAAAAAAATAAAGTCTTAAAAAATAATAATAAAAAATAATAAAGTCTTTAAAAATATATAGTCTCATTTATACAAACAAAAAAGAGTTCAAAGATATAAATTATAAGTACCTAGAATAATTTTTAAATACCTAAGCATATATATATATTTAGGCATATACACCTAAAATATATAAGGAAACATATGTATAAACATATATAAGAAATATATATGGATAAAAATATGTCCAAAACATATATAAGGAAAACTCTGTTTTAAAAAATACTATGTACTCGGATAAAAACAATGGGAGACAATTCATCATAGGTCTCATGTTTCTGCACAGCTGACAGACAGAGGCACTGACTGTGTTTGTTCCACACTGTCTTTAGAAAACTGTTTATTATTAAGATATTATTCACAAACTATAAAATTCACCCTGTTAAAATGTACCAGTTCAATATTGTTGTTTTAGGTAGGCTTCACGTCCAGCACGGGGGCCCAATGCTGGGGCTAAGCGTGGGTGGAACTTATGGCCATGAGATCAGGACCAAGTTGAGATCAAGAGTGGGACACTGAACCCACTGAGTCACCCAGTCACCCCCACAATTCAGTGATTTTAAGCATATTCACTAAAATGCGCAACCAACACCACTGTCTAATTCCAGACCATTTTTATCACTGTCCCCAAGAAAATACTTTGTACCTATTTTAAATCTCTCTGCATTTTCTGTCCCTGCCAGACCCAGATGACCACTAATCTACTTTCTGTCATTAGAGATTTGCCTATTCTGGAAATTTCAGAAAAATGGAATCACACAGCATATGTCTTTTGACTCTGGCTTCTTTCATTTAGTATAACATTTTCAGGGTTCACCCACATTGTAGTGTGTATCACTATTTCACTTCTTTTTATTTCCAAATTATATTTCATCATATAATGTATGACATTTTGATTATTCATTTATCAGTTAATAGACATTTGTGTTGTTTCTACTTTTTGACTCTTATGAAAAATGCTGCTAGAAACTCAAGAAATATTCATATGTTGTTGGAGACATTAGACTAAATGGAACAAAGGGCAGTCAAGACAGCAGAGCAAAACACAAGTTCATTTGATATATTACTTGTGATGAGTTACAGGAGAACTGCTGTCCAATCAAAGACATTTTTGCCTTCCCAAGATTAAACTTTTATATACTTCATGGGATGTTCCTGGGATTTTTCAACACCTCATTTTCCATTATAAGTTTTAACTTTAGGTAAAACACTGATCAAAATGACTCTAATATAATTCTATCGACTTTTTCTGTACTCGTGAGGGACGTGGCAGTGTTGCCTAACGAAAGAAAGCAACACTATATTACCAGTAATAATTTCACTTATGTTTTGAAATGCTATTTGCCAAAATCTTACTTTATAATTTGAATCTAGGATCATATGGGCTAGTGGTTTTCAACTAGTTTTCAACTAGAAGACTTATCCCGGAAGTTTTACGTAAGTAAATATAGATGTCCAGGACCTACACCAGACATATTGAATCCTTTCAAATAATATTCTTGGTATACAATATATTATTTCTCAGGATTATATGTTATAGTTCAATGTACTTTTTTCTTTTATAAAACTATGATCACTTATGTTTTTATCAAACAGGTGTAACATTCACTGACCTCTTTGAAAATAGGCTTAATCATTGTCCTTAAAGACATTGGCAATTTTTTTTTAATGTTGTAGAAAGAGCCAATTTCTTTGTCAGTTACATTAATCTTATTATGAACTTTCATAAGACCTTTCAAATTTGGAAATTATTAGTAATAAATTAGCCATAGCCACTTTAAGCCTCTCTCATCTATGAACAGTTTTGTTTTATTCTATGCTTGCCTCAAGCAATCTACAATCAGCTACAGGCCCGAGTTTGTGTATTTAACAAAGAAGAATCATTTCAGAGTCCAGTGGAAAGGAATGTGCCCGCTACTTCAAATTACTGATGCTTTAAGAAAAAGCTCTTGGTATAGGATTTTCATGATATCACTTAGAAAATTTTAAGAGCATACTGGGGGCTGGAATCAGGATTCTAGAACCCTTTAGTTGAGAAGCAGATGGCTTCACAAGACTGTCATCTCAAGATCTAGTAAAAAAGAATTTCTTACATAGTACTAAATAAAAAGATAAGGAAGATTTTTATTGTGGCTATTTGTTTAAAATACTGTTGATATTGTCTTAATATTTTATTTGCTAGATATATAAATAAGCCCTCTGTTTCCTTCTTATTCTATTTGTAGTCCACAGCAATTAAAACAATTTTTTAAACATTTATTCATTTTTGAGAGAGAGAGAGACACACAGAGACAGAGACAGAGTGCAAGTGGGAGAGAGGCAGAGAGAGAGACACACAGAATCTGAAGCAGGCTCCAGGCTCTGAGCTGTCAGCACAGAGCCCAACACAGGGCCCAAACGCATGGACCATAAGATCATGACCTGAGCTGAAGTGGGATACTTAACCAACCCAGGAGCCCCTGTAGACCACAGCAATTTAATAAACTCTTCTTGTAAAGTGAAAACATTAAAAAAGGATATCAGCTTCTCATCAACCAGACCCAATCCCAACATTCAAACACTCTTATTGATATACTTATTTTGCATAGTGATATATGGTTATTTGCATGATTTCAGTGAGACTCTGTCCCTTTTTTGCTAGGATATAATTGGAAAAAATCATTAATAAAAGTAAGGCTGTGCCTACATTGTCATATTTGAGAATAGTATTCATTTCATCAGATATTATAAGCCACTTTATGGGAATTAAAATTGACCTTACTTATGCATCCAATGTCTACTGAGTTCTTCAAGGAAAGCTGGCCTGTGCCTGCCTTACAGAGTCCCTGCTGTAGATTGAAGTATGTGTCACCCAAATTCATATGTTGGAACCTAATCCCTAACAAACTGGTATTTGGAGATGGGGACTTTGCGAGGTGATTAGTTCGCAAGGGAAGAATCTATAGGAATGGGATTGATGCCCTTATAAAAGAAATCCCAGAGAATTCTCTCACCCCTTCTGCCATGCAAAGATGAAGTGAAAAGGTGACTGTCTATGAACCATGAAGTGGGCCTTCACCAGACATGGAATCTGCCTTGATCTTGGATTTTACAGCCTCCAGAATTGTTAACTCATTCCTATTCTTTATAAGCCACCTAGTCTATGTTATTTTTCTAACAGTAATCTGAAGGGACCAAGACAGTTCCAAACTTACAAGTGGTAAGAAATTGGCTTCCTGGCAGACCAGGAATAATAGGACATTTTGGATACTTCCAGAATGAAGGATTTCCCCAAATTAATAGGTACTGTTTATAAAACTACTTAGGAATACATGAAATTCTTGTATATAGATATGCAAAAAAAGTCTTTCTGGCAAAAGGAGAATAAGAAAGCTTTCATCCCAAAAAGCAAGTTTTATGTTCCTCTACAAATTCATTTCAATATTTTTTGTCTATAGGTATCTCTGTTCCTTAACTTTTCCTTTTAACCAGTTGTGACATTTTCAAGTTCTTTCATTAAGAATGTGTTAAATAGGAGTGCCTGGGAGGCCAGTTTGAAGAGCATATGACTCTTGATCTTGGGGTCATGAGTTTGCGCCCCTATACATCTATACATTGGGTGTAGAGATTTAATAAATAAACTTTTTTATTTTTTAACTTTTTTAATGTTTTATTTATTTCTGAGAGAGAGAGAGAGACAGCATGAGCAGGGGAGGGTCAGAGAGAGAGGGAGATACAGAATCCGAAACTCTGAGCTGGCTGTCAGCACAGAGCCCGATGCGGGGCTCAAACCCATGAACCATGAGATCATGACCTGAACCGAATTCAGATGCCTAACCAGTTGAGCCACCCAGGTGCCAATAAAAAAACTTTTTTAAAAAAGGTTAAGTTAAATAGAATCTTTGAAACGTGGTCATTTTAAATCTATATCAGAGCCATGATTTTAACCATTTCTGAAAATTTGCCTTTAATATGACTTATTCTCATACTGGTCTGCTTAACATTTATCACATACCTAAAACTGTTTTGTTTCACTTACATTATTTGTTCCTCACAACAAGGTACTACTAAAACAGTACTACTAAGAGCGTGCCTCCCTCCACACCTTTGTTGACAGAAGGGGAATATAAAATAGAGTTTACAGATAAATGAACTAGGATTAAAACGTAGGCAGTTTGGTTGCAAAGTTCACACTCTTAACCATTACTGTATACTCGCTATAAACTGAGAAAGCTTTAATTTTGATGACTAATTTTGAGTCTCAGAGACCGATTTCTCACGATAAATCTATAAATTTGTTTCTAATTTTGATTTGGCGACCCTTAGAGCTTGAAAATTAAGAAAAATGTGCTAGTTTTCATAACACCAATATTTCCAGTGATACTGAAAAAATGTGAGAGTCATAGTTACAAATTTGGCATTCTTACACCACCACCACCCCCCCATAAATATTTTATAAGTTTAATCCCATATGGTCACTTCTCTGGGCCATGCTAAAAACAAGACAATAGGCTAAAAATGGAGTTGCTTATGCTAATCCCCATGTCAACAAACTGAGACTGAACCTAATTACAGTTCTGGCTCTCCCAGAAACAGAATCTTAAACTAGTCAATCAGGAATCACCTGATCAGCACTAGTTAGGTAATTTCCCCACGAGATCCCTCATCCCCCTAAAGAAAAGTAACTTTGCAATAACCAGCCTATTTTTTGTTTTGTTTAGCTTTGGGGGTTTTTTTTGTTTGGTTTTTCTTTTTTTTTTTTTTGGTCTGGTATAACTTTCTTGTTCCAGCTCCCTTCTGACTACAAAAGTCTTTCATGTTGTACAGCTCCCCAGAATTCCTTTCTATCTGCTAGATTAGATGCTGCTTTATTGGAATTGATCTTTTGCTCCAATAACCCTTAAAATTTCTTAATATGCTTCAGTTTATCTTTTAACAGCCATAGTTAGAGTCTGGGCCTTCATGTTAGAACTAATAGTGCCATTATTAATAATAGCCAAATTATGTAAAGAGCACAATGTCCATCAATTGATGAATGGATAAAGAAGATGTGGTATATATACACAATGGAATATTACTCAGCCATCAGAAAGAATGAAATCTTACCATTAGCAATAATGTGGATGAAACTAGAGTGTATTAGACTAAGCAAAATAAGTCAGAGATAGACAAATACCATACGATTTCAGTCATATGTGGGATTTAAGAAACAAAACAGATGAACATGGGGGAAGTGAAGGAAAAAATAAAATAAGAAAATAACAGGGAGGGAGGTATGCCATAAGGGATTCTTAACTATAGAGAACAAACTGAGGGTTGCTGGGGGGGAGGGGATGGGCTAAATGGGTGATGGGCATTAAGGATGGCACTTGCTGGGATGAGCACAGGGTGTTATACGTAAATGATGAATCACTAAATTCTACTCCTGAAACCAATACTACACTATATTTTAACTAACTTGAAGTTAAATAAATACTTGGAAGAAAAAAAGAGCTGATAGTGACAGTACCTTGGTTGCTGAGAGTCTGAAGAGAAGTCTATGCTTGATTGATGGAAGGATAGCTGGTGAATGCAATTAGAACAACCAGCTGCATCCTGGTGATACAACCTCTCATGATCCTTCTTCTTCTTTTTGTTTTAAAATGTTTATTTATTGGGGCGTCTGGGTGGTTCAGTCGGTTGAGCGTCCGACTTCAGCTCAGGTCATATCTCACAGTTCGTGAGTTCAAGCCCCACGTCAGGCTCTGTGCTGACAGCTCAGAGACTGGAGCCTGTTTCAGATTCTGTATCTCCCTCTCTCTCTGACCCTCCCCTGCTCACACTGTCTCTCTCTCTCTCAGAAATAAATAAAAAATATAAAAATAAAATAAAATAAAATGTTTATTTATTTATTTTGAGAAACAGAGAAAGAGCGCACGCAAGGCCAGGGAAGGGCAGAGGGAATCCCAAGCAGGATCTGCATGGTCAGTGCAGAGCCAGATCCAGGGCTCAGTCCCACAAACCATGAGATCATGACCTGAGCTGAAACCAAGAGTCAGACACTTAATTGAGCCACTCAGATGCCCCTCTTTTTTTTTTTTTTTTTTTTTAATCTGATCTGTCACCAGCCTCTTTGTCTTACTGCCAAGTTCTTTTAAACTTTATTGTTTGGTGCCAATCATTATAGACAGAATAGTCTCAAAATTTGAATTTCACTTAAGAGGCTTTTCTGACAAGCAAGGGAGTTGAATTTCTTTGTTTTGAATTACAGTAAATGTAGTGAATGAATGCAGTAAAGCTGTATTAACCTAGATTTCACCAAGTCACAATATGGTTTTTTAAGGTAACTGTTTGGCTTATGCTGAGTTATTCTATATGTGTATCTTAAATGTAAGTTATCTGATGGGAACTAAGACTTTTTGTGGGAGCTAAAACTTGCAATTTTGCCTATGCACTCCTGATAGTCCATGACCATTTGCAAAATTTTATCATGGCTTCGTTTTTCCCAACAGACAAAATACAATGTGAAGACTGGGGTCCAAATCACCAAATGAAAAGTTTGTTCACAGAACCATCTGCCTAATTTGTGAGGTCTTATGTTCAGAAATTAGGAAAAATTTCAAGATGGCAATAGCAGAATACTAAACCAAGTGTAGAGCTTTTCTAAATGTGGGCCCTTCTACTTGTGTGAGTGTGGCACATGAGAATGTATACACACACATACACATAAGCTTTTAGGTATAAAATTGGGTTTTTAAGAAAAAAATCTCAAATATATATGTTTTTATACACACACACACATACACAGATACAACTACTCTCTTAAAAATCTCATCTGCTCTTAAACCTACACTATTATTTCTAGGAAGAGGACTGCATTTGTATTTGTATCATATTCATTTAACAAATATTTATTGTTTTCCAGAATTCTGTTGGAGGCATTTAAAATGGATATAATGACTACAGGCCCAAAGCCATCTTGTACCAAAGAGGGAACTTGGAGACTGAAAAACACCTGGCGGAGCAACAAGACAGGAGGATCCTGGATTCCTAACACTGTAGAACATCATGCCCGTCTGTGTCAGACTTTTATGTGTTTATGTTATTTAAGCCCCTGGCATTTGGGACTTTCCTATTACTTTTACCGAATCTAAACCTAACTAATAAAGCAGATATCTCAAATTCAACATATCCAAAAATGAACTTTGGATTTTTTCGCTCAAACCTCAGTAATTGCGTCCATATCCTTTCAGTTGCATAGGCTGAAATCTTTTGAAAAGGGGTCCTTATCTTTGGATTCAAAGAATCAAGGAGTCCATAAAATTAAACAGGAAAAATTATGTCTATAATACCACAAATAAATAACTGAAATTCAATATTTTGTCAATTATTATAATAGGCAATAAATAGTAGTAACTGTGATTTGTCACCAACAAAAATCACAGGTATTTTTATATTACATTATAGTTGTTGCAGAGTTCTCAAAATATATTTAATATTCATCATGGCTTTGTGGGTTGGTTGGCTTGTTTGTTTTAGAGAGAGAGCATGCATGCATGGGCAAGAAGGGGTAAGCAGAGAGAGACGGAAGAGAGAGAATCTTAGGCAGGCTCCACATCCAGCACAGAGCCTGACATGGGGCTTGAACTAATGATGGCGAGACCATGACCTGAGCCGAAATCAAGGGTTGGATGCTTAACCAACTGAGCCATCCAGGTACGTCCATCATTGCTTTGAATTATAGGAACAACTATGAAGAAAACACATATGTTTATCACATGTTTTATTATTTTGGTAATGATATTTCAATATAAGGGAGTTCCTTTGTAATTTGAAGTATTTTATTTCATATTTTTATTTTTATTTTTATTTTTTTTTTTAATATTTTTATTTATTTCTAGGAGAGAGAGAGAGAGACAGCGTGAACAGGGGAGGGTCAGAGAGAGAGGGAGACACAGACTGTGAAACAGGCTCCAGGCTCTGAGCTGGCAGTCAGCACAGAGCCCGACGCGGGGCTCGAACCCACAAACCGCGAGATCATGACCTAAGCGAAAGTCGGACGCTCAACCGACTAAGCCACCCAGGCGCCCCTATTTCATATTTTTAAAACAGTGTTCTGAGAGGGCAGGTCATAACCTTCATTGGAGGGTTAATGGGGGTCCATGGCATATAAAGGGTAACAGTTTCCTTCTAGTCAACCTTGACCTCTTAATTTGTCTTATATCCATGTGGCAAAGGGTGCTTGTTACCACTAGTATCCATTCTTCCTATTTTCCTTAGTAACAGGACAGCAGGGTTTTGGGAGGGCAGTAATAATGTTCTCACCTGAAAGACTATATTTCCCAGACATTCCTTGTAGGTAAGTATGACCTTGTGATAAGTTCTAGCTAAAAAGTACTAAGTCAAAATGTTGTATAGGATTTCTGGAAAGGTTGCTTAAAAGCTTCTGCCTAGCTAAATAGAAGACATTTTTGGCTTTTCCTCCTCCCTCTTTTCTCCAGTCAGGAAAAAGGACCCAATGAATGCACTTCTTAGTCATCTATGCCCTTGACAATGAAAACTGTGGTGGTAAAAGTGGAAAATGAGAAGGAACTTCAGTTCCTGATAATTGTAGAGAGCTACAAATGTCATCACTGGATGGCCTACTTCTGGAATTATTTTACATTAAAAACTAAACACTCTAAGTAGATTTCAGTTGTTAACCGCTGAATACAATTCCTAACTGATATACTCCAATTATGACAATTGGTTCCTGCTGGTTCTGCCTTCAAAAATCTAATTCAAATTCAGAATTTGAGTATTTCTCACTGTCTCCACCATTATTACTCTGGTCCCAACTTTTAACAAATCTCACCTGAATTGTTGCAATAACAAGTTCTTGCTGATCTTCCTTCTCTTCCCTTGGTTCCTCGGTGTATTCTCAACAAGGTTCCCAAGTGAACTTTTAAAATTTATAAGGTGGATCATATCACTTCTCTACCCAAAACCTTCAAAAAAATTTTTCCTCATCCCCAATAAAAGTTAATTCCTATTGAAGGTCTATATAGCTTTATAAAATGTTACCAATCTACCCCCTTACCTCTCTAATCCCTTTTATTACTCTACTCCAGTTCACTCTGTTCCTACCCCATTAGACCCCTTGTTGCTCTTTGGATATGACAAACATGCTCAAGGCAGGTGCTTAGTAATAGAGCAAAAGAATAACTGAGGAAGCCAACAGAAGGCTATTTCAGGGAAATCTTTGTCTAGGCTAGAATTATTCAATGTGGCATGCCTGATCGTTCCAAATGATTGGTTTCTTATGTGCACTGTTGATATTAATAACTAATCCTGAGCACCACCATTAGAATAATTTCCCTAAAACACTGGTTTCAATAGTACTTTTGAGCTCAATATAATTAATACTTATAGATTTTACTGATAGTTAAATCTAATGTCTAGTCAAGCTTGTTACTAGTGTAGGGAAGCCTAGTTTATTTGTTCTTATTGCTATGCTGCAAGTTTATAACAAAATAATAATAATGAAATTTAATTATGTATAATATAATTGTCCACATAGTGGATACAATTAGATATAATTATAAAGCTATATGCTAGTAAAAGACTTGAAAATGTGTTTTGAAAAAACTGTTTTAGTGGCACCTGGGTGGATCAGTCAGTTAAGTCTTTAAGACTTAAAGCGTTAAGACTTAGGACTTTAGGTGAAGTCATGATCTTACAGTTCTTAACTTGGAGTCCTGCATTGGGCTCTTTGCTGTCAGCACAGAGCCTGCTTCAGATCTTCTGACTCCCTCTTTCTCTCTTCTACCCCTACTTACTCACTCTCTCCCACAAATAAGTATTTTTTAAAAATTAAAAATAAATAAATAAATACAAAACTGTTTTAGGGACACCCAGCTAGCTCGGTTGGAAGAACGTGTAACTCTTGATCCTGAGGACATCAGTTCAAGCCCCACCTGGGGTATAAAGATTACTTAAATAAAACTTAAAAAAAAAAAAAAAGCTCTTTTAGGGCACCTAGGTGGCTCAGTCAGTTGAGCATCTGACTCTTGATTTCAGCTAAGGTCATGATCCCAAGATTGTGGGATCAAGCCCCATGTTGGGCTCTGCACTTACAGATCCTGCTTGGGATTCTCTCACTCCATCACACTCTGCTCCTCCCATGCTCATTCTCTCTCTTTCTTTTTCTTAAAAAAATAAAAATTAAAAAAATTGTTTTATGCTTATACATGCATCCTTTATTCTTTTAATTCTTATTTATTTAATACTTATAAGATACCTCATACTAAACTAAATGCTGTGAGAAAACAAATGAATCCTCAAATAAAAAACATTGGTGGGGGGCACCTGGGTGGCTGAGTCGGTTAAGCGATCTCACGGTCTGTGAGTTTGAGCTCCGTGTCAGGCTCTGTGCTAACAGCTCAGAGCCAGGAGACTGCTTTGGATTCTGTGTGTCTCTTTCTGTCTGTACCTCCCTGAGCGCTTGCTCTCTCTCTCTCTCTGTCTCAAAAATAAACATTAAAAAAATATTGGGAACTTATTCTATATCATCAAGTCAGATAGATAATATGGTAAGCCATTGTAAAAAATGAGATAACAACGAGGAAAAGAAAAAGAAAGTAACTGCATCATTGATCAAGGAATCATGGAGAATACATTTATATTGAGGTGATTTATTTCCATTGAGCTATTATAGGTTATTTAAAGCGTTTAAATCTGCCTCACCATTAAGTAGACAATAAAATGGACTCATTTTTAGATATTACTATGATGTTTCTTATGGCTAAAACTGCAAAAACTACAACCTTTAGATGTAGACCTAGCAGTTACCAAGAGTTTGATATTTTAAATAGAGATACACGTATACTGAGAGAAGTACATAGGAAACGCCAAGGAAAACTCAATTTGACCCTGAGGTTCTATCTTATTTCTTTTTAGAGACATTTAAATTAACCTTCAGAGTCTTAGATAAAAAGCACTGGAGAATCAGCTGTAAGAATCACCATGGAGACCACACTATGTTCTCAGGTCACATTAACAAGGTCTTTCCAGTCTGCCAAGGACAGGTTTCCTGCATCTGGTAGTGCTGTAACTAGTAGACAGGAATTATGAATTGTGTGGTTATGAGTAACAAATATACACTCAAATGAGCACCAGTAAAGAGAGGTTTATCTAAGGGAGAAAGCTGACCATTTCAAAAACCCAACATTTCATTTCATCTCCCTGAGAGTTGCTTGGACTCTGCTTCTCTCTGTGCTTCTGGGTTTACTTGTGGCATCTTTGCTTTCCCTGAAATTATCTTGTTCTTAGCTTTGATTTGCTGTTCTTTGTAGGTCTTGCCCTGACTTTTAGTTGTAGTTAGCATCTTCTGACTCACTGGCTTCATATCTGTATTCAAAAGTCCAGAGAAAAAGAATCTGATTGTTTCAGTTTAGGTCAGCTATCTCCAGGTGGGCCCATAGGCTGCAGTGGTGGTGGATACCTAGTATTTGTCCTTACAGAGGCGCTGGCCAGTTAAAGTACACATTATCCACAGTTTTGTGAAGTCCTTAAGGGATAAAGGAGTAAAGCAGGCTGTGGTGACACAATAAATCCCCCAGTTCCTTTCTGGAATCTGTTAACAATTCATTTACACCTTTCCTTCCTCACTGATTTTAAGGAATTAAGACAGTACACACACACATACACACACACACACACACACACACACACACACACAGTGTCTGAGTTACAAAAAAAGTTGACAAAAAATAAATGTTATATTAATCCTTCCATTTCACTTGTTATCTGAATGACAAGTCAATCAGCAAATATTTATTGACTGTATTCAGTGAACTCAGAACTGTGTAGCATTGGGGCCAGGAATGAGAAGGGTAAGAAGTGACATAACTGGACTTTGAGGCTCAAGGTTTTCCTAAGTTATCAGAAGTCCAAGCCTCCAAAGAAACTCCATTTCTGTTGTCTCCCAGTTGGCTCATAGATACACAGTTGACACATAACATTTACCTGACACATACTGTTTACCTACTCAGCACTGCAGTTCAATTCTTGTCACGACATCTCCAATCACACTTTTACTTCCCAAAGCTTGTCCCTTCAACAAACTTCAAATGGAAGAGGGATGCTAGAAAATTCTCTTAGGGAAATTTCTGGGGGGAAGAAAAGATACATCATGTTTATTCATGTATTTATGTATATATGCATTTACTTACTTATATATTTATTGGTTAAGTGGCCAGCATCTAAAAAAAAGTCAGGAGAACCCATATAACAATTTGATTTTCTTATTTCTCTTCAAAAATATGAAAATTTGCCCTTTGGGATCTATATTTCCATATAGCACCAATTATTGGACATAAATAGTTATCTCACTATTTAGGCATGAGCTTCCCAAATTATCATGGTTCTTCTACTGTGTGTTGGTTTATATCCTGCCCCCTGCCCTGCTTTACTTTTTTTTATCTGCCTTGCCCTTATAGGTATTTGTGGTTGCTAATCACTTCGTTCATGAGATGTACTATATTCTTACTTTTTCCCACGTCTAATCTCTAGAGGAACTGGGAGACATCTCCACATTCAAGTATATTTTGTGGCACCACATCACACTTTAAATAGTGAGCCAAGGCAGACAAGTCATTTCTATTCTTCAATTTGCAGACAATTCTTTGCTCACCTTCTCTGACATCTACTGCCAGAATTAAAGAAACCCCATGTCTGCTAATGGATTTATTTCAAATCTTAATGACAGTGTCTCTGGTTTAATCATCAGTCCTTGTCAGCATTTGTACAGGAAATCTAGTGGGGGGGGGGGGGTGAAAGCCTCCTTGTGGTAGCACATGGAATAAGGCTCTTTGTATAAATTGTATCCCTCATTTCACAATGTAACTGTTTTTAAAAATGGTAATGTAAGGGAAAATTGTCAATTACTTGGAAAGGAACAGAAAAGATTACTGAGTTTAGCAGATCTTCTGGAGATTATCTGATTATATAAGGTTGTGTATCTTTGATCACTTTCTATTGTGGAGGCTATTTTACATTTCCATAGAGTAGAAATTAAGTTGTACAAAACTAGTAGTATTGCAAATAATTCTTGTACATGGCAATGCAAATTATTTTGTCTGTAGATATAAAATTTATTTCTTCTTCTAGAAAAGATTACAAGTATTCAGTTTTATTGCCCTGTAGGTTATTAACCAGTTTTGCAGCTGTTAGCAAATTCTTTTCACCATTCCTAATTGTATGTGTTTTCATGTATATTTAAAAAATTTCTTCTTAAGCTGATTTCCTCATTACTAATGAGTTGAATAAAATCTTTCATATGTGTTCATTTTATATTTACATGACAGTAAAAAGTATTTGTTTCTTTTTGAACATTATACCCTAGCAATTAAAGATCTGATGTTTTGATTACATTTCAATTGTTCTAAATAAGAAAGAAACTCAGACAGTTTCCTAAATATTTAAAGTTAAATTACATAAAAATTAGTGGTAATAATCTTGAGATAAAAAAGATATTTTAAATATAGTAACTATAGATTTTGCATGCAGTATGCAAAACTATCTGAGATAAATCTCTTCCAGAAGGCTCATCTGCCCTCAAACCCTTCCTTCCACCCTTGGCTGTGTTTTCTAATCCACCAGGAGGAAAAAGAAATTTTAGAGATGGTGAAATTAGGTGATAAGTGAAGAAAAAATTAGTGGAACGTAATGAAGACTGATTTAAGAATACTGTTTCAGTGGTGTCTTTCTGTACCTAGTCTTCTTGTAAGCCTAGAAAGGTTTGTGTGCTCCAAAGTGAAGCTGTTCCTCTTCCACTTGAGTGACCCAGTGACTTCCCTGGTTATTAAGGAAGGATATCAACTGACTGCAACCCAAACACAGTAAAGTATTCTTTAAATGAACTGGAATTTTCTCCTCTGCAGTTTTCTCTCTCTAAAATTTAGGAACAGCAATCTGGTAGCTGAGATGAGAACTTTAAAACATATGATTGTGTTTTCTTCAAGAGCCATTTGTCTAGTGTAATCACAAAGAAACAAAGATATTGCCATCTAGTGGTTTAACTGAAGAAATTCAGTAAAATAATTTTTCTCAAAGTTTCCATTTATTTTTTTCTTTACGTGGCACTAAATAAAAATGCATTCATTTTTATTTTACTTAAAAATTGTTTTAATGTTTTATTTATTTCTGAGAGAGAGAGAGAGAGAGAGATAGCATGAGCAGGGGAGGGTCAGAGAGAGAGGTAGATACAGAATCCGAAACAGGCTCCAGGCTCTGAGCTGGCTGTCAGCACAGAGCCCGACGCGGGGCTCGAACCCACGAACCGTGAGATCATGACCTGAGCCAAAGTTGGACGCTTAACCGACTAAGCCACCCAGGCGCTCCAAAAGCATTCATTTTTAGAAAACAATTATTACTACATATATTTTTTCAAATTAACATTCCAGGTGTGGCCACTCTTTTTTTATTTTTAGGTTATATTCCCTATTTATTAAGCTCAGTAGGATTAAGATATGAATTAGAACAGGGAAAGATCTTTTCATAATTGAAGAAAACACATTTAAAGGCAATGTTTCACTAAATAAATTGTTAAATATCCAAACCAGATCATAAAATAAAGTGATCAAATTCACAGTTCATAGGAAATTTTAAAAAGGTACAATATAAAATAAATAGGTATATATTACATATGGTCTAAAGGTAGAGTCTTATACCAAAATCCTTTGCTTTTATTTAACAGTTCCACTATAGGAAAACTAGTTTGAAAGAATATTCCATTGAATAAAATGTTATTTTATCATTGGCTTTGATTACAAAATAATAATTGTATTTCTATAAAACTCTCCAATCCAAAAAACTTTGACATTTAAATGTATAAAAAGTATACTTATAAGTCCAGAAGAATTTTATTTACAGTACAGGTAAACAGAAAATCCATAGATATTATCATCTATTTTCTGCATTGGTATATTTTTACAGTCTTAATGTAAAATGGAGTTGTTCTGTTGTATTCAAGAACTATTTCATTTCTAATAACAGCATGAAAGACAATAGTTCACAAAGATATTCTGACTCCATCTGGCTGTGGTAGGGATTTCTCCAGATTCCCCTTGGGTTTTCAGATTATTACGTACCTAGTATCTTAGTAAAAAAAAAAAAAAACTAAAAAAAAATTCTGAGTATTCTGATTCCACTTTTAAAAAAGCATTTTTATGTTTAGGGGACCATAATGGTTTATGCTGAAGTTAGCAGAGTAGAGATCCTTTCTTATCATTGGTGAAGAAAGCAACCTTATGGAATCTATCCCAGCCTGTCATATATCTTCTGTGGTAGATACAAAAGTCCAGAGGGAGACAATAAAGTAGACAAAGGGACAGATACAGTTTATCATCCCTCTATAAAACGATGAACACTGTGTTCTGAAAACGGTTCCATGGCCATGATGAACATGCCACCGCTGGGCAGTATACAAGAGGTAAGGAGGAGAATGGGGTATTACTGTGCAGACTCATCCTCATCCTGAAGTACCCTCTCCCCCAGTTGTTGTCAAGTGTTCAGGTAACTACAGATCCTATTGTGGTTGTTACAGAAAAGAAGAATAGATTCAAAATTTGGATTAAGATTTGATTTTGTCATCTAGTAAAAAGTTGTGTGCGGGAAGAACATCATGTGGGCACAAACGAGCCAAAGTTGTATAATCACATTCCCCATCCCTTGACTAACTTTGATACTATGCAGTCTGTCTTTCTATCAAGAGGGAAAGAAGAAAATTAGACAATGGATTTCCTCTGGGTACATTAAGTTGCTAGACAAGCCAATCAAGGCAAAAAACAGCGATGCTAAACTTAAAGAGTGATTTGTAATGTGTGCTATAATTTCTTTCAAAACAGGTCACAGTATTTCTTTAGAGGAAATAAAACAGAAGTGTCTATCAGTTTGTAGAAATGTCAACATTTTCTCTATATAATATTTTGATCTTATTAAATCTTATTTAATCTTATTAAAAATAGAAATCCCTTCCTTTCTTCTCTCAAATAGTGGGTAGAAACTATGAGATTGGCATTCAGTCATCTGTATTATTAAAAAGCTCTCCATATATTTAAGTTTGAGAACCATTCTTCATTAACAAAAACAATTAGACTAAATACTCTTCATGGAAAAAATTTATAGGCAATCAAAGGTAAAAAAAAAAAAAAGTGGAATACCAGGTCAAATTTAAGTCACTTAGGTGGAGGACTGGCAGATCACCAATGAGATTTCCAATTTCCAATATTATCGGCACCAGGACTAATTTTTAAATGAGTCTCATTACCTTAGGTTGCAGCTTGATAAACTCTCTATGAAAGGGTAGAAATACTCAAAACTTAAACACTTGTATTAATTCAAGAGTTACTTATTGAATATCAACTAGATGCTTGGTGCTATGTTAGGCACTAGAATTGCAGAGAAAAAAGTTTTTCCCCTTAGGAAGCTCTTCATATAATAACATGACTCTTAGACTTCAATGGGAATACAAATTACCTTGGGTACTTGTTAATAATGCAGATGGTCAATATATGATTATGAAGAATACTTGACTAATTTGTAAAAAGAAAGTAAATAGATATTTATAGTGCAAGTGGTAAGTGTTAAGAGATATACAGACATGTTATTTGATCACTGATGCAAGCTAACACTGAGAAGTAAGTATCATTGAATTTCTGAATGAAAGCTAGTAGTTTTCCAGATGATTAAAGGTAGGGAAGAGCATGGAAAATGGCACTGAACAGTGAGAAACTTTGTATATGAGGCATTAAAGAAGGTTGCTTATATCTGGAATTTAGAAGTCGAGAGTGAAGCATAACAGACCTGGGAAGGGAAAAGTAAACTAGAGCATTAAGAATCCTGCATCCTAGAGTTTTCATTTCACCAAGAAATAAGTGGTGAATCTATGTGTTTGAAGTAGTGTAGAGGATGATTGCATCAGTGTTGGGTTTAAGGAAAAGCATTCTGAGAGTAGCTAATGAATGGGTTGAGTGGGGGTCAGGGTGAAGCAGGAAAGACTGGCAGGGAGGCTAGCTAGGAGACTGCCATGATAATTTAAGCAAGAAACTGAAATGCCTGCTTTCATATAGTGATGCTGGGATGGAGAAGAGAAAAGGGAAATATTGTCAAAGTAATTAAACTGATAGAATATGGAGAAAAGATGGGGGGTGGGAAGAAGAAAGTAATGTGAAGGATGACTCTGTGTTTCTCGTTTGATTTCTACTCATTTCATCTCCTTGGTAATAGTGCTTCTTCTTTCCAATTGGGAAGGCTTTTCTTTTGCCATCTCAGTAACTAGTATTTCGTACTTCAGGCAGCTATATCATTTCTTGAGTACTTATTATGGTTCCAGATGCTACTATGGTTCCAGATGCTACAAACAAACATATCTCACTATAGAAGATGCTGCCAATGCTATGCTCATATCCCACAAGCCCCCTCCAGAAATCATGTGGACTCTTTGCAGACAGTTCCTGTGAAAACCAAATGCTTCTTACTTCAAGCTGTGGACCTTTCTGTTTGAGGGCTTTTCTGTGTCCTGCAGTGTGCCTGACTTGTGCTCAGGGTAAGTCAGAAGTGTCCATGAAGTAATAATCCAGGAGCAATTCTCAACCAATGAGGAATGGAGATTGCGGTTAACGACTTTTCCTAGCCTTCTATCACTGTGATGGAGGATCCCCAGTAGGATTCCCTTCCCTGTCTAACTTTGTCACACCCTCATCATGTTTCCTGGATCACCTCCCAAATCAACTACTTGAATCCAAATCCTTGTTGCAGAGTTTGCTTTGGGGGAAACCCAAGTTTAGGTACGCAGTTCTGCCAACACAAGGACACCATTTTATAAAATATGCAAACTAATGTTTGGAGGGGTTAAATAAATTGTTCATACCACTTAGCTGATAAATGCTAGAGCCTGGATTCAAATCCAAAGCCTTTGGTATCAATATTATGCAACACTGCCAGTCCCAAATTCTAGGATGTGAACCAGTCACCACCAACTGTGGAATGAAAGCCTGTCAAGCTATTTTCTACTACATTGAGACTGATCAGTATTTTCAGATTTCAATCTTTATTATTGCTCCACTGACTGAGACAACCCAGGTGCACCTAGATCAACTACTCTTAACACTTTGCTTAAGTTGTCAAGTTCCCTGAGCACTTTTATGGTTTAATTCCTGGTTAAGAATTTTAATTTTAAGTGAGTGATGAAAGGAAAAGGGCACCTGCCCCTTGAGGTCATTAACTTTTTATTTTTATTTTTTATTTATTTATTTATTTTTATTTTTAAATTTTATTTTACTTTTACATTTTATTTTTATTTATTTATTTATTATTACAAATAGTTTATTATCAAATTAGTTTCCACATAACACCCAGTGCTCAACCCCACAAGTGCCCTTCTCCATGCCTATCCCCCTTCCCCCCCACATTCATCAGTCCTCAGTTTTTGTCAGCATTCAAGAGTCTCTCATGGTTTGCCTCTCTCCCTCTCCTCCACCATTTCCCCCCTTCTTCTCCCCCTCGTTCCTCCGTTAAGTTCCTCCTAATCCTCCTATACGTGCAAACATATGATATTTGTCCTTCTCTGCCTGACTTATTTCGCTCAGCATAACACCCCCCTTGAGGTCATTAAAAATAATATATCTAGAACTCAGCTACAGCTCAATTTTCCTCCCCTTCCCTATAATGTAAATGACTGACATCGAAGGGAAGTATGAAAGAATATTAGAAATTAGAAGGTCTAATCTTAATACCTTCACCAATTAGCTATGTGCCATTAAGCAAATCACCCAACTTCTTAAAACCTTGGTTGTCATCTATGAGAAGTCTTTCAAGTAATCTGATCTGCAGATTCCTTTCTAGTGTTAGCATTTTTGTGATACTATTGTTCCTGAGTTAGAGTTGCTTAGATGAAGGAGCATCAGCTTCACATATACTCGTCTGCCTTCCTACTCCCTGTACATATTTTGCACTTTCCTAAATTCATGCCTTTTTCCTTTGATTTACTATCTGTAATTTCTCTTCTCTTATAAAATTTCAAACCAACTTTTAAAATTCTTTGTCTTAATGACTGTAGAAAAATTCTGCCCTCTTCTGAATTCCTGAGCACTTATTATCACAGTGCCCATTTGTATGGCACTTAGCACTTATAGCAAAAGAAAACTCTGCACGAGACATTACAGTAGGCACAGAATACAGGATTAATTGCTACAGAAGTGGTTTTGACTGTAGTTCTCAACATGTGGTGGACAAATCACATGGAGTTCTATGACTCTATTCCTTTCTCTTTCACTGATCAGACCCACACTAGTATGTCATAATACTCCAGGTTGAATATGATTAGTATATAAATGAACTCAAATACTTACGTAGGCCAGAATTCACAAAATGAAGCAGTGCATTTGCAATAAAATAATGAGTGCAGAGGACTCTAACAAAAAGTAGAGCTCAGGTCCCACAGAAAGGGGGCAGCAATGCCTTGGTTGTGAAGGGGTGCAGCATCTATGATACTAAATAAAATGTTTGCTTCTTTAAGAGAAGCCAGAAATCAAGAGTTTTTGTTTTTTGTTTATGGTTTTTAAATGTTTAAAAATTTTTTATTTTTAAAAGAGAGAGAGCACAAGTTAGGGGAAGGGTAGAGAGAGTAGAGGAAGATAATGCCAAGCAGGCTCCACATTGTCAGTGCAGAGCTCCCTATGAAGCTCCATCCCAGAAATCGTGAGATCATGACCTGAGCCAAAACCAAGAGCTAGACACTCAACCAACTGAGCCACCCAGGAACCCCATCTTTGTACACAGTTTTTAAATGTTATCAACAAAATCAAACATTTAAGTATATCTCCTCTAGGTCTTATTTATCTGGTATGAGGTCTCTGGTCTCTTCTTATCTATTTCTCAGCCCACTACAGTGTGGCTTTTCCAATGAAATTACACTCCCAAAAGGCACCAGTTACCAGCTTTGTTACCCAAAACAAGTAACTTGTCCCCAAACCAATTTTTTGCCTATATCACAGGATGTATGAGTAGCAAATGAGAAAACACCTATAAGATATAGCATACAGAAATATGCACAAAGCACTCCATGCATGTTTGTTCCTGCTATGCTTCAACCACACTGCAATCTGGCTTCCTCCATCAACATGGTACAGCTTTAAACACCTGTGTGTTATCTTTTTTTTTTTTTTAATGTTTTATTTATTTCTGAGAGACAGAGACAGTGTGAGCAGAGGAGGGTCAGGGAGAGAGGGAGACACAGAATCTGAAGCAGGCTCCAGGCTCTGAGCTAGCTGTCAGCACAGAGCCTGATGCGGGGTTTGAACCCACGAACCGTGAGATCATGACCTGAGCCAAAGTCGGACGCTTAACCAACTGAGCCACCCAGGTGCCCCAACACCTGTGTGTTATCTTTCCCTCTGCCAGTGAACACTCTTCTCTCCTCACTCTCTGAGTTTTAACTCTTTGAATAAAGTGCCTTCTCAAGTTGTGTGTAAATTTCTTGATGGCAAAACTATCCTAGTTTTCTTCCCACATTTAAGAATATTTTTAAAACATTAAAGATGTTTTAAAAATAGTTTTAAAATATTAAAAATGTATTTTTACTCTTGGGGCACCTGGGTGGCTCAGTCGGCTAAGCATCTGACTTCAGCTCAGGTCATGATCTTGCAGTTCAGTAGTTCAAGTCCTGTGTCAGGTACTATGCTGACAGCTCAGAGCTTGGAACCTGCTTTGGATTCTGTGTCTCCCTCTCTCTCTGCCTCTTCCCCACTTGTACTCTGCCTCTCTCCCTCAAAAATAAATAAAACATTTAAAAAATACATATATTTTTATTCTAGAAAATTTCAATCATAGACAAATACAGAAAGAATAGTATAATCAACCTGTTAGTACTCATCCATCCTCAAAGCTTTTCAACATATGGCCAATTTTGTTTCATCCACACCCTTACCAAATCCATGCCCTCCCACCATTGCACACAGAGTGGATTATTTGAAGCCAACTATAAATATAACATCATCTCATTTGTAAATACTTCAAAGTTTATATGGTTTTGTAAGGAATGTGTAGGAAACAGAATGGTCTTGTGGAAAGATTCTTAAGGATGATGGGGGAAGGGAAGGGCAAGGAGGATGGGAACACAAGTGAGATGTATTCCTAAAAGATAGGGATTCTTTTCAAGTAGAAAATCTTTGAAAGCCAATACTAAGCAGTTGGACAAAAAATATATTTCTCATAGAAGAAAATTTCAAAATGCATTTTGCATAAATCTTGATTGACAATCGAAATGCTATGACTGTTTTATTTGTTTTTAAGGATTCCCTTTTATTAACCATCTATTATACTTCCATCCAGGTTACTACAGCTTAAAATAGATCACTATCCTTTTGCAGCTATTTAGTAACTAAGAGCAATGGATAAAATCCCTACAGCAGCTCAGAAGAGTTCACATCACCATCAGTTCAGAACATCTGATTCACCAAGTACAGATTATTTAAAAAGAATGGCCAGAAATTAAATATAACAGATAATATTTTTTATTTGTCACCATTAAATGTCTGAATTTTAAACAGAGTCTTGGACTGGCTGCTCATATCCATGAGCTTGTTCAACTTTAGCACCAGTCTCACCCCCAGCAGCTTTTCCAGAGCTAATACCTTCATCATGAAGCTCCATGAGCTTTCCCAATTCAAAGTTAGGTTTCTTCAGCAGTTTTACTTTTCTACTGAAGACATCATGGAGTGGATAAATAGACTGACAAGTTTTTTCTAAGTCTTTCTTGATGCTGTCTGGAATCAATTTATTGACCACTTCTTTCAAGTCATTTATCTGCATCTCTTGGGTCATGATTTCTATCACCTTTTTCCCAATTTGGTGGACTTCTTGGTGGTGAGCATAAGAGGTCTCCCAAATTTGATTGTTGTGTTTTGTAGTAAAACCAACACAAAAGACATGAAGCAAATAGCCATTGGCAGCTTGACATTAACAGGAGCTTCAATCACAATCAGCCATTTTTTGACCAAGGAGCACATTTTGTCACAGGTAAGATCCATGCCATAGAAATTAGTCAGGCAGTTTTTGCCTTGAACATCTTCAGTAATTAGCTTGAACTTTCTAAATGCAACTTCGTTTGGCAGATCAGTAAGGCTCACTTCAAAAACACGACACTTGAGGCCATCAGATGCAATTTTGGTTCCTTGAGTTCTTGTCACTAGTGTTTTTCTAATATTTCTTATATTAAACATAACTGGCACTTTTACATCATACCAACCTTTCCTTGAAAACGGATCAGCCACTTTCTTCTTGGCTCCCTTTTTGCTGCCTTTCATAAGGCACTTGGTTCTTGCTGACAGCCAGGGACTCAAAAATGCTGAGACTATTTTAAATTAATCCAATCTGGCTTCTGACATCAACATTCCATTAAATGTGCCTTGTTGAAGTTACCAATTTTGCCAAGTCCAACTCAGTTGACTACTTCCTCCTACACGGTTTCCAGCACAGCATTTTCTCCTGGTTTTCCTTCTACCATATTGGCAATACCATTTCTCACACCCAGGATTTAGCCTTGCACTTATTTTTGTTTACACACACATAATTTTCCTAGTTGATTTTATCTGGTTAAGTGGCTTAACTGTCATTTAAATACTAATGACTCTTAAATATAATCCTAGGCTTCACTTTTCTTTAAGGCTCTACACACCCACACACACATTTGCACATACATATATTTTAGAATAAATTTTACTAATATAAAGGATGTATTGCACAAACTTGTAAATAATAAAATAGATAATATTACTTATTGTAAATTCCACATGGCATTTAAGTTCTTGCAGTAATTGATTTTTGCCAAACTCTTGTATCTGTATTTAACCTATGGTTGCAACAGATGAGTAAGCATGGTTCCAATATGAATGTTGGCTAATTCTCTTCATTATGACAATAGGTGAGATGACAGCTCCAGTACTCCATGGATACTAAAATTCCCTCTCTTCCTGGATTATGCCAAGCTTATTCCTATTTCAGGCCTTTTGCATTTCCTCTTCCTCTTCTCCTCTTCAGCTGTTTACAAGCCTGGCTTTTAAATCCAGCTCAAGTGTCACAGAGAGGTTTTCCCTGACTACCTTAACCAAGAAGCTTTACTTAACTTCAACCACTCTCTATCCCACTGTTCTCCTTTATATTCTTCATAGGGATTATGCAATTATCAGTTCTGAAAAAGCAAAGTATGCATCTATATGTATTTACTTATTTGAATGAATGATTTGTGCTTATGGCAAAAAATTTCAAACAGTGAAAAAATATATCCACGAGATTTCTACTTCCAAGAAGATGGAGTAGGTGTACTTTTCCAATTTACAACTAAAATTTCTGGGTATAACATAAAAAACAAACATATGAGAAAGCATATCAGCTAAGGACTTCAAGATCCAATGAACAAACAACATGGTGATGAGCTCTCTGAGTTTTCTTTTTGCTGAACATATCCCAGAATGGGTGCTGGAGAAGCCAGCAAGTCTGGAAATACCAATGGGCACCTACAGAAAAAGGCCCAGCAAAAACTGCTCCTTTGAGCCAAAGGACCAGGAAAACGGCAGCCTACAAAGGCAGAAAACTTTTGGAAAATAACCAATTTACTATAGAAGAAACGAAGGCCCCATTCCCACCTATGCCAGCAAAGACCAAGTGGGGAGCTTAGGCTTTGTCCAATTATAGCTTTATCCTCCTATAGGCTGCCCTTTCTACAACAAAATTTGTTAATATACACAATGGTATAGTTGTCTCCACTTCCTTGGTTCCCTCAAAATTACCCAACCAAAGCCAAGTCTTTTTTCACACTCTTTAAGAGGGTTCCTTCATGATATTTGAAGGAAGGAGGGAAAAAAAAGGCAACCCAAAATAAACAACTCAACTTGGTTCAACTACAGGTATTTCTGGCAGTTTTTGGCTGAAGAGGATTAATACTGTGAAGTAGTTGCAATCTATTATTATTATCATTGTTGTGGTTGCTGTTATTGTTGTTATTTTAAACTCAAACTGATAGTATGTTATATATATTGCTCTGTACTTTTTTTATTTAATGATACATGTCAAAAATAGTACATATCAGTATCTACATATCTGCTTTATTCTTTTTAATAGTTATAATAATTCCATGCTATGGATGTAAATAATAATATATTTAAACTGTCATCTGGGGGTGCCTGGGTGGCTCAGTCTGTTGAATGTCCAACTTTGGCTCAGGCCATGATCTCACAGTTCCTAAGTTTGAGCCCCGCATTGGGCCTTGTGCTGACAGGACAGAGCCTGGAAACTGCTTTGGATTCTGTGTCTCCCTCTCTCTCTGCCCCAGTCATCTGTTGAGAGACACTTGGTATTTTCCCAATCTTTCTCTCCTTTTTTTTTTTTTTTTGAAAGACTTTTCATTAACTTTATTACAGAAAATTCAACAGCATATACTTAGTCCAGTTTGGTGGCCAGTTTTAGCCTTTGCCAGCCTGGCAATGCAAGCCATGGACTTTGGACCCAGGACATTATCTCCACACTGACAGCAGATCTCATCATATCCGTCATTCTAATTGGTCCTGATACCTTCCACCAGCTTAGCCAGATCTCCTTTGTAGTCAGAGTTAACCTGTGTGAGGATGACAGTGGTGCAGGTCTTCCTGTGGACCAGATACCCCAGCCTGGCCTTCCATCTTACAACACCGGGCAAGCAGGAAGACAACCAGCTCAACGGGATCCACATCATGTGCAATCACTACCAGCTGAGCCTTCTTGTTTTCCACCAAGCTGGTGACAGAATTGACCCCTAGAACACCAACTAGTTTCCATCAGACCTCCACGAGGGCTGCTTGATTCACGAAAGCAGCTCTACTATGGGCCCAGCTATGATTCAGGGTTGAAAACCTTGAACTTTACTCTTCACAGTGATTCCAGGTGAACCAATCTTTTTCTTTTATAAGCTGTAATGAATAGCAAAGCTATTCATTGTACAAGTACACCTACAGAGTAATTTCTGAGAACCAATTTTTGAGAAACCAGAAGAGCTGGTTTCAAGTGTATGTGCATTTAAAATTTTGATATATATGTTCTTCGAGGCTCACCAAAAAGGCTGCCCTAAATTACCTATCAACAATGTTTATGGAAGACTTCTCCTGCTCATTTTTCATAGTTAGTTTGTAATTCCAAACGTAGATGTTTGCAAATCTAGCAAGTGAAAATTTGTATCTCACTGTAGTTTAACACTGACCTTATTTTTAAAGAAGCTGAACAAGTCATATGTTTATAAGCTATTTGCAGATCTTTTTACATGAGCTATCTGTCTTCTTATATACAGTTGATGATTGAACAACACAGGAGTTAGGGGCACCACCATTCCTCCCATTCCCATGCATTCGAAAATCGGTGTACATGATCATGTGGGATTCATTACTGGGCTACAGGGCTGGTTCAATATTCGCAAATCAATCAATGTGATGCATCACATTAACAAAAGAAAAGATAAAAACCATATGATCCTGGGGCGCCTGTATGGCTCAGTTGGTTAACCGACTGACTACGGCTCAGGCCATGATCTCGCGGTACGTGGGTTCGAGCCACATGTCGAATTCTGTGCTGGCAGCTCAGAACCTGGAGCCTGTTTCGGATTCTGTGTCTCCCTCTCTCTCTGCCCCTCCCCCACTCATGTTCTGTCTCTATCTCAAAAATAAATAAAAACTATAAAAAAATTGTTTAAAAAAACCCCATATGATCCTGTTAATAGATGCAGAAAAAGCATTTGATAAAATACAGCATCGCTTCTTAATGAAGACCCTTGAGAGAGTCGGGATAGAAGGAACTTGCTTAAACATCATAAAAGCCATCTATGAGAAGCCCTCAGCTAACATCATCCTCAATGGGGAAAAACTGAGAGCTTTCCTCCTGAAATCAGGAACATGACAGGGATGTCCACTCTCACCACTGTTGTTTAACGTAGTGCTGGAAGTGCTAGCATCAGCAATCAGACAACAAAAAGAAATAAAAGGCATCAGAATTGGCAAAGATGAAGTCAAACTTTCACTTTTCAGAGACAACATGATACTCTACGTAGAAAATCCTACAGACTTCACCAGAAGCCTACTAAAACTGATCCATGAATTCAGCAAAGTTGCAGGGTACAAAATCAACGTACAGAAATCCGTTGCATTTATATACACCAATAATGAAGCAACAGAAAGAGAAATCAAGAAATTGATCCCATTCACAACTGCACAAAAGACCATAAAATACCTAGGAATAAACCCAACCAAAGATATAGGAGATCTGTATGATGAAAACTATAGAAAACTTATGAAGTTTCATAATTATGAAGGAAATTAAAGAAGACACAAAGAAATGGAAAAACATTCTCTGCTCATGGATCAGAAGAATAAATATAGTTAAAATGTTATTACTACCCAAAGCAATCTACACATTTGGTGCAAACCCAATCAAAATTGCACCAGCATTCTTCTCAAAACTAGAACAAACTATCCTAAAATTTTTATGGAATCACAAAAGACCCCAAATAGCCAAAGTAATATTGAAGAAGAAAACTAAAACGGGAGGCATTTACCTATACTTTAACATTCAGATATTGACTGGTTTATGCCTTAAATATAACTTTTTCAGTGTTTCTTTCTCTTCTAGTTAGCAATTCCCACATTTTGCTCTTTAGGCAAAATACTTTTTCTTTTTGTTTAATAGCCTAATTCATTCTCCCTCCCTCCCTGGTTCCCTCCTCCCCCTCCTCTCTCTCTCTTTTTCTTCATATCTAAGCTGTTGCCACAGTAATCACTTTATATAATTAGATGCCCCAATTTTGGAAGGAAGGAGAAGAATTTTTCAGGAACATTATGATTTATTAAATTAAAGGAACCATTATTTCTTTCTTGCTCTTGATGTTGTCTGCCTATAGTATGTAGGTGGTAGCTAAAAATAACTCTATTAATTTTCACCTCTACATTGTATTCTGGAGCATGTTTAGTGCCTCATTACTAATGAGAATTCATAAAAAAAAACACCCCAAATCCTTTGTTTTTGACTGTTGTGATAAGAACAACATTTGGATTCAAAGACATCCTATGAATCTATAAACATGAATATCTAAATACAATTTAAGCCAGACAAAGAGATTATGAAGTTTCATTTCTAACCAATGCTTGCAAAAGCTGGTTACCAGACCATGGCTGTCTACTAAATATTTTGATTTAAGGAATAGACTTGTGATAATAAATCATCTTCAGTTTTATGCAGTGCTTCATAGGAAAGCTATCAATCCATCAAAGTAACTCAAAAGGCTAGAAAGCTTACTTTTTAGGTGGAAAACAGCCTCTTAATAAGGACTTACAGATTCTACTTCATTTTCATTATATTTCCAGCATATTTTTTGTTTTGAATATTTTGCTCTTTCCTGTTAACAGTACTGCAGTCTACCTGTATTGACTGCTGGAGGCAGGAAGTGTAGATAATCACTGACCTAAATGTGACTGTAAGGACTATAAAGAATAAAAGGACTATAAGGTTCTTAGCTCTTAGCACAGGAGCTATTTGCTCGGAGGCCAAAGCTTTGGAACCAACACTGGCTCTTCTAAACTGCATTCCACATGAGGTGAAGAGTCCTAGGCACCTGAGGAAATGCATCCACCTGAAGGGTAGCAAAATATGCTACCACAAAATATGCCTTTTTGACATAAAAAGTATTTTGAGCTGAATGCAATTAAGAAGGAACAAAGGCAGGAAAAGGTGTATCGACACTATCCCTTTTCTGCCTAAAGGCAGGATACACATTCTCCTTTTATCAGAAAAAGACTTTTATTAGCTCAGAGGTGGCATTAAAGGAATCTGCAAATAAACCTTCTTGCATTAATTTCCTTCCATATATTCACCTGCCCACAGTTTGCTGCCATGGGGAGCCTAAAATTGCTTCCCACTGTTCTGTCACAAATTTACTGTTCTTTGTTGAAGATGCTATATAAGCTGGAGTTCTAAGCCACCTCTCCGAGTTACTCAATTTTCTCTGGGTATCGTCCACATGTCTATGAGGTAAATGTTAATAAAGTCCTGTTTGATTTTCTCTTGTTAATCTTTTATTACAATAATCTCAGGCAAGAACTCAGAAGGGTAGAGGAAATTTTTTTTTTTCCCCTTATAAATCAATATACTCCTTCCAGGCCAAGCTCCAGATACTTGAGACCTCAGAATTCCCTACCCAAACGTCTCTAAGCCTCCCTTTAGGGCTTTTGCATAGCAAGGACCATGCCATTGGAGTGCACAACCCAACCCTAACAGTGGCCAAATGGCTGCTATTTGCCAAAAGTAGGAGTGGAGGTTGGATTTTTCAAGGTGACGTATTCACCCATGTACACTGGAGGCCCCTCCTACTATGGGACAGAATTGGAAGAAGAAAGAAAAGTTTGACTTGGTCTGCCTCATCCCACATTCCCAGGATTCAGAGTGAAACACCAAGAATTCAGAACTCTACTTTCAAACATAAACTTCAGGCCATCATAAAGCTATGTATGTCAAAGTAGGAGGCTAGAACATATTTTAACAGCTTAGCTTGATTTATAACGTTAAAATATTTATACATAAGGTATGAGACCTCATTTGCAATAGTCCCCACAGATGTTAAGGAAGTGCCCAGGTTCCTTATCTTCAACTGGATCTTTTATACTGACTCCAGATTATTCTGTTTTTCAAGCTCTTTGTGGAGGGTAATTTCCACCAACTTTACAACTTTTTTTTTTTTTAACATTTATTTATTTTTGAGAGAGAGAGACAGAGAGAAAGACAGAAAGAGAGAGGACGAGCGGGGCAGGGGCAGAAAGAGAGAGAGTGAAACACAAAATCCAAAGCAGCCTCAAGGCTCTGAGCTGTCAGTACAGAGCCCAATGTGGGGCTCAAACTCACGACATGACCTGAGCTGAAATCACTTAACCAACCTAGCCACCCAGGTGCCCCTTAATTTTTTTAATGTTTATTGATTTTTGAGAAAGAGACAGAGACAGAAAGAGAGAGAGAGTGCGTGCGCGAGCAAGTGGGGGAGGAGCAGAGAGAAAGGAAGATACAGAATCTGAATCAGGTTCCAGGCTCCAAGCTGTCACCACAGATCCCAACACAGGGCTCGAACCCACAAACTGTGAGATCATGACCTGAGCTGAAGTTAGAGGCTTAATGGACTGAGCCACTCAGGCACCCCTCTACTCCTTTTTAAAGGGGAACTAACATTTATTAATTGTCATATATGAATACTTTATATACCTTAGCTAATTTAATCTTCATAATAACTCTGTAAGGTGAGTGAGTCCCTATCATAGGGATGAAGAAACTCAAAAAGTGACATCACCCAGATTTCAAAGCTAATGAAATAGCTGATTGGCTTCATCAAGCCCTCTACTCTACCTCCAGTCATCCTTTTCTCCCACCTCTTGACTTATTGGATGTCCTTACTTCACATTTTCCTAAGTGGAGAGAAAGTCTGTGAGAAACCTAAATTATCTTCTATTTCACAAACGTTTAGTTTCTTCATTCTACTTCTCTTTACCTTTCTTCTCTTTATTTAAATAATTCTTCACTTTTGAAGCCAAGATATCAAGTCTTAGCAACTTTCTCTTCTCTTCCCTCAATCCCATTTTCAACCTGTACCTCTCCACTGGCTTCTTCTCCTCTAATAAAGCATTCCTTATTCTAAAAGAATTTTAAAACAACCTTCTTTTACTTGTTGGTATCTTAATTAATTCCTTAATTTTCTGCTTCTCTTCACAAATTTCTTCAAAGTGAAGTTAATTCTTACTGCTTCATCATTCCTTAACCTTTTACAATCTAGACTATTTTTCTCAACTCTACAAAAATTGCAACCAAATGCCTTGTGAGAACCTAACATTTTTTTTAATGTTTTTTATTTATTTCTAGGAGAGAGAGAGAGAGAGACAGCGTGAGCAGGGGAGGGTCAGAGAGAGAGGGAGTCACAGACTCTGAAACAGGCTCCAGGCTCTGAGCTGGCAGTCAGCACAGAGCCCGACGCGGGGCTCGAACCCACGAACCGCGAAATCATGACCTAAGCGAAAGTCGGACGCTTAACCGACTAAGCCACCCAGCCGCCCAGAGAACCTAACATTTTTTATGGCTATACATAAAGTGCATTAATTTTAAGTATGCAATTAGATGATTTTTACATGTGCATACACCTTTGAAACCACCATGCGGATCAAGATTTGGAACATTTCTAACACCCTCTAAAGTTCCTTTTTGTTCTTTTTCAATAAATATCACCGCTATTAGCCCATTCCTGCCTGTCCAGAGGTAACCACTATTCTGAATTATGTAAACATTGATTAGTACTGGGGCGCCTGGGTGGCTTAGTCGGTTAAGCGACCGACTTTCGCTTAGGTCATGATCTCGCAGTTCGTGGGTTCGAGCCCCGCGTCGGGCTCTGTGCTGACTGCCAGCTCAGAGCCTGGAGCCTGTTTCAGAGTCTGTGTCTCCCTCTCTCTCTTACCCTCCCCTGCTCATGCTGTCTCTCTCTCTCTCTCTCCTAGAAATAAATAAAAATATTTTTAAAAATATATTTTAAAAAAAATTGAATAGTACTGCCAGTTGTTGAATCACTTTATATAAATGGAATCATGTGCAGCATACTCATTTGCATGTACTCTTTTGTATCTGACTCATTTCACTAAAAACAATATCCTTGAGTATCAATCTTACTTTTTGTGTGTTTTTTTCTTTATCACTGGCAGTATTCCTTTATTTGAGTATACCTCTATTTGTTTGTCCTTTTACATGTTAATGAAAATTTGGGAATAAAACTGTAGTGAACATTCTTGTATAAGTTTTTCTGGGGGAACACACTACTACTCTTGGATATATACCTACGAGTGAAATTGCTGTGTCATAAGTGAATTTTTAACATTTGTAGAGATAGACAATCTTACATACTTGATGAATCATTTGACATTCCTATCAGCAATCTTTTAAGAGTTGGTCCACATCTTGTGCCACCGTTTGATATTGTTAGTCTTCTAAAAAAACTTTCATTTATTTTAATATTAGCCATTTTGGTGTGTTTTCAATAAAATTCATTGTGGTTTTAACTTGTATTTTCCTGATAACTTATGATGTTGACTGTTGTTTCATATCCTTATTGGCCATTTATATATCTACTTTTGCAATTTATTCAAATCTTTTATACCATGTTCTTATTGGGCTTTAGGTCTTTTTATAATTGATTTGTAATGTTTTGTCAGATAAATGTATTATAAAAGTTTTCTTCCACACTTCTACTTCTTTTTATTATTTTCTTTAATGTTTATTTTTGAGAGAGAGAGAGAGAGAGTACTAGCAGGGGAGGCGCAGAGAGAGAGGGAGATACAGAATCTGAAGTGGGCTCCAGGCTCTGAGCTGTCAGCACAGAGCCCAACATAGGGCTTAAACCTATGGACCATGAGATCGTGACCCAAGCTTAAGTTGGATACTTAACTGATTGAGCCACTCAGGCACCCTGTCTTTTCACTACTTTCCTAATGGTGTCTTTGATGAGCAGAAATTTTTAATTTTGAAGGTGTCAATTTATCAGCTTTATTTTTATGATTAATGCTTTTTAAGTCCTGTTTAAGAAATCTTATCTGTCTCAAAGTCATGGAGATATCATCCTATGTTTTCTTTTACAAATTTTAAAGATTTTCTTTCACATATAATTCTATGATCCATCTCAAGTTAATTTCTGTGTTGGTGAGAGAAAGCAATCATGTTCATTTCTTTTTATGTGATATCTAGTTGCTACAGCATCATTTATTGCAAGGTCTTTCCCCCATTGACTTAGTGTCTTTATAATTAATCAAATGACTATGAGTAGGTCTAGTCTACTGATAGTTATTTTTTTTCCAATGTCATACTCTCTTATGGTTTTTTAAAATTTTTTTACAGTTTTTATTTATTTTTGAGACAGAGAGAGACAGAGCAATGAGAATTAAATTCTCATTGAGTATAGCTTAAATTAAGCAGTATCCCAGAGTAAAACACAGCCATCCTTTGGCATTATGTCCAAGTTTTGGATGGTTTTTCTTAAACTTTTATATGATCCTATTATGCCCAGATCACGATCTCCCCAAAATCCCAAGACCACCAAGGAGTCCGAGTCACGTATGCAAAGGCAAAGGGCTTTATTATGGGCTTAAGCTCGGGCTCCCAGACCTCACCAACGCAATGGATCCATGCTGAGAGCCCCGAACAAGGGCAGAGTAGAGTTTTTATGGGGTTTGAGACGGGGGAGTTACAGAAGTTGTGACATGGGAAAAGTGATCCAATCATAATTATTCAACATCATTGACAGCGGGTTTGACCATACACATTGTCTAGAGTATTCGTTACTTTTGGCGGGATCCAATTACAACATTTAGAGTACCCTTAAATTCAACCAATCACAGAGCAAGCCTAGGGTCTTGTTTGGCGACTAACGGGGGTTAACTTTAACATTAGGTAACAGGGTCCTATCTATAGTTTCTCTCTCTCAGCCTCTCCCTTAGTAATGTGGAGGGTGGTCGCTGGCCTTTCCTGATTGGGTGTTGCAAGGGTGGTTTCTCCTGCCTTGGGCAATGTGTAACTGCCTGATAGTTTCAGGGAAGCTAAAACTTAGGCCTTCTAGTTTAGAGGGGAAACTTAAAGCCTGTCATGGAGTCAGTTTGGTTTAAACATTTAGACTTGTAAGGACAATCCCACATCACCATCATCTGGTGATGGAGCTATGTTTTAAAAACAAGTCTGCCTGCCTCCAATGCCTGTTATTTTCTATGAAAAATGTGAATGGTAGGCAAATTAGTGAAAAGAAAATGAGCAGGAGTAAGATTTGAGAAAAGGCTTCTGGTTTTCAAACTTAGTAAAATATAATAATTTTAAGAGGGGTGGCTGGGTGGCTCAGTCAGTTAAGTGTCCGACTTCAACTCACTCATGATCTCACGGTTCGTGGGTTAGAGCCCCACATCAGGCTCTATGCTGACAGCCAGCTCAGAGCCTGGAGCCTGTTTCAGATTCTGTGTCTCCCCCTCTCTCTGCCCCTCCTCAGTTCATGCTCTGCTCTATCTCTCAATAAAAAATAAATGTTAAATTTTTTAAAAACTTAAAAAAATCTTAGAAACATATTCATTCTATATTTTCATAATGATCCTGTGTTTAAATTTTGAAAATTATAATTTGACAATAGTGAGGAGTTAAATATTATTTCAAGGAGTTATATAAACTGGGTGACTGGTAATGTCATTATCTAGGATGTAGAACATACATGAAGTATTTTAGAAGAAGATAATTATTTTTGGTTTTGGTACCTTTTCTTCCATTATAATGGAAATGCAAGACACAAATGGAAATCTTTGGTCATAGACTATGAGTTATCAGTATGTAGGTGACTGCTTAAATTTAGTAGGTGAGAGTGTTTAAGAATAGGATGAAAGTATTAAGAACATCATTCTGAAAACAAAAGAACAAACAGGGAATGGATTAAAAAAAGAAAAAGCCATCAACTGCAAACTAGGAAGGAGTAGTAAAAAGCGGCCCTGAGAGCAATTTTAAGGAGTGGTAAACATGCAAATGCAACCAAGGGAAAGACAACAGGATGAGAACTGAAAAGAAGCAATTGAACTTGGCAATTAAGTCTTTGGTGTCCTAGTAAAAGCACTTCCAGTAGAGAGGTGAATGTTAAGTCAGAGTCGCTGTGGGTTGAGAGAAAATGAGATATGAGGAAATGGATGCTGTGAATATAGATTGTTTCAGGAAGTTTGGCTCCAAAACATAAATCAGAACATAATAATTTACTGCTTAAAAACTGCTGATGGATTTCCATTATACTTGAAATAAAATTTATCTTTCAACATGAACTAATAGAGTCTACATAATTAGAACTCTGCTTATCAATCTGACTTCTTATACCCTTCTGCTATTTTCATTATACATCAAACTTACTCTTTCCTTTTCTCGAGTATGCCAACCTTGTTCCTAACTTGGCCCTTGCCTTTGTCATTTCCTCTTTTGGGTATATTCTCCCTTCAGAGCTTTGCAAGTCTTATACAACAGTATTGAAGGTATACTGGTCAGATTTCCCTCTCTGACAGTATAGTTAACAACCTTTCAGTTGTCATATTTCTAGATCCACTCATAATGAAGTCACATTTTTCCTAGGCTGTGTCTAGCTGGTGACTGAGTCCAGAATGGATACTAGAGCTCTACTATTCCTGCCTAATGCAAGGCTCCTCTGTAGGGCCATTTTTGTTCTGGGGCTCCTTGATGGCCTGAGATTTTTTCACAGCTGCATTGTACCCTGAAGCTCTTCCTACCCAGTTCTCCTTCCTACTGTTATACCCAGATTGCAGTATCCTCAACGACCAGAGACCACCGGGGAGACCGAGTCACGCATGCAAAGGCAAAGGGCTTTATTATGGGCTCGAGCTCGGGCTCACAGATCTCACCAATGCAGTGGATCCGTGCTTTGAGCCCCGAACAAAGACAGAGTAGGGTTTTTATGGAGTTTGTGACGGGGGAGTTACAGAAGTTGTAGCAGGGGAACAGTGATCCAATCATAATTATTCAACATCATTGACAGTGGGTTTGACCATACACATTGTCTAGAGTATTTGTTACTTTTGGCGAGACCCAATTACAACATGTAGAGTACTTTTAAATTCAACCAATTACAGAATGAGCCTAGGGTCTTGTTCGGTGACTAATGGGTTAACTTTAACATTAGGTAACAGAGTTTTATCTATAGTTGCTGGCCTTTCTTGATTGGGTGTTGCCAAGGTAGTGCGGTGGAGTGATGTGGTGGGCAGTTTCTTCGGCCTTGGGCAGTGTGTAGCTGCCCGATAGTTCCAGGGAAACTGAAACTTAGGCCTTCCAGTTTAGAGGGGAAACTTAAGACCTGTCATGGAGTTTGTATGGTTTAGACTTGTGTCCTTACACTACCCCTTTCCTTTTCCAGGTGTCAGGATAGTATTGTAGTTTGAAGACTCTTCTGTCTTTTGCTTACCACACCTTTATCTTTCACAGATGTTTCCTAGTCTCTTTCATGACTGATCCTATTGTCATCTGGAAGTCAAAGACCTAAAGAGACACAGGTGTCAGTCACTTAATATCACAGTTCAAAAGTCACTTTATCACAGGCCTTCTCAGTTCTGTAGAACTCAGCCCATGGTTAGCTCCTCTCCCATTGCTCTGTCTTATTTTCTTCACAGAATTTATCATTGTACCTTTTAAGTTTTTTATTTAATGTTTTTTTTTATTTTTTTTATTTTTGAGAGAGAGAGGCAGAGCAAAGGCAGGAGATGGGGAGAGAGAGAGGGAGACACAGAATCTGAAGCAGGCTCCTGGCTCTGAGCTGTCAGCACAGAGCCTGACATGGGACTCAAACCCACGAACCCTAAGATCATAACCTGAGCTAAAGTCAGACGCTTAATGGACGGGGCCACTCCAGGTGCACCAGTACATTTTAAGTTTTTAAACTGAATTTTTATATGCTAAAGTAAATTACAGACATTCTGAACATTTTACCTCAAACACTTCAGTTTGTATCTCTAAAAAGGAGAACATTTTCATAAACGGATATTATTAAAATGCCTGATGAAATTAGTAGTAATTTCTTTAGAACATCTAATCCCCTGTCCATGTTCAAATGTCCTCAACTGTCTCCATAATGCCTTTTACAGCAGCTTTCTCCAAACAATGTCTTAATCCAGGACAGAGCATACTAATTGGGCAAAATGTCTTTTAAATCTCTTTTAATCTAGGTTAATCCCTTTTTTCATGCAGTGACTTGTTGAAGAGAGTGGCCACTTGTCCTGCAGAATGTGTTACTTTCTAGATTTGTCTGATGTCAAGGTGCTTTTT
Source organism: Hyaena hyaena (assembly GCF_003009895.1). Lineage (NCBI taxonomy): Eukaryota > Metazoa > Chordata > Mammalia > Carnivora > Hyaenidae > Hyaena > Hyaena hyaena. The sequence continues at coordinate 887,090 of NW_024081162.1, forward strand.
TTTTAAAGTGGTTTCTCTCTCTCCTACATTTCCTATACATGAGAAATTAGATATTAAGATCTACTTAAATTCAAGTTAAACATTCTTGGCTAAAAGATTTAAGAAGTTACGTGGAATACTTCAGATTGGATTACATAAACAGACATATAAAATCTGGTATACTCTGAATCAAGAGTCAGATTCTTAACTGGCTGAGCCACCCACTGCCCCTGGAAGTTAATCTTTTTATTTTGATGTTCTTAAGTGTCTTGCTGATGGGGTGCCTGGGTGGCTCAGTAGGTTGAGCATCTGACGCTTGGTTTCAGCTCAGGTCAAGATCTCACATTTTGAGTGTTTGAGCCCATGTCGGGCTCTGTGCTGTCAGCTCAGAGTCTAAAGCCTGCTTCAGATTGTGTCTCGCTCTCTCTCTCTGCCCCTTCTGAACTCATGGGCTCTCTCTCTCTCAAAAATACATAAACATTAAAAAGAAAATGACAATACCAAATTGATTTTGCCAACATCTAAATTTTTGCACATATGTTCACTAATGAATATCAAATATGAGCCAGGCACACACAATGGTGAGCAACATGGACACTCTCACTGTGGGGCATACAGTGATTTTAAATGCTTTTAAGGATGCTAAGGGTTGTGCTAGCATCAACATTTAAGAAACCTTCCATCATGCTTTGAGTTTAAAGCACAAGAATTAGCTCCTCACGAATTTTTAACTCACCCATACTGAGTGGGCTGGATACCTTTTTATTTTGTGGCATCAATCTGTGGCATCATCCTATCATTCAGTCCTAGCTATACTTATTTACCTAATTCAGTTTTCTATCTTTTTTATCTGTTTTCCTTGAAAAGTGATCCTTTCATTTTGATATTTATTGGCAGCATGAAGCTGTATAAAGTATTTTAAAAATTTGTAAACGTCCATTTTATTTTTTTTTTACAGTAAGTTCCATGCCCAATGTGGGGCGTAACTCACTGCCCCAAGATCAAGAGTCACATGCTCTACAGACTGAGCCAGTCAGGCACCCCAAACTCCCTTTTAAACTACCAAAAACCTTATTAGTGGCAATATTCCCTTTCCATTTAGACTCAAAGGTGATATATAAAAGTACTATAAAAGGGTAAGTTTTCTACTTTTGTTTTTTGTGCAGCTATCCTTTAACTTTTAACTTTTATATATTTTTTAAACATTTTATTTTTATTTTTGAGAGGGAGAGAGAGACAGCATGAGCAGGGGAAGGTCAGAGAGAGAGGGAGACACAGAATCTGAAGCAGGCTCCAGGCTCTGAGCTAGCTGTCAGCACAGAGCCTGATGCGGGGCTCGAACCCACAAACCATGAGGTCATGACCTGAGCCGAAGTCAGACGCTTAACCGACTGAGCCACCCAGGCGCCCCAATTTTTATTATTTTTAAAAAACTTTATTAATGTATTATTTGAGAGAGGAAGAGAGAGAGAATCCCAAGCAGGCTCTGTGCTGTAAGCTCAGAGCCAGACTCAGGGTTCCCTCCCACAAACCTTGAGATCATGATCCCAGCCCAAATCAAGAGTCCCACACTTAACCCACTGAGCTACCCAGGCGCCCCCAACTTTTAATTTTTAGAGTTATACTATCATACTAGTTTTACCTGTTCAAATTTAGCTCATCCTTCTAGGCCTAACGTATATGCCAAATCCTTCAAGAAGACTTTCTTCTTTCCTATTGTGTTCTTTTCTTTCTTTAAACACATATACATCTTTTACACATGCACCATAGTGTTTACATATCTTCCCTCTTCCCCTGCTCCACCCCACATTCAAGCTATTTAATTCCTTTATGAAGTTCACAGTTTAGTCAGTGCTTTGTGGGTTTTCACAGCAAGTTTCCATTCAAGGCAAAAATATTTATTGAGCACCTATGCATCAGGCATTATATTAGGAATAGCGTTAAATGAAAGATAAAATCCTGCACTATAAGAAAGTCAGCCTAGTAGGAATGTCCAACAAGTAAACAAAATTACCGAAATGAGCTTCAAGAAGTTAGTTTGGAAGTGAAGAGTACATAATGTGTATAAGCAGCTTACAACCCTGGAAAATACAGGACCGACTCAAATCCATTCAAGGGGGAAGAGGGGAGCTGAATGAAGGTTAGTACAGCTTCACCGTAAATAGCCTAATAATCCAACCCAGTAATTATACAAAAAATCCATAGCAACTGACTTAGAATCACTTGGACATTTTGTAAGGAAAAAAGGATGGAGATTCGTATCTACTAAAATCAAAATGGGAGAAAAGAACATTTCAATCTGCGTTTTAGAACCCTCACCCAAAGTTTTAGAATATAGCGAAGCCAATTTTGGCAGACCTCATTCCCCAGCTAGTCCCTCCTTCTAGTCTGAGGCTAGCCCACAGCGTGCCTCTTCTCCCTTCCTTCCTTTCCCTCGGAGCTGTCCGTCTTGTCTCCAGACAGACGCCACAGGCACACGTCTCCCTGAGCTAGGCGAGGTCCAGCCACCAACTGCCCCATCTACCAAGCAAATACCAGGAACTTAGCTCCGCAAAGGATTTGGGGAAACCGCAACAGGCCAATCTAAAGGGCGGGAGGAGGGGCACTAGACGAAGAGGGAGGAGAAGTTTCTTTGATTGACGCTAGAAACACCCAATAAGAGCAGAGGACAAGTGCCGCTTCCGCCTCAATGGGCAGGACATTAGCAATGTCAACCAATCCAGCTCAGAAGTGTCTACCTTGTGGGAGGTCCTTGAGGCCGCTGAGGTCGTTGGTGTCTGTGGAACAGCTCGTGGAAGTCGTGCAGCCTTGGGTAGGACGTTAAAGTCGTTCTTGAGAGGAACGTCTCTGTCCGGAGAGAAAATGAGTTTAGCTCTGAGGTCGGTAATGAGGAGGTCGCAATGCTCTCCACACCCCGCAGCGGGCCCCAGGGCGGGTGTGTGTGGGAGGCAGTTGGGGCCGAGGCGAGGAAGGGGATGCAGTTTGGGAAGAGGGAGAACAGTCTCGGCCAGCGTTCCCGGGCCCGGACACCTCATTCTGGGGGCCCTGGTGTTTCGCAGGTGATGAGCCCCGTGCATTTCTGCTGAGGTAGTCACATCTATCAGCGCGTTGGGCTTTGCACCAAAAAGATGGGCTGTTTTCGTTGCGAGGAGGGAGTGAAATATCGCGATGTTTCTTCTCGCGGTTTTTCTTCGAGCAATCAGGCCGTGGAGCATCCCTTCGTTCAGCTCCTCCTTCCTAATGCACGGCCCTACGTCAGCTGCAGTGCTGTCCTCGTATTTAACTATAAAATTTGGAAATAACATTAACCGTCCCTCCCCTCCCATCCCTCCGCTCTTCTCCTAGGGCCCTATATTAAGGTATAACTGGGGACCCATTTTAATGACTAATTGGTAATCTCTCAGATTTTTCAAATTTTTTAGTTTCTTTAATTTTCATTCAGTTCTGACCTCTAACCCCCTGTCTGTTGCCCGTAGCCCATGTAGACGTAATAGCTTAAAAAAGCTAGATACGCCTCTCTAAGAGATTACTGTGGTAGCTTTGCGTGGACTCAAGTGTAGGTCTGTTATCGACTTGGCCTTTCAGAGAAAATGACCCCGGGAAATGTTCAAGCTTGTATAAAACTCCGATCTCTTGTGAAAGATATTTCTCAGCTTTATTTATTGTACGTCTTGGGTCACTTTCTAATCATCTCTTGCCTTTGTTGTAGATGTTAGCAAAATACAGCCAAATCGATAACGTGTTTTACTAAAATCAACCCGTTTTAACATGATTGTTCGGTTTCAGAACTTGTTTTCATACAGTAGTTGCAGCCCCATTTGAAATTTTGGAACACTAAGATCATTATCTCTTGAGGACATTTCTGGCTTTTAAATTAAAATTTCCTTTAAAAAAAAGTTACCAGAGTTTATGAGAAACTAAATGTAAATTTTCAAGTGAGATTTACAGAACCATTGACTCTACTTTATTATAGAAAATTAGCACAGATATTCTTTTTCGGCGTTTAATTTTCATGGTATGTTTAGACTTCAGTATTTTGGTTGATTTGTTAATATCAGTGGAAGAAATTATAAATAAAGTGCCAAACTTAGAAATGTGTAATATGAATCACTTATAACCTAGCATGCTAAATATTTTGTAAGTTAGTTGTTAAATTTTATGCTTTTTGGGGGGGAGAAATTTAGATAACTTATAAGTGATATCAGAAGTAAACCAAGTATATAGCGATCATCAGTTATAAATTTTCCTTTGATTTTTTTAACGCTGTATTGTAAAGTAAATAATAAGTATGAGTGCTTTGTTTTTTTGTTGAGATTTCTGGCGTAAAGATAATGTTATTTATTCACAGTTCTGATTTTTTCCACTGTAATAGAAGAATAAATAAATACAAAGCCAGAAGGAAAGAAAGTTAGGTTCTCGTTTCTTTTAATAACCTGTAACACTTTTCACTTTTGGAAAGTGCACATTTTATAGCAGTTAAGACTGGAATTAGCAAAGCTCATATAAGGAAGATTTCTTTATTTTTCTCCCAAATACTTCCTTTTTAGAAATTAAAAAAAATTATTCAATTATTTTTTTTGTTGCATTTTAATCATCTGAGTGCATAGGAGAATAGTTAGACTAAATAGACTTTTTTCTTTTAATTTTATAGAAATGAGCTTGTAGTAGACAAAACAAAGAGGAAAAAAAGAAGAGAACTCTCTGAAGAACAAAAACAAGAAATTAAAGATGCTTTTGAACTATTTGACACAGACAAAGATAAAGCAATAGATTACCATGAATTAAAGGTAATAGTGTAATGTAAAATATATATATTTTTTTGTTAAAATGATTTGCATTTTTTTGATAGTTGGTTAAAATACATTTCTATAGTGTTTTACTAAGCTGGATTTGGAAATATGAAACCATTTTAAATGTTCACAGTTAAATGCTATAAGAAAATTGAATAATATTCCTAACATCTTTTTAGAAATTCTTTTTCACATTGTAAAATGAATATTTTAAGTATAACAATAAATTTCTATGTAAGGCCTTATTTTTTTATTCACATAATTAGAAGATTTCAAACTATAAGATTTAAACAGTTCTTACTATATTCTTCTCCCCACTGTTTTTTGTTTGTTTTTTGGTTAACTCATCCTTTTTTCACCTTGTGAGTGTGTTATTTCTCTTTTAATTTGAACATGTTAGTAATATATTCTTTATGTACTTTCTTTGGTGCAAACAACGTAAATGATGTCTGATGTTGACATGATGCTAATGGGGAAAAATGTCATTTTAGGGCCTAGAATTATTTCTGAAGATGCAAGGGAAAATTGGCGTTCAGGATAGTACATATCTCGCACTTAGCACAGTGAGAAAGGCAACATTTCATTTTAATAGCTTCTTAGATCTTTTTTTCTCTCTTCACTGCTTTTTTTTTTTTACTTACCCAGCTTTGATTCATTCTTCCTTTATAATGTCTCTTCCACTTGTTGCCATTGTTATTATTTTGGTTTGGAATCTTATTTCATATCTGGAACTTCTTAAGTGGTCTCTCCATTTCTAGTTCAGTCTGTATAGTACCATTAGGTTCATCTTTCTAAAATTCTTTCCTCATATTGTTCATTGTTCATAAACATTTAGTAGTTCCTCATTGTACGTTGCATAAAGTTCACATTCCTTTGCTTTTTATTGAATGCTCTCCACACTTTAACAGCTAGCTACTTTTCTTATTTGCTAACCATTTGCTTCCACCTTAGCTCTTCCTGTTCAGGTAAGATAAGCTATCCTGATCACTGTTCTCAAGCCTCTTTTTTATGGTATCTGTTTTAATACCAGTCATCCTTTTCTTATTGCCCGTCTACTTTATTTCATCCATACATCAAGAACAATTGGAACTTCTCCAAGTAAGACTTCTTTAATCAGTATCATGTCTCTTCTCTTGTTAATAGTAACAAGAGCTTTTCTTTAAACTCAGGGGCCTGGACTGTATACTTAATAATTAATCATGTAGAGTCTTATGATAACTCTTTCATTCTTTTATCTCTTCTATTATATAAATTTTTAATATTTATCCTATGCCTCCCCCCCCCCTTTTGGTTGTTAATCATTTTGAACAAATAAGTTGTTAAAATGATCTGTATACTGGATGCCTGGGTGACTCCAATCAGTTAAGCACTGACTGTTAATTTTAGCTTAGGTCATGATCTCACGGTTCCTGAAATTGAGCCCCACATCATGCTCTGTGCTGACAGCATGGAGCCTGCTTGAGATTCTCTCTCTCAAGATAAACATTTAAAAAATAAGTAAAATGGTCTGTATACTAAGTCAGTCCATTGTATAGTGTATTTTATAAACACTTGCTTGGTTTGTCCTATATAAAAGGGATCTATAAATGAAAAAAATTGCCGTTTAATTTCATTAGTGGAGAAAAACTATCATTTTGTTTTTTTAGAGATATAAAACATGCAAAAGAATTAAATGTTTCATTAATGTGTTGACATCTCTTAAGTTCTAAAAACTTAAGAATTAGAAGTCACTTCTTTTGAAAGAGTGCTTTATAATTTGCTTTTCCCTTTTAATCCAAAAGGTGGCAATGAGAGCCTTGGGGTTTGATGTAAAAAAAGCGGATGTACTGAAGATTCTTAAAGATTATGACAGAGAAGCCACAGGGAAAATCACCTTTGAAGATTTTAATGAAGTTGGTGTGTATTTTAATAGTCTTCGCAATTAGCACTTGTTAGGAAATTATCTGGTTAATGTTAGTATTTTTTTAATTCTCTGAGTTATGGAGTTTTGTTATTGAACATTGCCATATAATGTGGATCTCATATGGGGGCCTGGGGCACTCTTTTTGCTTATTTTCAAAGAAAAAATTAAGATTTACAGCTTCCCTGTGGGATTTATCATTTTATCTTTTGTTCTGGAGATTCTAATTAAGGAACTGTTATGTAGCTTTTTGTGCAAAGGTGTTTTTCTAAGTAATACATGTTTATATTATGTGATACAATTAAAAGGGTGATCAGAAAACTGTTTTGTATGGAAAATATTTCCTAAGACCATTCTGGTGTGTGATTTTTGTTGGCAGAGTGGGAGAAGAGAAAACCTGTAGTATTTGCTATCTTTGGATCTAGATGATGTGCGTGCCTTCAGGTTGACAAAGCTTATGGGGTTCTACATACTCTGGGTGACTTGATCTTGGTCATAAAGTCACCTGTTTTAAGTTGCGTGTGGAGAGAAGATTGTAGTAAAGGAGGCATTTGGCAGGCGTAAGCAGGGGAAATCATTTTTAACAACCAATTAAGCATGATATGTTATGAGCTTAATATGACTGAATTTTTATATAGTTGATTTTCATGAATTATTTATAGCATATTTAAGACTTTTTAGAATAGAAGATTCTGGAAGGCAAGGACTTTGCTATTATAATTTAAATATATTATGTAGAATATTATACATAGAATGTATGTATATTCAGGTTTGTTTTATTAAATTTTCTAAACCATTGATAACCACTTTATAAGGGTCATGATATAAACATTTCATATAATTTTAGATATTTAAGAAATTTAGTAACAAATCCAGTTACACATGCACACAAACCTTTTGTGTAAATATTCAGCGAAAAGCAATACACAAAGCCAAAAGAAATGACAGTACAAATGGAAAAGATAGATTCAGATCATTAAGTCATTGTTTTTATTTTGTTAATCTGAAAACTCAAAAGTGAGGAAAAGAGAAGTTAAAGGATGAACCTAAGAGAGAAAGAAAGCACAACACAGAAGACACCCAGCTTATAGACTAAGAAGTAACTATTTAGAGAAGCAGGCTGTCCCTTTGGGGAGCATATTGTGTGTGGTTTTTATTTTTGTTTTTTCTAATTGGTATACTTATTTACTTGAGAGGATGAAAGCCATCTTTATTCTTTCAGTCTTTCAATATTGAAACTCTTCTATAGTTTATGATCTTAGTCCAAGTTTCAACTTAGAGTGTTTATTTATAGAAACAGGTGTTAGGATATAGTGGAAATGATACTATTAGGAAAGAGCTACAATTCAGGCACATTTGTTACAAAGTAGTGGTTTAGCATGGACAGTTTGGAAACATTGCCTGGGTTCAGATCTTGGTTTTGCCACTTACTAACTGTATAATTTGGTCATTTTACTTCTCTGTCTCAACCTTGTGGGTTCCTGTGAAGAATAAATAAGTTAATATGTAAAGTGCTTAGGGGCCTAGCTATAATAAGTACTATTAAGTATTTGTTATTATTACTTTAAAAAATTGTCTTTGTTTTATTTTGTTTTAGTGCCTAGTAGTAATTGTATATGCATCACTGCAACATAAAAAGTATTGTACTTTATGTGTTTATATTTTTCTTATTACCTTTTTTCATAGTAGCAGACTATTTTAATCATTATATAATTATCATTAATAATTTTATGCAACACATGTCATCTTAAATAAACACAGTTTTAAATTTGTGATCTTATTAGCAGTTGAAGCCAAAATCCTAACCCTCCATCTTCTCTGTGTTAATAACAGAGCATGAGGGGCACTTGGGTGGCTCGGGAGGTTAGGCATCTGACTCTTGGTTTTGGCTCAGGTTATGGTCGCACAGTTCCATGAGTTTGAGCCCTGAATCTGGCTCTGCACTGACATGTGGAGGCTTCTTGGGATTCTGTCTCCCTCTGTCCCCTTTCCCTGCCTCCCTCCTTCTGTCTCAAAATAAGTAAATAAACTTAAAAAAAGAAAACAGAGCATGATTACTGGGTCTCTTCCAGAATAAATGGCCATGGCTCAATTTCTCTCTGACTTTCAAAGATTAAACTTTTGACCCACTTAGCACATACTTTAGCTGTCCTAGGGCTACCTATTGAAAATATCAGTAGTCAAATAAAAATTTATTACTGTTTAAAATTCAAAGTCAAGAACTCTGCATTCTCTCCATTTGTGGATTATTTTTCAATAATAACTGACCACAGATGAAGGTATATTTTATATTTTGGGATGGATAACTCCAAATCAGAACATTTGAGTCTTAGTTTTATGTGTAATTTCTTACTAGTGAAGAATATTGTGCCACAGATATTTCTGGATGAAGTCTGACACTTAACCAGAGTCTTCCCAATGCTAGAAAAAATATTAAAATGTATTTAAAGTAAGTTAAGAATCCAGACACCTTGAGGTTAGTGAGTAACAAAGGTGTTTTAGAAATGCTGCTTTACAGTAAGACCAAAATAAGCCAGATGTTTGTATTTGCTTTTTTGGGGGCACATATTTTTTGGGCACATTCCATTGCCTGTTTAAAACAGAATATTGTATTACCATTTTGTTTTGCTTATTTAACAAATGCTTGCTAGTTTTTTGGCCTTAGATACTCTGTTGGGTTGAGGGAGGGGAATTAATTAAAAGTTACCGAGAGGGTCTTCCAAGGAGATTACCATTTTAATGCTATGGTGTTGTGTGGTAAATTATAATTTTGTTTAAAGCAGGAGTTGGCACAGAAAGTAGTTTAGAAAAGACCTTATGCCCCCACAAAGCCTAAAATATTTACTATCTGTCCTATAACAACAACAAAAAGAATTGTCAATTCCTGGTCTGGAGCAATTGAAAAAGACCTTGCAGAGGGGATTTTTAATGCAGACCTTTGGGAATGTGACTAGGATTTCATCCTCAGGAGAAGAGTGTGAGACCCAGTAGAGAAAGACTTTGGAGGCAGAGAAAACAGCAACAACAGCGTGGTACTGGAAGTATACAGTATGTTTGAGACACTTGAGGTAGTCTCCTGTTCTAGAGGTTTCGGGAAATGGAAAGATAGTACTGGACCAGATAGGTAGTCTTGGCATCACATGTTAGAGCTTGGACTTTAGTCAGCAGATGATCATTGTCAGTTTCTGAGGAGGAGAAGATGATATGTTTTAGAAAGGGAAGTCTGTTGAGAGCATTAAAGATGGGTTGAAGGGAAGAGACTGCAGACAGGAAATAGTAGACTGTTTATGCTGAGGACGGTGAGAATGAAAAGAGGTACATTTAAGAGTAAAACAGGTAGTATCCTTAGCACTATAGAAATAAATCACTGATTAGATTAATCAGCTTAAAAAATGTTTAGATTTCTGATATGAAAGATTGTTAATGATGCTGTTACCTTTTTTGAGACTGAGCATAAACAGCTATCTTGGTGGTAGGAGGAATTTGGGTTCTAAAATGTTGAGTGTAAAGTAACTTGTATTTTTGGATAGAAACCCCCAATGTTTTTAATGTGCTGTGTGAAGTGGTTTTTATGTGTAAGGAAGTATATTTCTGGTAGTATAATTTTTTGAAAATAAAGGTACATGGACAGAAATTTACGATTAGATTGAACTCACCTTAACTGTACATTAGTTGATTTATTTTTACTGGAAAAATGTGTTTCTTATAATTCTACTTTATGGAATAGGAATAGAGCATGAAGGCATGGAGGAGAGTTGCCATAAAGATACAATGTTTTAGCTGTCCAGAATGATGAGTATTTATAATTCTTGAGAAAAGTTGTATTCTGAGGCAAAGTATTGATAAAAGATTATATATACACATAAGTCTGAAGTAACTAACACAATTAAAGCACTAGTGGGATAAGAATTTATACATCTTGGAGCCCCATCTGTTCCCCACATCACCCTGTTGCTTCTTTAAGTACATTAATACTTTCAGCAAGCTGCTTTTTTGGTTCACCTGTCATGTAAATTATTTAATTGGTGAAGAAAATTTCTTAACACTTTTTTTTTTTTCCTTGTCCTGCTTTTTTGTTGGGACTAAATTCAAAATAAGTTGAGTATGAGCCATAGAGTTAAGCATGGTATTTTATTTTGGTGTTATGGCTGTGTATATGCCAATTCCTTTTTGACTGAATATTTATGAGCTTTGGTGATTTGCATACTTATAGTAATATACTTCAATTAGTTACTTGACTTTTTGGATACAATTAATGGATGATAGAAAACTATTAAATGTATATGTAGATAATTAAACATTAGCTTAAATAGGCATTTACTCTAAAGCTTACTTAACCAAATACGGTGAAACTGGCAAAACAACAATCATTTTTTGTGAGTTTGAATTGTAGTTTTCCTTTTGAATGCATTAAACATTCCATTACTTTCCATCTACAAGCAGTTGCAAGTTTTTAATGATTCTGTAAACCTTATAGAATTGAATTATTTTTAATGCATGGTGAAAGTCTTAAATGATTTTTGTTATAGTAGTAGACTGGCTTGTAGAATTACATCAGAGATATTTACTTAGATATTTTCAAAATTTTATCTAGTAACTTAAAAATTTTTATACCACAGATTTTTACTTTAATTTTTGTTGTTGTGGCTATTGATTAACAACTATGAATATTGAAAATAGTGTTTAGATTTACTACATTATTCTATATTATGTTTAATGTATAAAAATACATTGTTGCTTTTCAAGTCAGATATTCCTCTCTTTTAATTATAGTTGAGAGTTATTATCTTGTTGAACAAAATGGGCCTGACTTTAGAGAGATCTTTCCAGACTTTTTCTTTTCTGGGAGGGTGGGGGTGGTTGTTAACTACAAATATATTCAGTAACTACTTTTCATATTTTGGAAAACCAAGAGTTTCCTCAAATCATGAAGCTGTCGGTAGAGTTTTCATGTGTCTGACATTGTATCTGTATTAATGATGGCAGTGCATTTTATTTGTTAGGAATTTTTGGTCTTTATATGGGATTAAATTTAAGGAACAGTAATGTTATACTGAAGTTCAGCCATCAGACAGCTTTTATCTGAGTAGGCTTGTTTTGTTGGTATACCATCTCTGCAGCTAAGTCACAAACTCCTAGACTTTTGTGTTTGGTGTTAGTGGAACCTATTACAATTCTTGATAGCAGTAGACCTTAAATAAATATGGTCTATAGTCCTTTTTATTTTGCCTCTGTGTGAGATAGTTTTCCTTATTCTTATATATAATAGGATAAATAGTTGATAACATAAATATTAAATTTTAAAACCTGGATTTGAGTTTTATGATAGGAGGTTTTTCTTTTGGGTTCTTGGGCTCTGGTTTGGCATTTTATTATCAAACTAAATGTTGAAAGATTCATGACTTTAATTCTCATCTAATACTGATTTCACAAATGAATGTATTTGTGATTATGAAATGTTTTTAAATTTTTTTTAAATTTCTTTTTAACTGTAGTGACAGATTGGATATTGGAAAGAGATCCACATGAAGAAATATTAAAGGCATTTAAACTATTTGATGATGATGATTCAGGTAAAATAAGCTTGAGAAATTTGCGACGTGTTGCCAGAGAATTGGGTGAAAACATGAGTGATGAAGAACTTCGGGCTATGATAGAAGAATTTGATAAAGATGGTGATGGAGAAAGTAAGTTTTGAGTAAAATGCATATTCTGGGTATTACTGATGTATGCATATAGTAAATTTTTCTAAAATCAAATTTTCAAGACTCATTGCAAAGTATCTCTATTTGGTATAATTGTTGTTCACCCGATAATGGGATTTTGCCTAAATATTTCACATAATTCAATTGAGAATGAAGTTGACCTTTAAAACCAAATATACTGATTGTAGTATGAGGTTCCAGACTTCAAGAAGGTACTTTCCTTTTCTTTGAGGATGAAACATCACCAAAATTTCAACTACAGTGAAAAAAATGTTGCTTTTTAAAACGTGCGTATTATTTATTTTGAGAGAGAGAGAGCATGCATGCATGAGTTGGGAGGGGGAGAGAGAATCCCAAGCAGGCTCTGCGCTGTCAGCACTGAGCCCAACACAGGGCTCAATCCCACAAACCATGAGATTATCATTTGTGCTGAAATCAGGAATCAGATGCTTAACCCACTAAGCCATGCACAGACCCGTAAAACATCAGCTTTTAATAACTTCTTCCTTAATCTTCATGCTCTTCTAAACTGTTAAGTTCTATTGGTTCTACCCGTTAAATGTTTCGAAACTGTTTTATATCTTTGTTCACTGCTGCTGCCCTAGTTCAGGCCCTAATTTCTTTGTAGGAATGTTATAGCCTCATTATTTCCTTGAATGCCTGCTGGATAATGGTGCCTTGTGTACTAACTGGTGCTGCTACACAATGAAGAAGGCAGATGTGGTCTCTGCCCTCACTGACTCTATGGTCCCTTTAGTCTCTTAATTGCCCTCTATGCCTATGAACCTCTACCTTCTAATTTAGTCTCTTGATAACATTCTTTTCCTAAAATAAAGGTTTGATGATGTCATTCCCCTCTTCAAACACTGAATGATTCTTCACTGCCTACAGAGTAAATTTCAAAGCTTTCTAAGGTTCTGCCCTAACTATCTAGTTTTATTTCCTACTGAGATCTTCCACTGTTCTGCTTTAACCTTCTCCTCCTGTACATACATGCCTTGACCAAATACACTCTATCCTGAAAACACGTTTTTATGCTGTGCTGTTCCTTAATCCTGGAATATTCTAATTGCCAATTACAGAGACTTCCAGTGAGAGTCCATAGCATTTAGAGGAAATAGAGTATTTTGACACTTTTGTACAGTGCCTTCTGTTAGTTTTATACATGTGTAACTCTCCAATATATTGTAAGTTCCTTAAGAGCAGTATGGAATCCTATAGTGTGAAAGGCCATGTAACTTTGGAATCCTAAAGATCTGGATTTGAATTGAATCTCTGCCACTCATAGTTGCTCTGTAATGTTGTGCAAGTTTTCAGTGTTTTCTGAGTCGTGGTTTCCCATTTTTTAAAATGAGAATGGGAATACCTTCCAGAGTGGTTATAAGTATTTAAAGGAAGATATTTGAAAGTGCCTATCATTATATGGAAACTTGTTTTCCTTTTTTTGTATCTTTACTCATCTTTATAAACCCTCCATTTTCTTGAACACCATGAGTGCTCTGATGTTTGTTGATTTAAAGCCCTGAGCAGGAGTGCTTGTTACAGTAGATATATGTTGATACAGTATTAAACTATGCATACATGCATAAATATGTACATAATACATAGTTTACTTTGGAAATACTGTCATGCTTTAATAAGGAGGTAAGACATTAGCTATAAGCTCAGGTTTGTAGATTGTACTTTAGAGTTGTGTATTATACTTTCTCATATTTATGTAAATATTATTTGAGTATTATAAAACTTTTCTTAATGCTAGTTCTTTGAAGGGTATTGATAGATTTATTTGTATTTATTTATTTTAAATTTATTGTCAAATTGGCTAACATACAGCATGTACAGAGTGCTCTTGGTTTTGGGGGTAAATTCCCGTGGCTCATCGCTTGTATACCATATCCAGTGTTCATCCCAACAAGTGTCCTCCCCAATGCCCATCACCCATTTCCCTCTCCTGCATCCCCTCTTCAACCCTCAGTTTTTTTCTCTGTATTTATGAGTCTATTTATTTTCTAATGTTTATTTTTGAGAGAGAGAGAGAGTGAGAGTGGGGAAGTAGAAGAGAGAGACACACACAGAATCCAAAACAGGCTTCAGGCTCCGAGCTGTCAGCACAGAGCCTGACGCAGGGCTCAAACTCAAAAACTGTAAGATCTTGGCCTGAGCCAAAGTTGGTTTAATGGACTGAGCCACCCAAACGCACCTATTTATATTTTAAAACAAAGATGATTAAAACTTGAGGAAATTTAAATTATTTCTTGAGCTATCACTCTAATATTTGGATTTAGTATTCACTGCCTTCATATTTAAAAAATTTTTGTAATTTCCCCAACTGCTGGCTGTTACCCTAGGTTTTTTGTTTTTTTTTTTTTTAATTTATTTTTTGAGAGAGAGAGAGAGAGACAGTGTGAGCAGGGGAGGGTCAGGGAGAGAGGGAGACACAGACTGTGAAGACAGGCTCCAGGCTCTCACTTGTTAGCACAGAGCCCGATGCGGGCCTTGAACCCACAAACCCCTACAAACCATGAGATTATGACTTGAGATGAAGTCGGATGCTTAACCGACTGAGCCACCCAGGTGCCCTACCCTAAACTAGTTTTAAAGCAACTTTGTTCTGTAAGGGTATTATTTTAAGTAGCATAGAAAATTTTGGTTTGTCTGTTTCATAAATCGTCAGTAACGGCTACTACCCTTGCCAAAAGATTAGAGTTCTTTTCCTTTCATGTGCAAGGCACATGCAAATTAGATTTTGGTATTAGTTTAATTTGACATTAGAGGAAAATATTAATTACGAAACTGTCTCTTAAAACTATGTGAAACTTTGCTTAGAAAATGTGTCCATTTCTTGCATCTCTTGTTAGTCTGCTCTCTTTGTTGCCTTTGAAGCTCAAGAGTTCACACCTATGCCCCATTGCTTGAAGATTTTAGTGCATCCTTAAAACATTTTTTTTGTTCTCCATGCTTATTTTACTTTAAGTCACCGTACAACTCTTGCTTGGTTATCCTACTATCACTTATTCAAATGACTAACAGGCAAGTAACATTTTCCCTTTTTTTTTCCAATATTTTTTTGGAAATATTTGGTCACAAATATAATACAGTGATGCACAGTCTTTTATTGTTAAGATTTGTCTTTTTTGCAGGGGGAGGAGGGTGTTCTTAACATACTAAATTCATTTAATCTAGTATCCAGTTTGGGATTTGAATTTTTAGGGGTGAGGGCTTTCTGAAGTGTTGCACAGGGTCTGGGTGTATGCATCTCTGACCATATGAATAATAGAATTGTACATTCATACATAAAATGCTGTTTTTATTTATATATGTAAATGCTCTTAGAGTTGATAAATACACTTATTCAGAGTTCATTGTAGCTATTTTACATTATCTATTTCTCAAATAAGACATACTAAGTATAGCTGTTGTGGCAAGTCCAGGAAATCATTGTTGAAAGGCATTTTCATATTCAGAAACAATGAGAACCATAATCCATTTTTAGTCTGACTTTGGGGGTACTGCCTTAACTTAAAATGGGTCTCTGCAGCTGTATGAAAATCTGCCTATTTTGGAAAAAGTACAAGTGACATTTTAGAAAAACTTGTTAATTAGATTACTTAATTTGGATTCTTTTGGCTGCAGTTTTGTTTAGATATAACCTGTTTTCTTTGTATATGTTAAACTAGTAAAGATCATAATACTTGCTGTCTTTTTTTGTGGACTTCAGTAGTTCTTCTGTCTTTATGAATGTTTCATAGTGTAGTGTTTAGGAGCAGTGAAAATGAAATGTTTATTATTGTTTATTTAGAATAATATGCTGAAGGAGCAGTTAAAGTAAAAGAAGATACAATGCAAGATCTAAATAGAACTGTGGTTATGATAGAGAAAGAATACCTTCCCCATTATCACTCCCAAGATATGTAAAACACAGTGTATATTTTTGGAAAAATAAAAGCAACATTTAAAAATCCAAAGTGGGCCATCTTTTAAATAATTATGAAGTGTTAACACTTATTTAGTAGTTAATATATGTTAGATTCTGTGCTTAGCGTTTACATTGTATATAATGTCACTTAATTTTCATAATAGCTTTTCTGAAGTAAATACAGTATTATCTCTATTAATGTATAGGATAGATGGATGCATCTATAGATGAAGGAACCAAAGCTCTGAGAGATTTATAACCTGCCTGTGCTTTTATCCATAACACTGTGTTGCCTCTTATGATAAAAAAGTAAAATATTAAGTAGGTTTCTATGTTTATGAAGTTTTAAAAATCACATGCTATTTTAATGTATAAAATATTCAGTACTCAATATTCAATAAAATATTCAGCTGTCACTTCAGTTGCTAAAATTTGTTTTTTTCCCTCCAAAGCCAGATAGTCTCTAAGATACTTAATCTACTTAATTTCTCTAAATTCTTTATTTAAAATACCTGTAATAAGTTTACCCTATGAAATGAATGATTTGTTTAAAGAGGCAGTGTAGGAGAAAATGAAGTGTTATATTTGTTTGATTCAATAAATATATCAGATGCCTATTTAAAAGTAGGTATTGTGCTAGATTTATTAGATATAGGAAGTTGACATAAGATATTATTCATAAGGTTATGAAATGAGATATACAAAAGCACAGATTATCTTAATTGTCTGAAAGCCTCAATGGTACTGGATGAGCTAATTTACTTTCTTTAGTTACTTTCTTCCCTTCAGCTTTCTCCTTTTTTTGGATTTAAGTATTCTGTTTTTAGGTTATAGAAATTATGGAATAGTTTAAAATATGTTTAAATGCTTTAATACTTTTTTTTAAATTTATTTCTGAGAGAGAGAGAGACAGCGTGAGCAGGGGAGGGTCAGAGAGAGAGGGAGATACAGAATCTGAAGCAGGCTCCAGGCTCTGAGCTAGCTGTCAGCACAGAGCCCGACGTGGGGCTCGAACCCACAAACCGTGAGACCATGACCTGAGCTGAAGTCAGATGCTTAACCGACTGAGCCACCCAGGTGCCCCAATGCTTTAATACTTTTAAGTGTTTATTTTTTCTTAAGTTTTTTTTTACATTTTTATTCATTATTGAGAGACAGAGACAGAGCATGAGCAGGGGAGGGGCAGGCAGAGGGGGGGAGACAGAATCTGAAGGAGGCTCCAAGCTCTGAGCTGTCAGCACAGAGCCTGACTCGGTGTTCGAACTCACAAACTGCAAGACCATGAACTGAGCCAATGCAGTGCTCAAATTAATTTCTTCAATAAAGAAATAATTATATTTCTGGGGTGCCTGGGTGGCGCAGTCAGTTGGGCATCCAACTTCAGTTCAGGTCACAATCTCACGGTTTGTGGGTTCGAGTCCCACGTTGGGCTCTGCTGACAGCTCAGAGCCTGGAGGCTGTCTTCAGATTCTGTATCTCCCTCTCTCTCTGACCCTCCCCTGCTCACGCTGTCTCTCTCTCTCTCTCTCTCTCAAAAAAAAATAAATAAAAACATTAAAAAAATTTTTTTAAAAGATCATTGAATGTATTACAGGTTATGTGTTCGGTTCTACTCTGTCATAATGTCTTACAGATGTTTAGTATTGAAATGCATCAGATTGATGGTTCATTACCATCTTCTGGCCAACTTATTCTTCTTAATTCCGTAGAGCTTATTTTTGCACTATTTTCTTTTTTAAACTATGTTGCTGATGGTCTTCTTATACCTTAGCTTTCTTTCCACCTCCTGTCAAACCAAATTCTATGTTTTTATTTTAGAGCCCAAGTCAAATTTATTCTTGCCTGAATTTTTTCAGAAGTAATGATTTTTCCCATTATGATAGAATTTTTCAAGACAGATATGTGTATTATTTTAATAATAGATCATGTTTTGTCTTATACAGCAGTTCTGTTTCTCATATGAAACATAACCTACGTAATTATTGAAACTGGAACCAGTATACTCTTTTACTTACTGATGTACATATTTTATCTCCTCAATTTTTTTTATTGGTTTAATATTTTTCTAACTTCCCATTATGAATCTTTTCAAACATAGAGGGAAAAAATGTTACTACAATGAACACCTTTATACCTTCTACCTAGTTTCAATAATTAACATTTTACTGTATTTGCTTTATCTGTAGTACGTATTTTTTTCTGGATCATTTGAAAAATATATCATGAATTTGACCTCCCTAACATTTTAGCATACATCTGCTAAGAATAAGGATATTGTTTTTCAAAATTGTGATACGATTGTTATTCCTAAGACAACTAAAAATAATTTTATATCACCTAATATCTTCACTTAAATTTCAAGATACTATACATTAGGAACTGTGGTGTCTGTTTTGGTATGTGACACAACTCTTAGGATGGTGTAGTCATTGACTAGGCACTTAAAAATGTTGCAGTCAGTGGATTGTTTTCACTTATTACCATGCAGAAACAACCTAAAAAGATAATCTCCTAGTTCAGTATTTTCAGATGAAGAAGCTGAAACACAGAACTATTCCTTATCAGAAATATGACTGGAATCCAGGTCTCTTATTTTTCTCATTCTGGTGTTCTTATTATCAAAATGATCATTCTAACTTGTGTTTTGTTAAGGTATGTGTTAAGTTCTGGAGCCCATGAAATTACCTGTTTTACAAAGAGGAAGCATTCTTTTCTGAACATTTCTATTTGTGTAGATTTGTGTATATTGGTTTTGAAAATTATATTTAATAAGATTATTACCTATTTATTTCTAGGTTGCCTTCTTACATATTGCACTTTATAAACTGTAGGTTCTTACTGAATTTTATTTACAGTTTTGGTAAACTAACAATTTGTCTTTATGAGTGATGATTTCTGCATTTACATCTATATTTTATACTTACTATATTATCTAGCTAATTAAGACTAAATTTGTATCTTTTAAAATTACTATTACTCTAGATGTTTTCAAATTTTTTAAGTAGGCTTTTAAATATATAAAAGATCAAAAAACAACAATTTGACTTTAAAAAAACTATTTTCTTTAGAATTTTAATATACATGCGTGGAAGATTTAACTTCTTTAGGAAGGAAGGGATTACTAAATGGACTAGTAGAATAACAATTATAAAGAGGCTTTAACCATTTAAAAATTTCAAGCTTTAAAACTATTTTTGCAAGTATAAATATTATTATGATGGACTTTTTTGTAACTTAAATATGACTTTTGTCATTAATATTAACAAATATTTATGTAGTTTATCACATTTTATATATTTTTGTATTCATGAGATTCTGCTTACAAAACATGGCCAACTTCCTTTTAAAGAACTAAAAGCAAAATAGTATGTCTTAGTTTATTAACAATTTTGTATAACATTTAAAAATACTTAGTGTTAAAATAGTAGTATTGTCCTGTGGAAAAAATTTGTATTTCTGACTTTATATTTTCTTTCTTACCACAGTAAATCAAGAGGAGTTCATTGCTATTATGACGGGTGACATTTAAGGAATTACAAGAATAAACACTAAGAATGTTGCAGTTATCATCTTATATTCTATTTTTGTGCCGGAGCCATGTTAAAAAGAAACCCAACTTAGTTCTCTTTTTCCAAAAGGACCAAAAATAAGTGTCTTATGTATTCATAGTTTACTACTGTTAATTTTATTTGTATGAGCAGTATTGTTAGCACTCTAATAGTTTAGCTTTGTATTTATAATACAGCTTTTATATATATATATATAAAGTTTAAAAAAAATTGAATCATGTGGTACCCATTCTCTGAAAGTTTTTTATTCGGCATCAGTAGTCACTTTTGTTTTGATGCACATATTATACAGATTTTGATTAATAAAATGTTTATTTTAGTATTTTAAAGTACGGTACATTTTCTGTTTTATTTTGATTCTGAGTGTCAACGCTCAGTAGTATCTTCCTTAAATCGTTTCTCTTTGTACTAGTAGTTTCAGAAACAAAAATTGAAATACAAATAGCAACAGAATAGCACTTCTTTCCAAGTTTGACATTTTATATTTCAATACAAAATGATGACTCAATACATGCATAATTCCTTTTTTAAGAGTCATGTCTTTCAATTTGGAAGGAAAAAGTGTTGTGCATATAGACCCATTTATCCTCATGTATTATGTTCTATAGCACTTCTCGTGTTTTAACTTAAGTTGTGACAGTTGAATGTGGATATTTCCTTCTTAAACTAATTGAGTACAGTTTGAATCATCTGATTTCTTGACAGAGTGAGATTTAAATTTTGGAATTTTGATCTGTTAAGATAATTATCACTCAATTAAACGTCACAATGATGAAAATAGAAAACTAAGCTATAGACATATGTAAGATTATGTTTTACCTGTGTAAAGGAACATTTTGTGATTCACCAGGAAACTGTAGAGACAGACTTTCCAGGTATTGGTGGATTCTTCTGCCTTGTAAAAATGTATGTTAGAGGGGAGATGTGGTAATGGGAAATAGGTTATAGGGAATTGGTGTGCATACTGATCCTTCACTAATAATCTGGTTCTGGTGGTATGGACTCTCTGGAAGAAGGTTGTCTATTTCAATGACCTTTCTTTAAATTTCTTGCTTTAAATTTAAAGTACAGTAATAATTTGAGGCACTTGATATATTGTGAGCTTCCTAGAGTATTCCATAACGAGTTACCCACTAGAAATGTAACAAACAAATCAGTAGGGAATAATATAACAGTCGTGACATTTCATTTTTTTCTGATTTTTTAAAAATGTTTTATTTATTTCTGAGAGAGTGAGAGAGAGGCAGCGTGAGCAGGGGAGGGTCACAGAGAGAGGGAGACACAGAATCAGAAGCAGTCTCCAGGCTCTGAGCTAGCTGTCTGCACAGAGCCCAATGCAGGGCTCGAACCCACGAACCATGAGATCATGACCTGAGCCAGTCAGACGCTTAGCTGACTGAGCCACCCAGGAGCTCCAAGTGGTGACATTTCAAATAGTTAATTAGAAAGCAAGATAATTGCTCACCATATTAAAATTTAATTTTGAATATGAAATCAGTTTTCACAGTAGTAACAATACACAGGGCAACAAATATTCTTTGAAATTAGAAAAATTTTTATCACCCTTACTGATGAATTGCCTTCTATGTCTTGGTAACAAAATATGTTGATTTCCAGGAAATTAAAAAATAAAAGTGAAGAATAAAACAGATAAAAATAAATCTAGGCTTGCTCCTCTGTCACTTTGTTAAAACAAATAATCCAAGCTACTTCTTGCCACTTACTAAGATAACTTCTTTATTCTTAATAGAAATGCTTATTTTGGGGGATACCAGCAGTTTTGTTTTTTCCCTTTATACTCTGGTTTGAGGGAAAAGTACTCACCTCAGTTCTTCATGTTTGTGGAAGCTTTCTCCTGCAGAAGGGGGTGAATAATTTTTTTCATTGTTAATAGTAACCGTAGAGTTGAAAGGCCAGTAAAATTGCTAGTAGAGGTGGCAATAAGAGTGAATTTGCTTTAAGAAGGAAGTGGAGGTAGGTATTCGTCTTGTTTGTTGTCGTATTTCTCATGCTATGGCATTTCATGATGTAAAAAAAATAATTTGTTTTTGCTACACTTGCCTACTTAATTGCTATTTTGACTTTGATAGTTTGGGATTTGTCAGCTAAGATCTTTTCCTTCATATTTGTTATAAGCCAACAAGCCTCCTCTCTAAAGAACCTGTGTGCCTATTAGGAGCCCATAGGTTAGGGTGGTGGTAAATATTTGAGATGTGGAGGAAATAATTATATTTGTTATGCACTGATAAGTAGGTACTGTTCTACACTTACTGAATTCTTTGTTGCAGAAAATTCATACAGTACTCTAATGGAAGACTTCACTTTTTTTTAAAGTTTATTTATTTTGAAAGAGAGTATGGAAAGGGAAGAGAGAGGGAGAGAGAGAATCCCAAGCAGTCTCTTTGATGACAGCATGGAGCCCAGAGCCTAAAGTGGGACTTGAACTCACCAACAGTGAGATTGTGACCTGAGTGAAAATTAAGAGGCAGGCACTTAACCAACTGGGCCACCCAGGTACTCCTTATAATGGAAGACTTTAAAATGTAGTTGATGTGCCTGTGTTAATGGTCTTCCATTAGCAAACAAGACCATAAGTAGATTATTTAGTTGAGTGGCTAATGGCTTCAACTTCAAAAGCTATCTTTCTGATACTAGTATCTGGAAATAAATTTTCTGGGGGATTTACTAGTGATGTATTCTTAAAAAGATTACAGTGTTTTAAACACCAATGTGAAGAAGGGAAAAGAATTTTTAAAAATCATTTAAAAAATTATAAAAGTAATACATAAACACATATAAAGGCTAAAAAAATTTTTTAAACCCGTATCCCCACCCCTTTCTGAATATCAGTGGCCGATTTCAGA
The DNA here is from genome assembly GCF_003009895.1 of Hyaena hyaena. Taxonomy (NCBI): domain Eukaryota; kingdom Metazoa; phylum Chordata; class Mammalia; order Carnivora; family Hyaenidae; genus Hyaena; species Hyaena hyaena. The sequence continues at coordinate 909,813 of NW_024081162.1, forward strand.
CAGAAGGAAGAGTACAACTAGATGTTTTAATAGTGTAGTAAGAAGAATGGGTTAATTTGATACTTGAGAACAAAAAATTCAGAAAGGAGGGGTGCCTGGGTGGCTCAGTCGGTTGAGCATCCGATTTTGGCTCAGGTCATTATCTCACAGCCCGTGAGTTCAAGCCCCACGTCGGTCTCTGTGCTGACAGCTAAGAGCCTGGAGCCTCCTCCTGATTCTGTGTCTTCCTCGCTCTCTGCCCTTCTCCCACTCACGGTTTCTCTCTCAAAAATTTTAAAAACAATTTAAAAAATAAAATTTTTTTTTTAAATTTTAAAAAATTCAGAAAGAAAACACTGACATAAGAAGCGAGTACTACACCTACAGCTGAGGGAACAGAAGACAGAGGTTGTGATTACCAGAAACTAGAAGCTTGGAGGAAAGGTTCTATAGAGCAGGGACTTGAAGACATTTGAGGAAAGGGTATCACCAATATTGTGGGTAATGATGAGAAGAAGCTGGAGACTACAACCAAGTGCTGCCACTGGAATGATGAATTTTAGCCCTGAGGATGCTAATAGGAACAATAAGCAAACAGGCAACAGTAGGTTTCATTGCCCTGCTCCCTTTCTTTTTCACTCTTCTAGTCCTCCCGAGTGAAGCCTAACAAAAATTTTGCTAGCAAAGGAGAAATGTTTACACAGTTCCAACCCCTGTATTTTGTAGTTAAGTACAGAATCATGGTTTGGAGCTATGGAAAAAAGATAGCTTAATAACCAGCACTATGGGCCATATATATTTTTCATCTTTGGAACTAGGTTATTAGTGTAGGGGGTTGAAGGAGACTGTCATTTATGTTAGGGACAACAGGTGTTCAAAACTGTCCTAGGCAAAGTTGGAGATCTGGTTACTTGATCTCTGAGAATAGTTACCATTGTTTCAGAAAAGATTATTTCTTTGTTTTCCTTTACACTTATAAGAAACTATAAAAATAAAAGTTTTTCTTTCCACATGAATATTGTATATATTCTGTGTAGCTAAGTTTTATAAAGGAAACGTCTTTTTAAAAATTTAGTAACGATGGAGTACTACATGGCAATGAGAAAGAATGAAATCTGGCCATGTGTAGCAACCTGGATGGAGCTTGAGGGTGTTATGCTGAGCAAAATAAGTCAGGCAGAGAAGGACAGATACCATATGTTTACATGTATAGCTGGATTAGGAGAAACTTAATGGAGGACCATGGGGGAGGAGAAGGGGAAAAATAGGGAGAGAGGGGGAGGCAAACCATGAGAGACTCTTGAATGCTGAGAACAAACTGAGGGCTGATTGGGGGGGGGGTGCGGGGAAGGGAGGTGATGGGCATGGAGGAGGGCACTTGTGGGAATGAGCACTGGGTGTTATATGGAAACCAACTTGACAAACTATGAAGGGAAAAAAATTTTTTAACTGTAGTAACATTAAGTGGTGCTGTGTTCCAGGCACATATAGGTAGGTACAGATACTAAATTTTTGTAATCTTAATAACTGGGATAGATACTGTTAGATTGATTTTATTCTACACACAAGAAAGCCAAAAACTTATATAGGGTTTAAGTTACTTGTTCCAGGTAACAGGAATTGGAATTGGAATTTGGTCCTAAGCTTTCTGACTCCAGAGCCTGCTCATAACCACTAGATTGTACTGTCTCCTTACAGTAACTTTTATGGAGTATCTCAAGGTATAGAGGATCAGACTTTAAAAAATTAAAAATCTGTAAACTAGGGACGGAGGCAAACCATGAGAGACTCTTGAGTACTGAGAACAAACTGAGGGCTGACGGGTGGGGGAGAGGGGAAGGGGAGTGATGGGCATGGAGGAGATCACTTGTTGGGATGAACACTGGGTGTTATATGGAAACCAACTTGACAATAAACTATAAAAGAAAAAATATCTGGAAACCAGACAGCAGCAAAAGCATTAATTAGACATTATGCTTAATCTAGCATGGCATTCATTTTATTATGTGTTATTCCTTGGGAGTTAGTGTTTCATGCCAGACCTCTAGAGGTTAATAATCATAGTTGATAGGAGGGCAACACATTGAAAAACTAGATGTTTGGGAAAGAAATATATTAATTGCAAATACAATATTAAGCAAATACTTATTGTTCAAGCAATACAAATTGCTTGACTCAAAGCATTGTCAATTTGAGAGGGATTCCTGGGTAGCTGATTCTGTTAGGTCTCCAGCCTCAGGTCATGATCTCACGGTTCATGGGTTTGACCCCCTGTGTCAGCCTCTATGCTGACAGCTCATAGCCTGGAGTCTGCTTTGGAGTCTGTCTCCCTCTCTTGCCCCTCCCCGGGTCATGCATGCACTGTCTCTCTCTCTCAAAAATAAGTAAACATTAAAAAAAAAATTTTTTTAACATTGTCAGTTTGAGAGTAAAATTTAAAACATCTTTTTTCCAATTTGCCTTTGTGGAGAAGATTTTTGGGGGGTGGAGGGAATTGTTTGACTGAAGAAAGAATTCTTAAATTCTTAGTAGGGAATGGAAGGATGCTTGGGTTTAGCAGTACAGTTGGTAAGAGGATGTGTGGGAGGGTCTTTGAGACATCAAGCTGTAGAGGAGGAGGGTTTATGGACCTGGATCTGATACTCTAAAGCAAAGCTCTTCTAGGTCTCAGTGGAGGTGCATGTGTTAGAAAAGGGGTCAGTAAAGGTCATTTGAATAAAATGATAAATTGTTCAGGATTTAGGTTGCAAGCAGGAATTCTTGGAATGCAATATGGCAGTCATCTGGATGACAGTTTAGTTAGGTCTTGGAGATCTTGGTTAATTAAGCAGACTAGGTTCATCCATATCCAGTTGAAATAGATAATTTGTTTACATTTACTGATTGTTCAGGATCTGTTGTCCTATAGTTAAAGCATTCATTGAAAGCTTCATCTGAGACTGAAAGGTTGCCAAGTTAAATATAAAATATAAAACTAGTGAAATCAAATCTCTATTTTATCGGAGATATATATTTACATTCAAGTTACCTCTGTGAGATGTACACTATTAGGTAAATTATTAATGTTACCTGCCTACAAAAACCCAAATTATCCTTTTCTTCAGAACCCTGGAAACCTGTATTTCTTGTGCTAGTCTGAGAATATGTAAGATATTTTTTCATTATATGATAATTTTAGGAAGATTACTGACATTTTATAGAATCAAAGATCAGCAGGGTTACTTCCATTTTATACTTAATTAAAAATATTTTAAAGTGGGTTTTTATTCTGTAATGAAAGAAATAAGGATACTTAATGGAATCCCTGGAGTCCGACATTTCTACTTTTAATACGCTTGTAACATTTGTCCAACACACCACTGTGTTCTCTGAAAAGAGCGATCATTTTCACTGTATGGCATTACGATGACTGTATATCCCCAAGGTCTTCCAAAAGGTCCATGTAAGCCTGGCAGCTAGGAAACCTGTACTGTTGTAGAACATAAATTCTGGCAACTTACTGATGCAAGCCTACTCCTGATGGATGGCTCTTTAGAGTAAAAATCACTCAATATATATCAGCTAAATGCTAAGTGATAAAAATATTTCCAAATCATATTCCCTATCATTGAGGACCTCCTTAAATTTAACAGCAGGTTAAAGATTTGGGGTTGGCCTACTGAGGAGCAATCTTTCATTAGAAAATATGCATTTGCTTGTCTTGAAAGTTCATGCATTGAAAGTCCCTGCCAAGCAGGTAGATTTAACCATATTTTAAGCAAGATCTACATTTTCTTTTTTCATTTTCCATTAAGATAAAGTGTTCAATTAAATCTGAAATAGCTGGCCCTAAACTAAACTTTCCAGGGGACCTTTCTTATACCAGTCTTGCTGGGAGATAATTGTTAATCTAAGTCCTAAGGGATGGTGGAGCATTGTTCAACATTGGCAATAAAAACAAAATAACTCCCTCAAAGGAAAAGAAAAACAAGTTTTGGGTTCTAAAATGTTTATGAAAAAAACTTCAAATCTAATTGGTTGGTTTCACTGCTATAGCAAAGATTTAAAAGATACAAACTGGGAAAGATTTAGAGGGATTAGAAGATTTAATATCTATTCTATCTACTTATTTGGTTTTGGGAAAAATAGATTATACTTGTGAAAAAAATTTAATGTTCTTTTTTGAAAGAGAGAGAGGGAGAGAGAGAGAGAGAGCAAGAGCATGACCAGGAAAGGTGCAGAGACCGAGGGGGACAGAGGATCTAAAGTGGGTTCTGCACTGGCAGCAGTGAGCCTGATGTGGAGCTTAAACTCCTGAACCATAAAGTCATAAGCTGAGCTGAAGTTGGATGCTCAATTGACTGAGCCACCCAGGCCCCCCCCCAAAATATTTTTTGAATTGCAAAATTAAAATATAAATTGTTATAGTTAAGCTTGTCCTATAGTTGGAATTATTGGTCTATGGGCCCAAGTGATCTATAATTCTGTAATCTTATACTGGAAATTCTGGAATCTGCAAGGCTTTTTGGGGACTCTTGGGTGTACCTAGACCCAAGTAGGTAGGATATGCTTGGGAGTAAATTTTAAACCCACATTAGTTTTATTCTTTGGAGCATTCATAAGCAGATAAGCCAAGTGAGAACCCGGGGTATCTCAAAGTAGAGAATTTTCTAACTCCTATACTGTTAACATCTGGGGGAGATAATACTGTTAACTATTTCTGTTTGGTCAAAATAAGCTTAAAAATCATAATTTGTATTTCTACTTAGTTATTACAGTCAAAAGATTTTTTAAAAATTATCTTAAAACTTAAGCTTGATTTTTACCAGCTATTAGGGTCTTCAGTGCTAAAGTGTTAATTAATGTGAAAAACAAAAGGCAGATGTTTTCTGAAGAGCTTTGTTTCTATTTAAACTTTGTATCTTTTTCTAAAGTACCTATAGCAAACTTCACTAGACAAATGCTGTAAGATTATTATTAAATTAGAAACAGTAGATTACAAACCAGATGGAAGAAGAGACAAATCAAAGTCAATTTCAGTTATTTGGGGTTAATGTAAACCCTGAATTAACTGTGGCTAAGAGCAGAGACCTTGGACTTAAGTTTTCATCACAAATTGCTGCTTTTTTTTTTTTTTTTTTTTACCACTTTTGTTCTCTTCTTCCCTTGCCTCCGTGGAATAGAGAAGTGTTGAGTTAACTGAAGCATCTCTGACTGAAATGAGGGTCAAAACCTATAACAGCCCCTCCTCATTCTTCAGCATCCCCCTGCCCCAACTTCCAGCACCATAGGGAAGGGAAAACGCTAGTCCCTTGCTCTGCCTTAGTATTGTTAATTTGGTTAACCTGTTACGACAGAATCAAGAAACTTGTTGCAGGTATCCACACTGAGGTTAAAGATGAGTGAAAGCCAAAAAGTGAAAGAGCGCTTTGCTTAGAATATGACTTAAAGTATTGATGTAGAAGTTTCTAAAGTGCTGATTATTTTGCATATTCATTATTTGCCCAATGACCCATTCCATATTCTATTTTCTAAAGAAAATCTAGAAACATGACATTAAAAGAAACTAGAATTTCTATATTGTTTGGCCTTGTATCTTAAAATGCTGCTTAGGATTCTGATGAATTAAGCATTGATGACTACACTATATCTATGGCTGGTCAGGTGTTCCTAGGCCTCAAGGAAGCCAGAGATTTAGGACTGCTGTGGGATAAGCTGGTAGGAATTGGAATGATGAGTGGCAGAAGACTGCTGAGTAGTTATTGGCTTGTGTGTTCAAGTGATTTATAGATTTACCACCTGATCTTGGATGTTTGGGATATCCAGGATCTCAGGGTGTGGGGAACACCTAAAGAAAAACCGAATCTTCTAAATTTCAGTTTTTGCCTTGGTACTGACTCTGATTGACTTCAGTTTTAAAAAGGGCACAGAATGAAATCTGAATTTCATACTGTTACAAGGTGATTGTGGGTGGCCATCTACTGATGGAATTGAATGGGAACACGTGATTTTAGTTTTGTTTCAAGACCTGTTTCATTCCTGCATCTGATTGTGCTTTCAAGCCTAAAGGACCCATTTGCCTTGTATGCATTATAGATATAGACCAGTAAGAGGAATCATTAGCTAGATTCATGTAACCTATGAATCTAATTTTTAAAAGCGTTACTGTGTTGCATATTCAGTTATGTTAATCTATTCACTAAATCTTTGTTTTTTGAGGGGGTTCTTTTTTGGGGGAGGCGTTTTGATTTTGATAATTATGAATGTATTAAGAACAGATTTACACGTAGAAGCAGATGACGTTCAATCTAGAGGCCTTCTAACCTCCATCTTTAATCAGCCAATTCTTCTCTTAAATTTTTCCCTAAGCATTTTTTTCAAGGAAGAGGGTACTTAATCTCTTAAAATTAGAATAGTGATTTGGAAAGAGAAGAACAGAAAAAAAATTTTTTTTTCCAACCTCCACCAGGGGGACCTATTGCTGCAACTAAAAAATTAAATCTGAGGAAGAACATGCATTTCACATGCAGTTACATGACAGTAATTTTTATTTTTTTTAGAAATATACATACATTTGAAAAATGCTATTATATTCCACATAATGGTATTTCTTATGTTATAATTTTATTTTTACATCATATATAAAATTAAAATATAAAAATAGATATATATAAGACGTTAGGGTTTTTTAAATTTGTTAACCTTTTTTAGTAGAATGACTATAAAATGAAAATATAAAGCCTTTATCTGAAATAATTTGTATTTAGAATATCTAGCAAAACATACAGAATAGCAGGAAAAAAATCTTTCACAAAACACTTTTCTAAATTTTGCCAATTCAGTTTATTTTATTCCCTACTCTACTGGCTTTTGTCTGGGATCTAAAGGCTTATAGTTTTTATGAAACATTTTCATTCATACTAAAATATTCATAATTACAAAGTGGGCAAGTTTTACAATCACAAATTGGGAAATCTGTATTTTTGCTTCACTTCTAGTTGTGAGGACATTCTATTTTGTGCTTTCAGATTATACATGCTTTCTTAGCTTTAGTTATTATCATATTTTTGTATACTAATGTCCCTTAATACTGCTTAATATTTTTTTATGGTTCAACTGATTCCATTTTTATTATTCTAGCTGTTTTTACCTGACTCATCTTTACTATCTTCTTTTTTATTTTCTTGATTAGAAGTAATTTAATGGTTCTCACTAGTGAGCAGAGTTTACAAATTTGTGGGGCAGATATTACTCTTCCCATTTTTCAGATCAGAAATTGAAGCTGAGAGTGATCACACTACTTTGAGTAGTGTAATGTACTCTGCCTTCTGATTCTAAGCCCAGTATACTTTACGTAATACAATAATTGATTTTTTTTAAATTTTTTTTTAATGTTTTATTTATTTCTAGGAGAGAGAGAGACAGCGTGAGCAGGGGAGGGTCAGAGAGAGAGGGAGTCACAGACTGAAACAGGCTCCAGGCTCTGAGCTGGCAGTCAGCACAGAGCCTGACGCGGGGCCCGAACCCACGAACCGCGAGATCATGACCTAAGCGAAAGTCGGACGCTCAACCGACTAAGCCACCCAGGCGCCCCACCATAATTGATTTTAACTTGTCCCAGGTATGGACGTTATAAACATCGTCCCAAACATATTTCCTCAACCTAAATTAGTGAACTCACAATTTGAGTTACTGTGCTTTCTAATTAGACATGTTTTTCTGTAAGAGAAATACCTTGCTCTAGATAACACTTCAGATAATTTCCATTGCCCTTAGTAAATATCAACACATGGTATTTTAGATATAGTAAGAGATATTTTTTGTAGATACAGGAGTAATACACTTGGCTCAACAATGTAATGATGCCTTTGAATTTCTGCTTATAACACACACACACACACACATACACACACACACACATACACACTTTTCTTTCCAAAGAAGAGTTTTAACTTTACATTATGAAGAATGGAATGCAACTTAAGCAAAATGAAATGAAAATGTGTCCTAGACATATGAAAAGTTTTACTTGTACTAAGAGAAATGCATGGTAAAGTGCACCGAGATACAATTTCATCTGTTTGGTTACTTTTGTAATAAGTTCTGTTAAATGCTGGGGTTGGGGGGAAATAAATAAAGCATATATTCTCCACTGTTGGGATTAAAAATTGATGCCACCACCATGGAGGGCAATTGATAACATCTATCAACACAATGATAGAGATACCACCTGGCTCAGCAACATGTTCTCTGGAATTTATCCTGTGGTTATTCTTGTACACACACAGAATTATTTTAAGATTATTCATATGTTTTTATAGCAAAAATTGGAAACAAATGTTTCTTTATAGGAATTGATTAAATAGAATACTCTACAGCTGTTAAAAAGAATGAGAAAGCTTTATACTCATGTGCAAAGAACTTTAAGCAACATGAAATGAAAACTGCAAGGTACAGAACAGCCTTATGTTACCTTTTGTGTAAAAAGGAAAGAATATGAATATGCATTTTTCCTTGTACCTACATAAGCTCTTGAGAGATGTACGAGGGATTAATAAAAGTGATCAATTGCTTGGGATTGGAGGCAAAGGAGGCAACAGAATAGCTGAAAGATGGGTAGGAGAGACACATTTTCTTCAGAATCATGTGAAAATATTTTACCTATTTGTAAAATGTATGTGAGAAAGAAAATATATAAGCCAGAGATTAAGTAGGCAATACACTTTTGCTCCCAAAATGACACTAAAGGGATATATATTTTTAAATGCATATACTTGTAAAGACAGAGAATGGAAGAGGAAGAAACAGCAAATTTTTGAAAGCTGGAAAGCTGGTGAATGAATGGTACTGACTCAGCAGATCTGGAAAGCCAAATTCTTTGCTGGGAAAAGCTGAGAAGCTTTCACATTGCAAATTCTCCAAAAGTTTCAGGAATTGGTTTTACCAGTTACCTCTGGAAATAAGATTGAAAGTGGGTCTAAAAATAGGATTGGACGACAGCCTCTTTAAGAAATAGTTAAATCCACAATTGCACAGCCAGACAAATTCCCTTTTCCATTCTTAAGGTTAGGCTTTGGAGTAGAAGGGGCAAAAACAAAAAACAAAACAACAAAAACTAGACGAGAAACAACATGAAGCTTTCTGGATTGAGATGTACCAGGAAGTGGTGGGGATGAGAGGGGGCAGTAACTTGTGGAAAACAAATGATTAACTGAGCATTTGCATACTGAATACCAAGACCCCCTCCCTCCCCTCTCTTTTTCCATTTGGTACCCAGATTGTTGACAATCCAGTTTAGACTGAAGACGCTTCATTATGAAATCTGACCAATCAAGAGAAAAGACATCTGGGGAACCCAGTGAAGGGACCAACCACAACAACCTACTGTAAAGCTCACAGTTGACAAATGCTAGCATGAACTTAGAGCTTTTAAACAACTTTTTAGTATCTCTACTTTGAAATATGGAAAGAAACAAGATGAGTAAATTCCAAAGGAGAGCTTTTAACTTGAGAGATAAAGACTATAGTGGATGCTGTGTTGCACTACTTAGCTCTGCCCTTCAAGGATTGCGGCATTCTTTCCTCCATCTGCTGTTAATGTTGACTTGAAGGCTCACAGCTGAGTGGCTGTATAGTGTCACTTTACCTCAGGTTACATCCCTTCCCCAGAATAGCCTGCATGCAGTCTGGTTAAGATATGTGGTTTAAGTTGTGGGCAAAAAGGTGTGTTTTCTTTGCCTTAATTAGGAACACCGCTAAAGTGTCATCCCAGCTCCAGAGCTCCCTCTGGGATTGGCTGTTGGAAGTACCTCACAATTCAGTTTCTTAGTTGCTTAAGGGTATTTCTCCTGAAGGCACTCCCCAATTAACAGTCTGCCCCTAAATCTCAGTCTCAGGAAATCCTACTCTCAATAGAATCAAAATGAATAGAAAAAAATGGAAAGAAAAAGATTAATAACTTCAGGTATATAAGAGAAGATATTAAATCCAGGAGATAAAATCAAGATACCATAGAAGAAACATTGAAAAAACATAAAAGAGCTATGGAAATTAAAGAAAACATCTGATGGCAGACATGAAAAAACTCAAAATGTAGGTTGTAAGATAAAGTTGAGGAAATCTCAGAAAGTAGAAGAAAAAGACAAAGAGGAAACAAAAGATGTTTTGAAGTTCAGCCTCATTATCTGGTATCTGAATAAAAGTTTCAAAGAGAATAGAGAGGTGGTGTCATGTGGAGGATAAAGGGAAGATGATTATTGGTAAAATAATTCAATAACATTTCTCAGAACTTAAAAATTAATTTCCAGGTTGAGTGCTTGGCCCAATTATGAATAGAGAGTACCTCAGAAAATTTCAGAATCCTGAGGGGCATAAAGAAGACTTTGTAAGTTTCTAAGGAGAATAGATAGTTCACATAAAAAATATTACAAATCAGAATGACTTCTTAACAATGCACTGGAAACTTGAAGACTATAGATCAGTAGGTTTAAAATGATGAAGAAAAATGACTTCCAAGCTAATACTTTATACCTAGCTAAACTATTATAAAGTGTGAGGTAGAATAAAGATATCTGCAGAACTACAAGGTCTCAAAAAATTTACCTCCCTGCTTGTCTTTTCTGGAAGCTCCTAGAAGATATACTTCCTTAAAAGGAGGGAGTATAATAAGAAACTTAAAGATGTGATGTTCATAAAAGAACCATCAACATAGAAGCAAGGCAAAATCTCTATGGATATGGATTAAGAGAAAAAATACCAAGTGCTAGGCTTGGAGAGTAACCAGCCAGATTGGAGCAGGTCAGAAAGTGTAGCAGAAATTATTCAAGAAGATCAAATTACTAGAATACCTAATGTGAATTAAAAATTGAGAAGAGATTTAACAATTCTCAGAGAATTTGGGGTTAAAATTTGTGATAACCAACTAGAAAACTAAGCAAAAGTAAAAATAAGACCATTTTTAACTCCAGGGAAATGAAAATCTATGCCAGAAAAAAAAGTTTTTATAAATAATGTTCTTTATTGCTTGTCTACAAAAAACACATCATAAAAGGTAAGCATTGAACATTGATCTAACCAAAATTTGTGAAATCATACTGGGAAGAAGAAGGAAGTGTGTTTTGTACACATGTGTGTGTATGCTCCTGCATGTGTGTTTGCTGGAGTTATAAAGAGAAATAATGTTCATCTTCTATATAGAGCTAGCAATGTAAGAATGGAGCGTACTTTAGTAATAAAAGCATAAACCAGGTCCAGATTACCTAGGTTTGAATTGTGACTATGCTACTTTGCTGCAGTATGACCTTGGGCAAATTACTTCTCTGTATATCAGTACTTGTACATAAAATGGACATAATAGTAATAATACATAGCACACAGGGTTATTGTGAGGATAATATAAACATGAGTTTAGAACACCATCATACTGCTATATAGTAACTATTATATAAATATTTTCAATTTATGTTATCTGTTATGGGCTAAACTGGGTCCTCCACAAGTTCATATGTTGAAGCCCTAACTCCCAACACCTTACAACTCTAGGGAAGACTGTATTTGGGGAGATTCCCACACACGTCTTTAAACAGGTAATTAAGTTAAAATTAGACTCTTAGGGTGGGCCCAAATCTAATCTAACTGGTGTCTTTATAAGAAGAAGAAATAAAGACCTACAGAGAGAAACACAAGGGATACATGGACACAGATTAAAAAAACAAAAACAAAAACCATGTGTGGACACAACCTGTCCTTCTCACAGATGGCACACAGAGAAGGTGGATGTCTGTAAGCCAAGGGGAAATGCCTTAAGAAAAACCGAGCCTGCTGACACTTTGATTTTGGATCTTCTAGCCTCTAGAACTGTAAGAAAATAAATTCCTGTTACTTAAGCCACTCAGGCTATGATACTCTGTTACAGCAATCCTGGCAAACAAATGTATTATCATATTATTGAAAGGTTTGGAATTGAATGCCAAAAGATTCAATTTAAAGAGCTGAGAGTGTTTGCTTATGGGAAGCAGGATATGACGGGAGGGAAGAGAGATTGCCTTTTTGTGTTTTTTAAGTGAAAACTTGGTAGAGCTCATCAACTTCATAAACTAATATTTATAACTTTGATAGAAGCACAAACAAAAGAAATGGAGGGCAGTGTGAAAAACTCAGTTATCTCTTGTCTTTTTTCATCTAAGAACTCTCTGGAGTTCTGTTTCAAGCACTGTGGACATCTGGGGTTCTATCAAAGATGCCCTCAGATGGGGAAATGGCACTTTGGGCGCTCTTTATTAATGCAGGCTAGGTTTAGTTGAGTCTCAGCACTGTCCAAGTAGCTGATTGAAACTAATTGCTCTTGGGTAGGAGCGTGACTTCACCAAAAACTCCTGTAGTTGAGCCCCTTCAGAGAGAATTTGAAGTGGTACTACATAGTTCTCGTAGCACTTGATAAGGGATGCTATATATTTGTTATGTGGATAATACTTTTTAATTTGTATTTCTATATAGTTTCCTTCATCTGGCCTCTATTTTCAAGGAAGATATAATCAGTTAGTAATAGCAAAGCCACCCAGAAGTGTTTAACCATGGGGAAATATTCTCATACGTAAAAAGAAATCTCAAGATGGTTGGTTAATAGGTGGGGTATCTAGTTCAATGGCTCACTGTCATTATTAAGGACCAGGGTTTCCTATCCTTTCAGGCTGCAATTTGTAGTATGCTGGCAACTCTCCTCTTAGATGCAAGATAACTAATTGCACCAGTTCCAAGCCTCATGGCCTCATAAACATTATCCAAGGGCTGCAATAGGAGAAGAGGTCATTTATATTCATGTTCCTCTTTAAGAAAGGAAACTTTTGACAAAAGTCCCCAGTACATTCCTCCTTACATCTCAAATACCATAATTGCATAATATCATCCCTAAGCTAAGTAGCCAGAGTAATGGAATTATCAATGTTGCCTTAAACCAAATAGTACTCTGAAGATGGAGAGAGACAGAAGCTTTACTGAAATGACTCCCCTGACTCATACTTGAGTAAAGTTAGGATGATTTTTAGCAAGGAATAAGTATTTTACCAAAGATTAAGGGAAGAGAAGGGCAAATGCCATGGAATAGGGAAGAAGAAATACACATTTTAGCAACAGTTCTGGTGTGATAGGAAGGGAAAGTAGAAAATTCTTCACTGGGAAGGGGAGAGAGAAAGGAAGCTGGTGGATCATAAAGGAACATTCTGGCTTTCTTGCGGGTTGAGTTTAGGTAGGGGTGTTATGGGCAGAATTTAAGGGTGATAGAAACACCCAGATTCCTGGTGAAGGGACCATCAGTCCTGGCTTCTCAAGACATAGCCTAGCAAATTGTGAGTTTTTTAGGGAATCCTGAAATCGGGATGAAGCCGCAGCCCATATAGGTCACTGTGTCAGATATTAGATGGCTGAAGAATGGGGCTAGGTGAAGGGTCTGATATTGTGTTCAAGTCCCATATGGTTTGAAGTTTTTGCAGAAAGTAGATTTTATGGCTGGAGACTTTGGTTGAGGCCAAGGACTTTCTGGACTGCGTCCAAAAGAATTGACAAATCCTGCTGCACCACAGAGGAGCTCCTTTAAGTGACAGCCTGAGGATATGAAGGCTTCACTCTGCCTTTACTCTTCTCAGGAAGGTGGAAGGGGAAGGAAGGGGAGTGAGGGAAGGTGAAAAACAGTCCTAACAGGGACTTGACTTTGAACTTTGCATTGACTGAATATCCGGAGCTTAAGATGCAAATAGATGGATTTATTTTCAATTGGCATGTTGCTCTCAACTGCAGGAATGTGGCTCCAGCATGAGAACAGTTAAGGAGAAAAATGATCATTTTCCTCATCTCAAAGTATCCAAATTTTGGTCATGCTATATTTTACATACTTCAGGATTATCTTTCTTTTCTCACCATTTGAGGAAACATTCTGGGAAAGTGGAAAAACAAAGAAAGAATGTGAAGATAGAAAGGCGCCTGGGTGGCTCAGTTGGTTAAACATCTGACTTCGGCTCAGGTCATGATTTCACGGTTCCTGGGTTTGAGCACTGCCATGGACTCTGCTGACAGCTCAGAGCCTGGAGCCTGCTTCGGATTCTGTGTCTCATTCTCTCTCTGACTCTCCCCCACTTTTGCACTGCCTCTCTCTGTCTCTCAAATATAAATAAATGTAAAAACATTTTTTAAAAAAGAATGTGAAGGTGGAGATGGATAGGATCCCCTTGAGAAAGAGCTAATTGCTAGATTTACGTGAACATCAATAAGGATCAAAAATGGTGTAAAATTATTTAGCTGGCCACTTTAAAAAGTTAATATGGTTAATAAAATATTTTTAGTGTAAGTAAACCAAATATGATATCATTTAACTGGGTTTTTAAAAATGCATGTGTTAAAATTTTTTTTTTACTCTGTAAAGATAACTATGATTCAATACAGAAACAAGCAACCAGGTTACTTATGTTTATTTTGTTTGCATTATGTTTTCTCTTTACTACATATGTTTAACCAGGTGGAAAACAACAGAAAATTTTCATTTTTAAAAACAAATATAACCTGGTCAGGAGTTGAATTTACATTCTAATTGCATTATAATAAACCAGGAATGTTGACGGTCTCATTTAGCACCCAGTTAAAACTGAACACATGTATAACAATAATAAGAAAATTTGTTGACCAAAATGTTGTAATAGCTACTAAAAATACATGAATAAATTTTAATATTCAGACAAGAAATAACAGACATACAGAGTGTATTTGAGGCACATGTATCATTTGAACAAGCGCCAGAGTTATGTAGCTAAAGATTAAAGTGTGATTTAGAGATACATTCCACGTCATATGCACGTGCATCGCCTCCATTAGCATTAGTAGAATTTACATGTACACAGAGGAGACAACTGGAATTTGTTGAAAGGCAAAGGAGGAGTGATTTTTAACTTTGCCTGTAATTCTAGAAGCATGGGACTGTATTATTAAAAACTCTGTGAAAGGCCTTAATTTAGGAACAGAGACATAGAAGCTCTATATCTCAAAGTACTACTCTGTATATAAGTATACTACATGTATACTTCATTTGTATTATTAGAAAAAAGTGAGCCAGGCAGGCTAAAGAATTTGTCAAAGACTGTTCTGGAGTCATAGAACTGTGTGGGAAACAATATATGTGTTTTGTTGTGGATTAATTTGAGGAATATGAACAATTTTTAATCTGAGACAAAATGTAATTGATGTTATTGTAGTCATTAGCAGGCATGCATGTGCACACACACACACATACATACACACACACACACACACATACACACTAGTTACTTATATTGCCTATATTCCCCTATACGCACCTGTTTCCTACCCAGACTTTAGGAGAATATAAATATTTTCAGCCAATTTTTTCTCACCAGGAAATGAATCTCATTATATATACCTATTCCTTTACTAAGTATCAGGAAGAAATAAATTAGCTAAATAATGAATCAGACCAAGATGGTGACAAGTGATAGACTTAACTTTCTGTGGGAATAACTGTATTTGAATGTACAGTTTATTTTGGAAAGCCCCTTGGCAATATATTCATTCATTCATCTGGCACGTTCTTAGTGAATGTCTACCATGTGCCAGTCAGTTTTCTGGCTCTGCTGACCCAGAGGCAAATAAGATAAAGTTTCTGACCTTGTGGATTTCACAAGTGAGCAATATCCATTAAAGTCTTTAAAAAATTTCCACACTTTTTGATTGTTAATATATTTGTATTAATCCAATCTGATAAATACTTAGAGATTTGCACAAAGATAGATTCATGTTAATTCCTACTGTATCATTATTAAATGCTTAGGTACTTTTGCATAACTTTTGAAATTCTCTATAATAAGAAATAGATATTTATAGCTAATAAAAAGGAGTACTTTTAATCATCTTGATTTTTTTGTCCTTTTTGAAATTTCTGAACATACATTGCCTTTTTAACTGTAAATGTTTTTTTATACACTTTTTTCCTTGCTTCATTCTTTTTTAAATTTTTAAATTTTTAATTTTTTTACAAATACTTTATTGTCAAATTAGTTTCCACATAACACCCAGTGCTCATCCCCACGAGTGCCCTCCTCCATGCCCATCCCCCCTCCCCCCTACATCCATCAGTCCTCAGTTTTTGTCAGCATTCAAGAGTCTCTCATGGTTTGCCTCTCCCCCTTTCCCCCACCATTTCCCCCCTTCTTCCCCGCCTTGTTCCTCAGTGAAGTTCCTTCTAATTCTCCTATATGTGCAAACATATGATATTTGTCCTTCTCTGCCTGGCTTATTTCGCTCAGCATAACACCCTCAAGGTCCATCCATGTTGCTACACATGGCCAGATTTCATTCTTTCTCATTGCCATGTAGTATTCCATGGTATAGATAAACCACATCTTCTTGATCCATGCGTCTGTTGATGGACACTTAGGCTCTTTCCATGTTTTAGCTATTGTGGAGAGTGCTGCTATGAACATTGGGGTACATGTGCTCCTATGCCTCAGCATTTCTGTATCCCTTGGGTAAATTCCTAGCAGTGCTATTGCTGGGTCATCGGGGAGTTCTATTGTTAGTTTCCTGAGGAACCTCCACACTGTTTTCCAGAGGAGCTGCACCAGTCTACATTCCCACCAACAGTGTAGGAGGGTGCCCGTTTCTCCACATCCTCGCCAGCATCTAGGGTTCTCTGATTTGCTCATTTTAGCCACTCTGACTGGCGTGAGGTGGTATCTCAGTGTGGTTTTGATTTGTTAATACTTTTAATCTAAAGATGCAAAACTGATGAACTTTGGTGATAGAAGATATTTGTAAAAAGCAAATCCTCACTATTTCCTTTGCTTACACAAATTGTCTTCCTCTGATATTTGAAAGATTGCTTGTTCCTGTGCCAGAATCCATAGTGAATTCCTCTGCATCATAAGAAACTGGCTCAGAAATGTTTGAGGTGCTGGGTCTGAGTAGAAATATTTAGGCCAGAGCTGAGCATTAAGTGAGAAGAACTGTGGATGGAGTCCTAGTGTTTTCCTACTTCTTACTAAGTAATGTGAATTATTAAGTAATGTGAATTGCCAGGTGCTCAAATGCAAAATTTGTCAGGTGCTCAAATGCAAAATATGTCATAATGTATTCACAAAATTTCCATTCTACTTCTAGGCACTGGAAGGATTGAACGTCTCACCCCGGTGGACATGTCACATGTTTTGGCTAATGAAATCTGAGCTAAAGTGCTATGTATCAGCCAGAAGTGGGAGTAGTAAGAGACTGTCTGCACTTTATGGTGTTTTCCTGCTGAAACTCTCTGTTAAGATGGAGCCTGGGTTTCTTTTCTTTTTCCTTCCTTCCTTCCTTCCTTCCTTCCTTCCTTCCTTCCTTCCTTCCTTCCTTCTTTCCTTCCTATGTTTATTTGTTTTTGAGAGTGGACTGAGGGGTAGAGAGAGAATGAGACACAGAATCTGAAGCAGGCTATGGGCTCTGAGCTGTCAGCACAGAACCTGATGCAGGACTTGAACTCATGAACCACGAGATCATGACCTGAGCCGAAGTCAGATACTTTAACCCACTGAGCCACCCAGGCACCCCTACAGCCTGGATTTCTTAGAGACTTCATGATAGTATTGAAATCTCCTGTGTTCCTCCTTTCATATTTAGTGTGGAAAGTATTAAATGGGTTAAGTTGCTACATTTTTTTTTAATTTTTTAACGTTTTATTTATTTCTAGGAGAGAGAGAGAGAGACACCATGAGCAGGGGAGGGTCAGAGAGAGAGGGAATCACAGAATCTGAAGCAGGCTCCAGGCTCTGAGCTGGCAGTCAGCACAGAGCCCGACACGGGGCTCGAACCCGCGAACCGTGAGATCATGACCTAAGCGAAAGTCGGATGCTTACCTGACTAAGCCACCCAGGCGCTCCAGTTGCTACATTTTAGAAGTTTTTTATTATCACATCATAGTCCAGTCCCACTGAACTAATAAAAAAGGTAAACAAAATTATGATATTAATTATCTTCACCACACAGATTTCCATCCACAGATAGTTCACTGCATAGTTGGTTTTTCAAATGAATTATTTGATTTTTTTAACCCAAATCTTTATCATACACTAATGAGTCAGGAAGAGTTGAAATCTCAGACATTAAGTCATTTATACTTTCAGTATCTATCCCTTTTAGAGGAAAGAAGGTTTCTAGGTTTTAACTTTAGCTTTCTCTGTGGGCCATATGAGTCACAGGCAGTTCATAAAATGGTGGGGCTTGTTCCAGCATGGCTGTAAAACAATAAAAAATATATATATTATTCTCTACCCCCAACCACTGCTCCTGACACAGAGCTCTTGAAACCCTTGTAGATCGGGTGCTAGGAGAACCTTTTTGTCCTAATATTGATCTTTGACCCTAGTCTCTGACACAGAGCTCTTAAGACCTTTGTAATCTCCTGAGCAATGGGAGTGTCTGCCACAGAGCTCCTAAATTCCTTGGAATTTCCTGGGTAATAGGAATGTCTTGTTCTAATGAATTAACTCCAGATGGACTTCTCAGTGGGGCTGGTCACCAAAAAGACCACGTTATGATTGGAAGTTTGAGACTTTCAGCCAATACCCTTCATTCTCTGGAGATAGGAGGGAGGCTGGAAACAGTATTTCATCATGCCTATGTGAAGAGGCCATAGTACAGGACTCATGGCGCTTCTGGGTTGGCAAACACATTACTGCTGGAAGGTGGTATGTCTTCCTGGAGAATGAATCTCCTACGGTCAACACCTCAGATCTTGTCCTATGTATCTCCCTTCATCTGACTGTTCATCTGTATTTTTTAATCATATCCTTTAGCATATTGTAAATTGGCAGACCTATGTGTTTCTCTGAGTTCTGTGAGTTTTTCTAGCAAATGATTGATTCTTAGGAAGGGGATCATGGGAACCTCTAATATGTAGCTAAGTTGGATGAAAGTTGTGAGCAACCTGGGAACTTACTACTTGCAATTGGCATCTAAAGTTGGAGGCAGTATTGTAGGACTGACCTCTTAACCTGTGGGGTCTGCACTAACTCTAGTTAGTGACAGAATTAAATTGAATTATAGGACACACAGAAAATTGCTTGATATGAGGAAAAAAACCCTCCATACATTGGATGTCAGAAGTATTGTGAGTGTGGTAGCAATGCGAGAGTAAAAGAAAAACACACAGAAATGAGTTTTTCTTTACAAAGGCCCACTACCTATAATCAGATCTGCCCATAGAGGGTCAGAGAACAGCATGTGAGTTATTTTGTGGCTCAGTCACAAAGCCATCTACAAAAATAGGGCCATTGCTTTAGATGTGGGTAAGGATCTTGGAAACTTTGACCTTGGACAGTGGAGAATGCTTAGTATTTTTTTTGTTTACTTATTTTTTTGTGTGTGTTAAACTAGAAGCTTCTAAGTATGATTCTGTGACTCACGCTTTGTCTATTACTTTGTAACCATACTGTTATATTTTAGGTAAGTGGTTACAAACTGAAGGAACTTTTCATTGTTAATTCTGCTAAGTATCCACTATAAACAAGTGCCATAATCATACACACTTCCCTTGGTGTATATGTTTTATTGGTTTTCTATGCAGATTGATTTTTCTTTTTCATCTAAATAGTGTAAAGTTTTCTTTTTCATCTAAATAAAACCCCAAAGTTCCCAAATGTATAAGGACTCAGTTTTTACCACCAGCAGAGACAAACTAGAATTGTTTAATTCTAAATACAACTTCCTAGAAACAGATTGGACAAGCTTTAGTGTAGAATCCAAATCTGGCCCAATTATTTGTAGCCTATGGCGACAGGTTACTGAGTACCACCTTGGTTCCAAGACCCATCTCTGGAAAGGGTGAAATGTTTGTTCTCAGAGAAGGAGACTGACACCCTGCAATGTGTAGGCTGCAGAAGCTGGAACACAGTAAGTACCACTGGAAATCATTACCCTAGTGTATTATTAGTACAATTAAGTTATTAATATACTCCCAAAGGAGTTAAATATCACAGTCATTTTATATAATTGTTCCTTTGAGCTGTTATAGTTGTCAAAGTATTTCTGTATGGTTTTTATTTAGGTTAATAATGTATAGAGAAAACATGTGATTTGGGGCATGTCATTTAACAACCAAGTTGTGCTTTATAATAAAAAAATTACTTTGTACACAATCATAATATTAATGAATATATAATAACATGCAGATGACAATGGTATTGAGTAGAGTTTATAGGAAGTATATGAAATACTGATTTAAATGATTTAAATATCACCAGAAGAGATATTTTATAAACCAAACAATAAATTTCAAATTCATGGAAGTAAAGAAATTGTTAAAGATTTACACTAGGGCAGTGTTTCCTAAAGTATTAGCTTTATAAGCTGCTTCCCCCAAAGGTTCTATGCTATATGTAATAGAATTGCTCATTACATTCACTTTTGAAAATTCACATTCACATTAGTATATCAAAAGCTCTGATATGTCCAGTAGGAATGAAAATTGTTTAAGTTTGTAACCCCAAATCATTTGAATACAGACTTCTTTTTAATTTAGCTAGTTAAAAATGCTACAGAATTAATATTATGAACTGTCTTATTTTGAGGGCTTTATATTACTACCTGTTAGTTTTTGTATACTCATATAATCAATTAGAGATACCATATTATGAATAATACATGTTTTAGATAGAGTGATAAGAACAAATATCAGGCAAATGTTAGAACTTGCCTGGTTCCTCAAATCCCCTTTCGGTATTCAAACAGCCCTTAATAAGGACCATATCACTAGAGGGACCTATTGTTGATGGCTAGTAATTGATGGATTATCAGTTTGTGTTGAACAACTTCTCAAACCACCTAAATGAGCATATGTTGTAAAGTCAAGCCTAGTCATTTTAATCTATACTTTTATATACTACAAACATCTCATCTCCATGGATACAATAACAAACAGATGTTCTTAGCTGAAGTCACTTTGAAAGAGTTCAAGTTCAAGCGATGATAAATGGGAAAGAAAAAACGATGACTGCACTTCACTCTTAACCAAATAATGGTTATGTATTTAGTCATTCTTATATTTATCCAACTAATATTTATTGAACATTTATTATGTGCTAGGCACAATGTAGAGATAAGCAGTCTTCTGCCCTTTCAGAGTTGACATTTTGTTATGAGAAAGAGGCTAATATTATACTATATTCCAAGAAGAAATATAGATTTCTTGGGAGGTAGGACTTGGGGCTAGTATTAAGAAGGTTCGAAGTTCACTGTTAGCCAAATTACTGAAGACTTAGCATAATGGTTCTCAAACTTTGGTGTGAGTGTGCATTATATACCTTTAACCTTCTCCATTCTTCCTCCACTCTTAAGGAAACCTCCTTCCCCTAATTTCTTACATTTTCCATGCAGACAAGTTCAGTTCTCCCCTTCTTTTTTTTTTCCTTCTGACCGGAATATTTCTACCCAAATGGGTCAGCAGGGTATTTTTCTAAACAAATATTCTTCCTCTCTCTAAGAAGAATTCTGGTGCCAGCTGTTTAATATATATTTTAAACTGTGCCACTTATACATTAATTCTTAAAATACCTATTAGCAACCACAGCTACTGATCATGCACTGTTTGCTGTAACCATGAATGAACTGAGCCTATGATCCACTCAAATAGAAAGGTGTGAAATAGTAGTTCTGGTGAACACCATGTGCAATGCTTACATATATTTTTGATAAAACCTGAAGAATGATGTATCACGAACATTGCTTTTAGTAATCCCAATTGTTACTTTGTATTCCATATCACATAATTATGACTGATGAGAATCTTAAAACCTCAATTTACCAGAAGGCAACTAACCTCAGTTTGGAGTTTTTAAAATACGCTTTCTTTAAAGGACAAAGGTAAAAGCCAGGGTTATTGGCTCTTAGATGCTGGTCCAGGATTCTATGCCTTTAATATTAGAGGTTTAGAAAGTAAATGGTAAGTGGACAGGATGATGGCTGAGGTGTTGTCAAGTCTTGTCATCAAAAAAGGCTTTATTATGTTCTATATCCTTTACTTAATGCTTTTCAGTTTCAGTCTGAACACCAGAATCAGAATCACTCCAGAATTACATACATACATATCAAATTCAAATGTGGACTCTTAAGATAGAGCCCTGGAGTCTAATGTAGCAAGTTCTTCAGTAATTCTTCTGTACTATAAAATTTGCTCTGCTTAGTAAAAACAGTTTTAGAAAGATGTCCAATAGCAAAGTTGAATCTACAGAAAGGATTTTCTATTCATGATTAGTTAACCAAAGATTATATTAAATAATCTCCTAATTGGTCTAGCTAATTGAAATTTTATCATCATATGGTGGGTTGATTGATTTTGTTTTAAAGATTCTATTTGTACCCTTTAGTTAGACAGTGAGTGAGGCAATGAATATTTAATGACTGGTTTTAATGAGCCAGGTATTAGAAGAGTAGAGAGGTATTGCCTAAGAAAAAGTCAAAAACCAAGGTTTCTTTACTTCTAGTCCAGTTCTATTTGTGTTGGTTTTATCGAAGATTTTTTTTTTTTTTTTTGCCTCTCATGCTCTGTTTTTAGTTTTAACATAATTAAAACTTCACTCAACTATTTTGATTTTATCTTTTTCGGATTTTATTAGGTTTATGTGTGTGGGGGGGGTACAGTTAGATCATTGGCTTTATAATCACACTGAATTGTGATTTGTAGTTCTGCCACATATTAGTGGGGTTGACTGTGACCAAATGTAATAAATTCTCTGAGCCTCAATCTATTAAATGGGATAATTCCTACATTACAAAGTAATTGTAAAGATGAAACAAATAGATGCTTACATTTCTTTTTTCTTAGAGAAATTCTGGCCAGTATAAAAAATACTTAGATTAATTTAACTTAACTAAAGGTATTTATCATTTTAAAATTATCATTTGTGTTTACTTTTTTCTAATAGGCAGTTTGAAGATAAGTAAAGGTGTTTTTTGGGTTAATTGGTTGTCCTTTCAATTCACAGTTTATAATATTGATCTATCTTCTTTGTAAGGAAAGCATGATTCAAAGTTGCAAGGTAATGAGTCTCATACTCAAACTGTATCTCTTTGAAGCAAATACCATGAAACATGCTTTAGAAGGTGCAAAGGAGGAAATTTTAAGATAAATTCCTGTGTCTTGGATTCACTAGTAGAGAGACAGGATAAAGAGATGGAAAGGTAAATAAAAATAGAAGATTTAAATAACATTCAGAGCAACTTTAGAAGAGCTGACCCAGGCAGTGACTGACTAATTGTCAGAATACCCACCATTAGCATGAATATGTGCTAATGCAATTCTCTGAAGAATAGTTAACTTTTACATAAAACAGAAACATCCACCTGATGCTGATATTGGCAACCAGAATTACATCCCCTACGCTGATCTCCAGGGCAACCCAGGGAGTGTAAAGGAATGTTGTCTATAGTTATTTACCAATCTTATAAGACATAAGTTCATAAGACATAAAACTGGACCTTACTTTTGGTTGTGCAAATTATTCTTGAGAATAGAGTTGAAGTATGCAGTATTTAATCTTTCTTTGTAATGATCATAATAGACAAAGAGAAGAAGGATTAAAATGATCAAGCACATGGAAATGTTTCCTTTGTCCTGCTTATGGTATAAGAGCAAATGATACAAATTATAGCTTATACTTTGATTCTAAACATTCTCTAATAAGTGGGTGGAGAAGCTGGATCTGTGTACCTAGACGAAGTAAAATTAAAAACTCAAACAAAGATTAAATTAATTAATTTCAAACATCTAACTTGAATATTTCATGTATTTTTCTCCATAGTTTCCCTTGTCACCGGTGATTTTTAAAAATTTCATATATTTTCCTTCTTTATCTAATTTAAGCTTTATGCAATTTGTGTGCATGCCTCTGTGTGTGTGTGTGTGTGTGTGTGAGAGAGAGAGATCTATATGAACACTTCCATATTTTCTGGTTCCATTAGATGTCCCATACCCATATGGAATTTTCTCTGCTCCAGCCCTGGATTCAGCCATTTCTCCAAGGAGTCGTGGTTCTTTTTATTTGTGTCTTTAGGAACTAAGATCTGGAGGCTAGATGTGTTCATTACAACTCAGGTGTCATTGCTTCTAGACCCTATTAACGGGCATAACAGGGAAGCACATTCTCGCTCTCTCTCTCTTTCCTCATCTGTCTTGTATAATAAAAACCATGATTCATACCAACATCCCCACTTCCTGTCCATCACCACTGAATCCATTCTAGCCTTCCCCCTTTCATGATTTGTAAATTATTTCCCTAAAAGTGAGATAGATACTGGCTCTTAATGTCCACAGTATATTTATTTGCTCAACCCTAGAATAGATACAGTTTCAGAATAATTTATTGATTAGTTATAGTACTTTTATCAGTTTATTTTGTCTTTAGTGTTAAAGTATATATTAAAAATGTTGTTATCCACAATGACTTATGTTAGTTCTTTTTTTCTTTGTCTTCTTAAATAGGGTTATGTTATTTATTTCTAATAGGATTAGGCTCATTTGTTGTTGTTTATATTTCCATTCTGACTTTCTCCAAGTCCCACTTAAATTTTTAACATTTATTTGTATTTTGTGTATGTGAAACAATGTCATTGTTCTAAAAATCAGAATTGTGTACAAAGATAGAGATACTCCCACTCATCCATTTTACCTGTTCCTTTTCCTGCAGTCCTTCCATTCTGTTTCTACCCCTGTCACTACCCAGTTTCATTCATTTCCAGTTTATCCTTTCTATGTGTCTTGTTGCTAAAACTAGCAGACATATGTATATTTCCTTATATTTCCCTTTTCTTTTTCTTACCTGAAAGGCAAAATACTATAGATACCCTTGCATTTTACTGTTTTCTCTTAACCATGTATTATGGATATCACCCGATATCAGTTCATAAAGATCTTTCTTATTCTTTTTTTAATAGCCGCGTAGTTCTCTGTGGATGTAGCATGGTTTATTCATCACCATTCTATTTATGGGCATTTTAGTTGTTTCTAATATTTCACAATTATAAACAATGCCACAAGTGAATAACCCTGTACATATGTATTTTTCTATTGTTGTAAGTGTATCTTCAGGGTAAATTCCTAGAAGTGAACTAACTGGGTCAAAAGGTAAATGTGTATATAGTTTTATTAGACATTGTCAAATTCCCCTCCTAAAGGATTCGCCAGTAATGTATGAAAGTGCATGTCTTTCCACAGCCTCACAACAGAATGCATTCTCATACTTTTACATTTTTATTAAGCTGGTTTGTGCAAAACATTTTATACTTCTTGATTTTTAAACCATGTAACTAACTGCATTACCTATTAAAATAACATAAAGAAGTACCCCCTCCCCCCAAATCTGGCTTGTGCAAACCTTAATTTTAATTCTCTTAAATTTCACTGTTGATTTGGAACTAACACCTTAAGAATTTCTCAAGACACCTTGGTGGCTCAGTCATTTGAGCAACAGACTTCAGTTCAGGTCATGATCTCGTGGTTTGTGAATTAAAGCCCTGTATTGGGTTCTGCACTGACACTGTGGAGCCTGCTTGGGATTCTCTCTCTCTCTCCTCCTCTCTCTCTGCCCCTCCCTTGCTCACAGGCTCTGTGTCTCTCAAAAATAAATAAACATTTTTAAGTGTTAATAATGTTTAATAAGATTATACAAAAGAATTCCTCTTCATTGTTTAGGATCTATCAGGTGAATTTTTGAGATCTCATCATTTTATGATTTTTTTTTTTTGGTCACAATGATAAAATTTGATCTATCAATTCACTGACTACCTATTGAAAATATATTGAGTGACCTCTATTTCCTAAAAAATATGCTAAGGCATAGTACTTGTCCTCAAGTTGCTTACTGACAGAGTGGAATAGGTTAGCAAATAAATGGACAATTAGGAGATAGACACAGCTCTGCATGGAGAAGACCTCCCAGTGTGGGAAGACAGCCAGGTATATTCTGAAGTTGCAAGTGGTTTAATGCAGTTGGCATATAGAATTCAAGTATGTACTCATAGATGTGGTGAAATGAGAGAGGAGCAGAGAGAAATATGGTTTGAGAGGCATGTTGTGAAGTTTAGATATTATCTAGAGGACAGAGACTTAATAAAAAGTTTTAAACAGAATAGAGAGATGATCAGGATTTTAATTATAGCATTAACAATGAGGGGTTTCCAAGGAATTGCAGGTTTATCCTCAAAGTGTTAAACTATATCGTATACACAGTTATACTATGTCATGTAAAAGAAAGGAATAATCCCTAAGATAAGAATTGACTGTGATCTTATATAAGGAAGTAACTTCCTTAAGAAAAAATGGACCAATCTGAATGTGGTCGACAATGAAACAAAGTAATGGAAGGTGGTATCTGAGAGGAAGCCTTTGCCTGCTTTGCTGGTTTAAAGTGGATCCATTTTTCAGAAAAGCTGAATTTCAATAACACTGGTGATTAAAGGTGTTGAAAACCAGGACTATCTATACCTATAACAGCTTATGGTTTATATTACCATGACTTTGAAATTCAGATGCTTCATTATGGGTAAGGGGAGTAAGGAATCTACTCCTGAAATCATTATTGAACCATATGCTAACTAATTTGAATGTAAAATAAATAATAAATAAATAAATAAATAAATAAAAAAACCCTCAGATGCTTCATTAAGGTGACTTTATTATTCCACTCTCTTCATCAACCTGATTTTATGGTTTCAGAAAGTTGCCTGGGAAGATCAAGTTGCTAATAACTTTATTGGTCATTTCAGAAACTTCCTGAAAATCTTTTTAAAGTGATATTAGACTACTCAAATAAAGCAACATTAAAAACTGTTTACTCTTCAAAATTGCTTTGAAGCCTTTTTTTTTTAAACCTCCCCCTTTCATGTCTACCAATCTTAAACTATTAGATCACAGACTTGCCCAATCATAATGAATCCCCTCTTCTCACACCAGAAAATCCATCTTAAACCAAACTCCCCAAATCTTATACATGTCTGATCTTTACTTTTCCCCTTCTGAAACTCCACCAAGATTCTTGTCAAAGTAGTGGTCTCACTTACTGTGGCAAACAGTAAACTCATTTGCTTTATGAACAGGTTATTTTGGCAATGTTTTCAGGGAATAAAGTACCTGTAAGATTGATTTCTTATTCTATCTACAAATGATGCTTTTTGCAATAAATGGTGATGAGTAGTTTGGGACCATAGGCCTATATTAAGAATCCAAGAATATCTCAGTTAACTTCCTAATTTTTTGTCTTTCTTTCAACCTGGCACATAACATTTACAGCCAGAGAGACCTCAAGGAATGTCATTGTGCCCCCCTCATAATTATTGTTTTTCAAATTAGTGAATTTGGAAATATAATCATTTCAGGAAGAAATAAGTGACTTATGTATCCTAGCCAATCAGCCTACACCAACCAAGAAAGACTTTAAAAAGCTGTATAGATTTTATGTAAATTTGGTATTTATGAACACCAAAGTTTTAGCACTGACATCTGCCTGAGAAGAAACTTCATTTACAGCAGTGGCAGAGATGAAGTTCACTGTGAACTAGTTTTGGATGCCATATGCTTTAACATGCAGAAGAGGAGGGGAAAAGAGGCATTCTACAAACAGATTTCTCTTGCTCTCACTGTGTATGATGTTGCATGACAACATTGTGACATCATAACTTACGCTATTTTATTTGCTGTTGCACCAATATAGCACCAAGGCGTGGAATAGCACCTTTGGATGTATACGGTGCTTTCCTTTCATGAAACTCAAGGCACTTCGCAGGCATTTTCTTTCTAAACCTCACAACATCTCTCAAAGGTATTGCCAAACTGGAGACAAATTTCACAGTTTAATCATGTGGAACACATTGGTAAATATAGATGTGCCTTTTAGAAAGTTGCTTCAAAGTGTATTTTGCAGCTAACGCGCCGTTCCTCAGGGTGTAAACCAGTGGTGTAATGTAAAGCTTTTGGGCCTCCCGCATGCGAGCTGGGAGGGTAGATGTGTTTGGCAGCGCGCAGTGGTGCCGGAGGAAAGGAGGGTCGGTCGGGAAAGGCAGGCTGACTGTTTTGTTACGCGTCCTTCCTTTTTCTTCGTATCTCCTCACAGGGGTGCCTCCTTTTCCTCTATCTCTTTCTTTTTTTTTCAGCATCAAAAAAGAAGACTGAGTTATAAAATTTAACTTGTAATTAAGAATTTGATTAGATTTTCAGGGCAGAACACAGCTGTCCATTTAAATCACAAGGGGCCTGTTGTTTATAATCCTGGCAGTTTCTCTCTCTCTCTCTCTCTCTCTCTCTCTCTCTCTCTCGTTTTTAGTATATGTGCTGCTGAAGCAAACACTTTAAACCTGGAATTCTAATCAGTACATATGATATAGAAAACGAGTTCTTATGAAACGGGAATGTGGCAACAGCACAGACCTGTTTCTTGCTCTAATGTCTTCAAATCAAATATGAAAAGGAGTGGGCTTTTTCTCAGGATATTTATGCCTCCCAAACCCCACACTTTTCCTCCCCTCCCTGCCCCACCTGCACCCAATCCCCTAGAAGGAATTCCTTCACGTGGAGCAGAGACCTGGATGTGAATCCTAGTTGTGTCACTTAATAACTGTATGAACCCTGAGTCATTACACCTCCCTAACCCTGTTCGCCTATGTGTAATTTATACATACTGCTAACTCACAGGGTTGCTATGAAGGTGACAAGAACATGTATGGAAGAGCTGAAGGGCCGTCTATAGAAGACAGGAGTGTGCTCCATGAGAAGTGTCTTCGACCTTCTGGTTTTCTGGGGATGATTTGCTCTGCCCTTTTGGGTATGGTGCAAACCAGGACATTTTTGAGAGTGAAAGAGGGAGCTTCAGGACAAGAGACATAAACTGGGACTATCCCAAGCAACCCAAGATGTGTGATCGGCCTGTATACAGAGAACTTTCAGATGTCAAGTGCCTGTGCGTAATTGTACATGTGATTATGGAGATGGATTCCTGCATTTTATGAATAAGAATATGATGTCTTGCCCACATACAAGTTGAACTTCTACCACTTCTCTCTTATTTTCATAACTCTTTGTATAGCTTCTATTTCCCCAAATGTGCTGCTACACAGACAACAGCTGGCACATGAGACTTTCTAGTGGTATACAGCAAACATTAACTTTTTTAAACTATCAAGTCAAATCTATAATTTTGGAAGTCAATTTTTAAAAATAAGTTCATGTAGATCAACATTTGAATTGCTTTAAAGAAGATGAAGCAAACTAAAATTGGATTACAGACGTAGGAATGACTGGAAGGCTGACCCTGAATGAGTGATAGGTGGGAAAACCCTCCTTGATAGGATACAGCTGGTAGCATGAAAGAACGAGCTTCTCAGGATTTGGATAAACAGGATAATATCTCCCCTTTCATTCCAGGAAAGGTGCTTTGTAAGAGTTGGAGTTAAGGTAAATATACAATTGTGACCCAGGTGAGGGGAATAGAAATAGAGTAATGGCAGTTGAAGATTAGCCATGGATACATTTTCTTTCTTTTCTTTGTTTTAAAAAAATGTTTATTTTTGAGAGAGAGAGAGAGACAGAGCACTAGCGGGGGAGGAGCAGAGAGAGAGGGAGACACAGAATCATAAACAGGCTCCAGGCTCTGAGCTGTCAGCACAGAGCCCAACGCGAGGCTCAAACTCAGAAACTGCGAGATCATGACCTGAGCTGACGTCTGACGCTCAACGGACTGAGCCACCCAGGTGTCCCAAGCCATGGATATATTTTTTGGTGAGTCTAGGGCTTTACCACCATTTTTACATATTATTAATGTAAACTATGTATGAAGAATTGACAAAACTTGGCAAAATTTAATACATACACTGGTTTAAACTTTGTGGGGACGTTTTATTTGTGTTTATTTTTTGAGAGACATAATTTAAGATGGAAACTAGTTTCTCTTGTCTTAAGAAATTTAGGAATAAAGACTCCTCAAACTGTTTGAATAGCTCACTTAATTCCCTGGTAATCAAAAAGGAATTTCTGATTTCTAGTACCAATCCTTTTCTAGTTTAAGTGCAGTCTCCAAAGAAAGAAAAATTGGGAAGGTGTTGCCACTCTACCACTTAATATTTGCTACAAAAACCACCGACAGCAGTGGACTTCCTAATCTTCACAGAGGTTGTTGATACTTTGTTTTCTTTTTGTTTGTGATGTCTTTCATCAGCCTAAAATGCTTCTTATTCTGTTTGTAAAATGGAGACAATTTAGCTAATGTATCAAGACACCTGAGTATGAATGATTAGAGGTCAGCCCTTAGCAATTATATTATACTTTTTCCTAAAACACATTGAAATATTTGATAGATGGTCATTCACAGATATCTGTGTGCACTTGAGCTTAGGGTTTGTAAAGGTTTACAAGTATTTATGTATGATTTTATGTGTATTTTCAGAGTTTTTTTTTTCTTGTGGAACTTTGAAAAATGAAGAGAATTAAGTTGTTTCTAAAAAGCCAAAGCAGCCTGCCATCTCTTTTTCTTTTCTGGGCTACGGTCCAATTTGCACAGCAGTTGCAAAGAAAAAGCAAACGCATCACTAGATTCAGCGAGAAATATTGTAACAGTATGTAATCTCTGTCAAGATAAAATTGCTTTGTGATTTACATTACAATAAATCCTGACCTTTAAGTGCTGCAGACTAAGCTAATCTGTGAAGTACTTTATTCCAACACTGAATCAGCGAGTGAAGCTCAACCAAATAGAGTGTATTAGTCCCACTGTGGTGTGGTTAAAGAGCCTATATATATCGAAGCAGATTACAGTGCATTGTTCTATGTGTACTATAATAAGTAGAATAATTGAAATATTCAATCTGTTTCATCATTGTGAAATAATAGAATTATTTTAACCTCCCTTCTGTTTGCCTATTATGGGAATTACAAGTAGCTTCATTTAAATATCATTAGGGCCTGATTTAGATGGATGAGAACAAGGAAATTCAGAATTCAGGCTAAAGTACCACATGACATTTCAACCTTAATTCACTTCTTATGGATGTTAATTATTCTCTCTCTCTCTCTCTCTCTCTCTTTTTCTCTCTCTCACTGTCTCGGTATCATAGTTAAGACACTGTGTTTGATTTCTCAGTACTAGCTTTGAATTTTTGGCTTTTTATCTCCCCAAGTCAAGTGTTAGGTTTATTAATCATTGGAGAATAGAATTATTGCAGAGATACCATGAATTTAAAACTAAGTAGAATTTACCAACTTTGGGAGATTTTTAGCCCATATTATGACAACTTGAGAATTATCCCAGAGGTCAGTGATATCCTTCTCTCCCCCACCCCCAATTTTTTATTTTTTCACCATGCTTCATTTTGGATAATTGCTATTGCATGTCTTCAAATGCACTCTCCCTCTCCCATGCAGCTCCCAATTTGCTATTAATCATATCCAGTGTATATATTTTATTTCAGATACTTAATTTTTCATCTCTAAATGTTCCATTAAAAAAAAAACTTCATTTCTCTTCTCATCACACTCATGTTAGCTAATTCTGTTAACTCTCACGTATGCCTCTTTTCCTGTGTGGTGAGTATTGATTGGATACTGGATATTGTGCTTTTGTTTTGAGTGCTAAATGTTTTGGTATTTCTGTAAATAGTGTTGTATTTTGTCCTGGCACACAGTTAAGTCTTGGGAACCAGATTCCTTTGAGGCTGAGTTTTTTTGTTTTTGTTTTTTGCTTTTATCATTTATTTTTGAGAGAGGGGGGGAGATGGGGAGAGGGGCAGAAGAGAGAGAGAGAGAGAGAGAGAGAAAGAAAGACAGAATCCAAAGTAGGCCTCAGGCTCTGATCTGTCAGCACAGAGCCTGATGTGGGGCTCAAACCGTGAGATCATGACCTAAGCTGAACTCAATGCTCAACGGACTGAGCCACCCAGGTGCCCTGCAGCTGAGTTTTAAACTTTGGCAGATCCAGAACAGCCTTTAAACTAGGACTAATTTGGCCTTGCAACAAAAGCAGCATAACCTGAAGATACACCCTCATGCTTCATGGATTATGAGGTCTTCTCACTCTGGTTGGTAGGGATAGACACAGTTTCTGGTCCTGTAGGAATGATTAATTGGCCTTCTGCTTTTCTGCTGCTTCTTTATTTGATCAAAGGTACTACTTTCTCTTGCACGTACAGACTGGTACTCAGCTAAAGATCTGTGGGAAATCCTGCACAGAGCTCTGGAACTCTCTATCTGTGGAGCTCCCTTCTCTCTGGCACTTTGCTTTGGAAATTCTGTCTTGGTTTCCCTGAATTCCAGCTTCTGCCTTGTAAACCCAGCAAGACCACAGGGCTCAGATTGGTTTCCTTCCCTTCTCTGAGAACTAGAAACTGCCTTCAGGGAGTAAGGCGGAACAGTAGTAGAGCTCACATTGTTTCCCTTTTCTTAGGTTCCACACTCCTGTGCTGCTTATTGTTCAATGTCTGAAAACAACTCTTTCCTCTATTTTTGTCATGTTTTCTCATTGCTTAAGGTGAAAGGCTCCCTGTTCCTCTACCATGGCCAGAAGCAGATGTCACAAAACTAGAGCTTAAAAGACAGTTTCAGATTTTTATTTAACTATTTGTCCAACCATTCTTGCCAACATACATTTCTGGAGATGTCAAAGTAAGTGATAAGAAGGTTATTAAAATGAATTCTGGACACAATAAACTGTAACAATGTTGATGCTCATGTCTAAGCACAAAGCACTATAATGATTGCCAAACACATAAGGCACCATGATCACTTCTGCAACTTCAAATTAAAATTGTTTTTTTTTTTTACTTCTTTCGGAGAAGAAACCAGTTTCTTTCATACAAGAAACCAGTGCTAGAGTGCTTCTTCTTAATAAAATGTAATTTCCTACTAAAATACTTCTAGAGGCCTCTTCCATTGTTTCTTATGGGAACTGTTGCTCTGCTCTATTTAAAAGTTACATTGAGTTCAGGGGAATAGTTTTCATTTTAATAAGACAAACTTTTTTTTTGTTATTTTGTGGTTTTTTATTTTGGATTTTTATAATAAATTTATAGGGTGCCTCGAGGGCAGCCCAATTTGCATCATAGGGGCCACCTAAGAAACTCACTTGGGATAGACCACTCTGTTCTGCCTTGGAGCACTATTGCCTCAAACCAGAATTGTTCATGAAGTACCCCACATTATAAATAGAGACATCCTCGGGGCACCATATCAATGTATACTGGACCATCTTCCCCTGCATTTTGAGAGGAAAATAGCAGTTTTGATATCAGCAAGATGAGAGCAAGTATTCCTGATGCTAAAAGGATACCTTAGCACTTGGCTGAAACATTAGTATTTTTAAAGGCCAATTTCATAGTTCCAAACAATTTTAAAATTAAAATATAGTGACTTGCTAGAACATTTGATTTAGTGCCAAGAGGACAAGACTAATAGTTTGAAGCAAAGATTATTTAAAAATATCGATACATTGATCTACATAAGTTTACACACACACAAATACACACATGAATAGTCTTTCAAACTGCTATTTTCTTAGCAATGTTTAAGAATTGCCAATTAATGGACTGGTATAACCTGATGTTTTACCGATATTCAGATTTTCTGTGACCTAATCTGCAGACTAGAGTGTATGAGTCTTTTGTGATATCAATGAAATCAACACTGAAATCATACCTCTAAAATAACAATTTTATTTTTATGAGGAAAAAGCCTTGATCTTGGCCTGTAACATTTTCCAGTGATTTGGGGGTTTTGTTGTCCTCAGGTCTGTGAAGACACTCCTCTACCTCCTTACACAGAAATGGTGACTCCATATTGATTGTGTAGCTGTTGATGTTTTTTCTCTGTTTGTTTTGGGGGTTCAATAAAATAAATACCTTATCACCGGGGTGCCTGGGTATCTCAGTTGGTTAAGTGTCCGACTCTTGATTTTGGCTCAAGTCCTGATCTCACAGTTCACAGGTTTGAGCCCCACTGTCAGCTCTGCACTGACAGTGTTGAGCCTGGTTGGGATTCTCTCTCCTTTTTCTCTGCCCCTCCCCTGCTTGTGCTTTCTCTCTCAAAATAAATAAATAAACTGAAATAAAGAGAATATCACTTATCTTGTTTTACATATTGGTCTGCAGGTTTTTGGTTTTGCTACCATGCTGTTTTTCTGTTTTCATGACAGAATTTGGGGTGATTTAAAACTACCCCACTGCCACCACTGTCTTCCCAGAATCTTCCCCTACCTTAACTTCTTAAAGCTTTGGTTTCTTCACCTGTTAAAGAGAATGAAATGATCTCCCAATAGCCCTTCTAATTCTGAGATCTGTGACTATATAAGATAACCCTATTTGGACCCCAAATTGTGGAGGAAGGAGTACAGAAGGTATTGCCTCACTCTCATGAGTTTGGCCCCTGTATGTCTAAGATGAAGCTGCTGTGTGCTGTATTTGTCTCCTGAGTCAATACTTGTCCTTAAATCCATGCATCTATCCATCCCTACTAATAACAAGCCCTGAGCCTCTGCTATGTACTAGCTTTGTCTCTCCAGGTACTTATCAGGTTTGCTTGCACTATTTGAAGCTGTAAATAGCCACACTATAAATGTCGTTTCTCAGATATATGGCCACCTAAGCAGACTTGATTGCTACTTGAAGGTGGAATGTGAGTGTTATGGTATTGTTGTGGTTGTTGCTGTTGTTTGGTGGGAGTAGGGGGAGGGATAAACTGTTCCAGATTTTTAACAGAGAAGATCTGCCTGCCCTCACAATCTGAATCAAATCAGGGCTTGAAGTTTCTCTAGAATTTAATAACCAAAGGGAAAAGTCAGTCATCCGTACCATTCGGTTAGTAGCCAAACTCTATGAGCCTGGAACAATTGGGAAATCGAGGCCTATGGCAGTTCATATGATTCATTTATAGGCATGTGACAATTTAGTGTTGTCACAGAGCTGCTTACTCTGCTCTGAGGCAGGACAGTCCTGCTGAATAGTTATCAGGAGAGACTCTAGAAAATGGGGGAAGAAGACACACTCAGGGCAGAAGACACATTTAGGGCAGAATTTCAGGCAATGCTTCACTCCAGAAAGATCTTGAGCACAGCAAATTGTCAATGACTTACCTTTTATTACACTCCCTGATGTCGTACAATTTATATAGTAAACATTTATGGAATACCTACCATACACTAGTCATTTTATTAGGTACTTTATCTTTTTATCTTAATGTAGCTTTTTCTTTTTAAAGTCATATTTGCATATGCTTAAGAAATCAAATAATGCTTTAAGACTCGTAAAAAATAGCTGGCCCTTGTTTTATTTCTTTTCTCTACAAATTCCTTCTCTCCAGAA
The DNA here is from genome assembly GCF_003009895.1 of Hyaena hyaena. Lineage (NCBI taxonomy): Eukaryota > Metazoa > Chordata > Mammalia > Carnivora > Hyaenidae > Hyaena > Hyaena hyaena. The sequence continues at coordinate 945,129 of NW_024081162.1, forward strand.
GCAACTGCTTTAAATTATTTTTAGCTGTTTTTCTAAAATTTTTTAATTTTTTTTTTTTTTTGAGAGAGAGAGAAAGAGGCAGCGTGAGCAGGAGAGGGTCAGAGAGAGAGAGGGAGACACAAAATCTGAAACAGGCTCCAGGCTCTGAGCTAGCTGTCAGCACAGAGCCCATCATGAGCTTGAACCCATGAACCATGAGATCATGACCTGAGCCAAAGTCGGATGCTTAATGACTGAGCCACCCAGGTGCCCCAGTTGTGGGTGTGTTTTTTTTTAATATTTGCTTCCATGTATCTAAATAACAGCTTTTATTATTATTATTTTTGATTTGTCAGGTTCTTTTTAAAGGTTTATTTTATTTTATTTTATTTATTTTGAGAGAGAGAGAGAGCATGCACATGTACAAGTGGGGGAGAGAGAGAATCCCACACTGTCAGTGCAGAGCCTGATATGGGGCTGAAACTCACAAATTGTGAGATTTTGATCTGAGCTGAAGTCAACCGTTTAACCAGCTGAGCCACTAAGGCGTCCCCGATTTGTCAGTTTTAAATATTATTTATTGACTTTCTGCTCTAGAAGTTTATGGTTTGGCTCTCTTATATCCCATCATTTCAACACAGAAATATATCTCCACTCTCATTCTTTCAGTAAAATTATACAGGAAAACCTTGGTTTGTGAGCATAATTCATTCCGGACACAGGCTTGTAATCCGAAGCACTTGTATATCAAAGTGAATTTCAAGGACCATTGGTTCAATTATGATCATGTGACATCCAGCATCACATACTACTCATATTGCAAGACATCACTCGTTTAAGTTAAAATGTATTAGAAATGTTTGCTGGTTTTGTGGAATACTCACGGAACTGAAATTCTAATACTTTGGATGACCACTGTATTCACTGTGTTAGAAATATCTCTTCTAGACTTCTGTTCTTCTGCCTTCATCTGCGCTGGTTGTTCTATAGATTTGCCCCATAGCTGTCATCCTGAAATTTCTACTTACATGTTTGTTACAACTTTTTACTGTGGCCTGCTTGACTCTAATGCTTTTTCTGAATTTTCTGCTCTTTTGTTCTCTTTATGTTTCAGTTTGAATTTTTGTTCCCTAATGAGCTATTGTCTCATTCATCAATCCTTTCTTTTGCTTGCCTAATCTGTTGTTTATACCCATCTCTAGATTTCTTATTCTGAGTTCTTAAACGTTTTTTCATTCTAAGTTTTCAGTGGATTGTTTTTAATATAGACAATTCTGATGAAATTATTCATCTTGCCATTTATTTTCTTGAATGTTATTGTAGCTATTTTGAAGTCCATATTGATAACTCTAATACCTAGACTACCCGTGGGTCTATGTTTTCTTTTTTTCGAGTCATTTTTATCTTCCTTGCATGCATGATGATTTTTGACTTAATGCTGGGTGTTGTAAATTAAAACTTATAGAGGCTCTGGATGATTTTTATCTTTTTCCAGAGAGAATTTTCTCTTCTTTAGCAGGCAGTTAGAGGAGGGATGAATCACCTTGGTACATTTGCAGGTAGTCTCTTCCTAGTATGTTCTTGCTCCTAGAGTATTTTGGAGGATCTTGGCTAAAAGTCTGGGACTGTTTATCACTATCTCTTATCCTTGGTTGGCTTTAAATTTTAATTTTTGTCCTGACACTGTGGTCAGTTAAAGATTCTGCTTCATTTTTAACTTCTATCTACAAATTTCTGCTTGCTTTTTTTGCTTCTAATCCTGAAAAACTTAAGACTCTGCAAATGCCTTGAGGAGAAAAATTTCCAAGGAATGTCAGGTTTAATCCTCCCTCTGGTCCTCTTTTCTTTAGGATATTGGTTCCTCAAGTTTGGAAGCCTGGGTATCCCTGAACTTGAATTTGTGTCTCCCCAAACCATTGATACTGACAACAAAGTTTAGACCAACCCTTTTTGTTCAGCTTCAAAACCCCATGATACAAATTAACAAATGCTCTGAGGACCATCAGTCAATGTAAGGTTCACTTCAATGCATTACCCTTTCTCTGTGATCTTGGCTCTTCAAATCCTGGCTGGCTTAGTTGTCTTCAATGCTTTAAAAGAACTGTTTTTACCCAGATGTTAATTTGGAGAACTTGACTTTCAGGATTTGAATTTTTTTTGTTTTAGCTCTGTAATAATTTATCACTGTCCATTTTAGGTTTTTGTTTTTTTTTTTCTTTCAGCAATTCCTGATATTTTAATATTGGATCTGTTAGATGGATCCCTAAATGTTTAACTGTTTTCTCTCTCATTTCTCTTTCTATTTTTCTCTCGTTTCTCTTTCTATATCTTTTCCCTTGGGCCAATTCAGAGAAGAATCTTTAATCTTATGTCTTGGGGTATCTTGAAGTAAACTTCCACTCAAAGCCCTTGTTTCAGCTTGATACCTTTCCCATGCCTTCAGCTGTAACCTGTCCTTGGATTCAGAACTTCTCTAGTTTATCCTCTCCAATGGATGAAAAAGATTTGTCTATAATTTTGTTTGAAGTCCCCCTGTATACCTACCTTCAGAAATACTTGGTGCCGTTAGTTCTTGAGGCTTTCCAAGCTCTGTGGTACAATTTGATCATAGACTTAGTTTTCAGCGTTCTCTGTGTTGACACACTTCCCTTTCACCCATTTGCTTTTTAGCTTCTAAAATTATCATGTCATCTCTTGTCTCCTACAATCTTCTCACTCATTTTTATTGTCCTTGTGGATTTTTGCTTAGAATTTTTCTTTTCTTTTTGTGTATGTGTGTGTGTGTTTAAAGTCTAGAGATTTGGGGAAGGACCAGAGAATAGGTGTGTTTAACACATCATACTTAACAGGAAATTTTAGGTTCTTTATATATATCACAACAAATTTCCATAGTAGGTATTAATATATATAATGAAAATACTGAAGGAACATAGTGAATGATAAAGTTAGAGTTAAAACTCTGTTATGAAAGTCCTCATTTTTGAGTGAGGTATTCTTGTTGTTGTTTTATTTGGACATTTTAGGTTTCACTCACAAACATGAAGACATCCAATTCTTTTCAAAACTAAGTGACTCATGAAATAGGAATTTTTGTGACACACCTTTACCTTCTCTTTTGAGTAGTAAATTCTTGTATTTTCATCCTCTATAATTAATTATAAATTTTCAAACTCTAATGTAATTTTACTAATATATTTTTTCATTATAGTTTCTATTTTATGCTTGAAATTATGAACACTACACTCTGGAGAAATTATTTTCTAATTGAGACTTTTCTCTAAGTCAAGATTACTCTTCCCAATAGACTATATCCATTTTATTTCATAGAGAATAAAGTTTCTTGTTTAACTCTCCTACTGTGTTTTTGCCTAAAGCCTAAAAACTTCTGTTAAGTTTCTTATTTTGTTTTCTTTTGATCTGCTCCAAAAAGCTCTTCCCTTTTGCTTCCTCTCAACATACCTTTGACCCTGGAGAGACTTGGTAAAAATTTCCCCATGTATTCACCACACGATTAATAATTTACTTAAAGTTTTTTTTTAAAAAAAATATTTGTTTTTGAGACAGAGAGACAGAGCATGAGCAAGAGAGGGACAGAGAGAGAGGGAGACACAGAATCCAAACCAGGCTCCAGTCTCTGAGCTGTCAGCACGGAGCTCAACGTGGGGCTCAAACTCATGGCTGTGAGATCATGACCTGAGCTGAAGTTGGATGCTTAACCAACTGAGCCACCAAAGCGCACCATGACTTACTTTTTCTTTATGATCTATGTGAAACAAATAAGATCTTTTTTCAGAAGACAATTTAGACATTTTGTAACAAATGTAACATATAATGCTTGGAGAGTTTCTGTAAGAAATCTCCATCTAAAAATCATGTCAGCTTCATTTTCATATTCTTACCAAAGAATGGAAAGGACTCTGCCTATCAGACAATTTCACATGAGGAAATAGAGTTAAGATGGGCTACTATCACTTCTAAACAGTTTTGTTCCATGACAGTTATAAAGGAACCTATTTCCCTTTTGAAGTTGTCACCTACTTTCAGGCAAAAACTCTTTGTTTGTACTTTCTCCCCTATTTTTAAGAGGTAGGGAAGTTATATCAGCTAAACATTGCAGGAGAGATATCCAGATTATTAGAGAACTGAAACCAATGTGAAAGCATCGGATATATTATTTGAATTGAGAATAGAGTGAGTCTCAAACTATTTCATTGGTCTCTGTGCCTCTTGGCTCTCTGAAACCTCCATACTATTGCCTATTTGAAATAATCAAAATTGCTTTTGTTAAATGTCTACCAGATTTTTTCACTTAATTAAAAAATTTCTTCTTCCTAGGATCTCTTTCATTCTATTTGATCAGAAATAGTCACTTGCTCTGTATCCTCTTTGAGTGACTTGTATATTCAGTTTATCTACATTACTTTAAAATTTGCAATTATTATTTTTTCTTTTTAGAGTACAAGCAAGGAAGAGCAGAGGGAGTGAGGAAGAGAGAATCCCAAGAAGGCTCCGTGCTGTCAGGGCAGAGCCCAGGGTAGACTCAGTCTCACCAACTGTGAGATCATGACCTGAGCCAAAATCAAGAGGTTAAGGAAGCTTAACCTACTGAGCCACCCAGGTGCCCCTTGCACTTCATTTTTGTGTGTGTGGTGATCCTTGAACTGTTCCATGGTGTTTTTTTCTCTCCCAACTAGATTATGAGCTTTTACAGTTAACAAAGGAGTGCTATCTTGACACATAAAAAATATGCTCCATAGCTGTTGTTCCCCTAAATACAGGAAATATATGCCTGTGTTTTAATTCTGGAGTCTGTGTTCTTTGGTGAAGGAACTGATGTGAGATTTCCATTTCTGCGTGGGATCCTGGGTGGTCTGCCATGAGTGAAGAGACAACAGGTGGCTATCATATGGGAGTCTTTTTAAACTAGGATAGTGATATGTAGGATATTTTCCCTTTTATCCTACTGGTGTACACAGACCAGAAGAAGACAAAAATTAAATAAAAGGAAACAATTTCAAAGTAAAGTAATGAAATTCTAGCTGAGTAAGTAATCAATTTGCAGAGAGAGGCAGATTGAAGAATTTCCCAAAACAAGTAAGCAAAGGGAAATCTAGAAACCACAAAAGAATATATATCTATATCTATTGTAAATCATGATGACCTCTTCAATAACAAGGGCAGTTTCCAACAGGCAACTCTGGGTAAGAATTTAAAAACTAGTGTTAAAGCCAAGTAGAGAAAAATAAAAGCATAAGCAAGAATAGCTTCAAAATGACTTTGTTTCAAAGCATTTTAATGATAACAAAACAGTAGCAAAGAGGAACAAAGCCCTGAAGGAAGAAAGGTACATATAAGTATTAAAATTACAAATGTTATAAAAAGAGAATCACAAATGAATAATGCAACTTCCCCCCCAAGAGTAGCAGAAAAAGATTTAAATCATTTTGAGGAACTGACTCGCTCTGATGTTGAAATTACCTTTGTCTTGTAATACATAAACTATGTAGAAATATAAGTTGTTGGTTCAAACATGGGTCCTCTGTACCTTGAAGCATGTCTGTCTTCCTTATATCCTATTATTTGGTGAGGAAGAAAGTTTGTATGACTAGGTGCTGGCATGCATGTGAGGTCTTGCTGATATTTTAGCCCAGACTGAGGATGAGACATCAAAGAACATAGGAAACAGAGAAAAAAAAAATTAAGGAATAGCAACTGATTCAATGATTAGAACAAGAGATGAGAGATATGGTAGAAGCAGTTGGTTACCAGTATCTCCCACATAGCAGGGGCCAATAAATAATTGAAGTAAGAATGACAAGAATAAATACAATCATCAACATTAGACAAATTTCCCACACCAAAACAGATAATAAAAATAGCTGCAATGTATCAAATGCTTTACACATGCCAAGCACTGTTCTACATGTTTTTGTTTCTTATTTCACTTGTAAAACACCTTTAGAAGCTAAATATTATCCTCGGTTTACCAATGAGGAAACCAAGGCTCAGAGATGTCAAGTGTCTAGCCCAAGATCTCTTAGCCAGTAGCATTGGAGCAAAGACTGTCTTCCAGACCATCTAACCATAGAGATTGAACTCTTAGATATTATGATGATACCTCTTCTTGAACAAAATTGGTGTGCTCAGGATGTCTCCAGTGTTGTTTGTAGGATGAACTAGGTTCTAATATAGCATGGTATAATGTTGTTGTTTTTGTTTGAACATTAAAATTACCTGGTAGACATCTTCTTTGGGATGTTCTATAGGTCAGAGTCAACCATTAAAAGGCCTTAAACTAGAGCTTATCCCTGCAAGCTGCTTCTTTCTTCTCCTTCCTCCGCCTCCCCTTCTCCCTTTCCTTTGTCCCTCCCCTTCCTCCTCTCCCCTCCTCTTCCCCCTTCTCCTCTCCCCTCCTCCTCTCCCTCCTCTTTCCCTTACTCTCCCCCTCCCCCCTCTCCTCCTCCTCCTCCTCCTTCTTCTCTTCCTCCTTCTCCTTCTTTTTCGTCTCTTATTATATAGTTAATAGCACTATGATCTACCCAGGAACCTGTGAAGAGCTGAAGAGTTCTGCTTTCACAGCCTCCACAGCCAGTTTAGTCACTAAGTCCTAGGCTCTCACCTTTACAATATCTGGGCAATCTGAACGCTCTTTCTGTTTCACTGCTCATGCCTTTGTCAGGCCCTCATTTCTTTCTTTTGTATTATGTCAGGAAGATTTTGATTTCTTTTACTGTCTCCCGTCATGGTCATTTCCAACTCACACTCAGTAATGCAGCTGGAGTCATGGCCCCTGGTTAAAACCTGCTGCACTAAAAAAAGAATTCTCTTTGCTCCCATGACTTCATTCATGACTATATGCTGATAAATCACAAATTTATATCTCTAGCCTAGATTTTACTTCATAGCATCCACACTAATGTTTCCACTTCAATGAACCATCCACCCAATGCCTTAGACTTTCTCACTCTAATACTCAACAGTTACAAGTTCTCACAGTTCTACTTCCTGAATAGCTTTTCTTTCTTTCCTCCTTCTTAACTGCCATGGTTATGGTTCAGTCTTACACTTCTGCAATAGCCTGAGTCATTGATGCAATCATGATAATACCCTTCTAACTAGTTGCTCTGTACCCATGATTTCCCACTTTTAATCCATTCTCCACACAATATATTTTATTAACTGCAATACACACTTTTTTTTTTTTACATTTGGACTTCTTTGAAATCAAGATAAGTCTTACAACTGATTTTGCATTTGTAGTTTAATTAGTAGCATTTGTTTTTTTAATAAGTCATATATTACCTGATGACACATTCTATATTCAGTAGCATTTTAGAGTTGACGAAATATGATAATAGGAAAAACCATCTTTCTGAATATATTACTACCCTGCACAGGACCTTCAGTGATTTCCCATTTTAGGGTAAACTTAAACATTCTTAATATGCCTATGAGGTCCTGGATATCTGGTCTTAATTTATCTGTAAAGAATCATTTTATGTTGATCTTCTCTTAGTTACCTATCCTTGAACCACATTCATTTAGCAAAAATTAATTGGCTGACTACTGTGAGCTAGGCACTAGGATGATATATCAATGAACCCAAAAAATAACACGGCTACTGCTGGTATGGTGCTGACTATGCAATCGAAGACTCTTGGCTTATCCTCATTTGTCGTGTTATTTCTTGCCACAGAATCCTTGGTCCCTCTCTCAGGAAGGGCCCTTCCTCTTCCCCTTACCCTTTGTTATTCTACCTCACTAAGCCCTACCTCTTAACTTGTCCTTCATGGCTTATGTGACACCGCTCTCCCCCACAGCCATCCTGCTCAATACTCTCATGGCTCCTGCACTTCTTTTCATCCCTCACAACACTTGCTTTCCTGGGATCTGTCTTCCTTTCTGGGCTGTTAGGCCCATGAAGACAGAGGCCACATCTCTTTAATTCATGGCTTTCTCCCTAGCTCTTAGTCTAGTGCCTGGGTCATATTAAGACCTCTTTAAATATTTATTGAATGAATAAGCAATGGAATTGGAAACATGTATTCAATTTCAAACCACCCTGAGATACTCTGTATTTCTACTACTTGAATACATTATTAAAACAAAGCAAAGCAACAACAAAAATAGAACCATCCACATGTAAGGTTACATGAGAAGTTTTAGGTTGACAGGCAAGAAGGGAAGAAAATATAACATCAGTTTCAATATGAGATGCACATAAGTTGATATTAAATATCATAAATATTTTCTTCCTTAAAGTGCTGTAATACTCTAGCATCATTATTTTCATTACACATGAATATACTTACAACATTTGTACAATAGTTTTTGTGTGTAAACAAATTATATCCTATTCTTCCTCTGCTAGTCTTAAAAGCTTCCTTCTCTTTGATCTACTCTTTGTATTTTTTTTTAATATTTTTTATTTATTTCTAGGAGAGAGAGAGAGACAGCATGAGCAGGGGAGGGTCAGAGAGAGAGGGAGTCACAGACTGAAACAGGCTCCAGGCTCTGAGCTGGCAGTCAGCACAGAGCCCGACGCGGGGCTCGAACCCACGAACCGCGAGATCATGACCTAAGCGAAAGTCGGACGCTTAACCGACTAAGCCACCCAGGCGCCCCGGGTCTACTCTTTGTATTAAAGAGGAGCTGCCTTTGTGAGTCATGGATTTGTTCAGTGGATTATGAGCTAGTTGTACATTTAATTCCAAGTGGTGAATTAGCTAACACTCTAGGCATAGTCTTCTGTTTTGCAAACATGGGTCCGGTTATATGCCCAAGAAAGCAATTAAAATAGAAGCTCACTAGTGTCATTGTACTTTTAAATATAGTGTGTTTTTCATTAGTGTTCAAAGCAATTTTTAACTGCTTATCTATTCTTTGCTTTAGATATAAAGTTTCTTCAATTGTATCTACTCTAGTTCATTATGTATGTTTCTTGTAATTGCCTCTACATTTATATTAGCATAATCTTCCTCAGTTACCAAGGAAAAATTTGAGAAATAGTAAAAAAAAACTTACTTTTTTGTAAGAAAAATATATTCTACAATAAGTAGGGAAAGAACCACGATGTTAGGTTTTATAGCTATTGAGTTTTAGCTCTCCTATTTTTAGCAACATTTCCCAAATCCTTGGATGAATAGGCTATAAAATGTAAAGTATTATTACCATAACCTATAGCAACAAACTACCTCAACATAGGTATAATCAAAAGGAAAATTCTTATAACCACATTCATATTCAAAGATCTTGTGATATAAGCCAACCCCTGTGGGGGTATTATTTTCAAACATAACAGGTTGACATTATATAATTACACACTGCTGGATATTGAAATATCAAAAAAGGAAAAAGTGCTTATAGTAGTACTCACAGCACACTATTATGAGTATTCACATTCATCCACACATCTTTAGAAAATTATTTCTAGTTACATATTATAGACTTTAGCAAAGATTCAGTGATTTATTTAATATCAATATTAGGTTTTGACATTAATGTATTAGCAAGCATAGGGAGGTGTGGTCCTAAGACTCACTTTCACTCAGTAAAGGGGCTTCAAACTGAACGTCTTCTCCACTGTTCTGCATTCAGTTTGTTAAGCAGACATTTCATATATGTATGTGTAAGTAAATATTCAAAATCCCATTTTTTTAAAGTTGATTTATTTATTTTGAGAGAGACAGAGGGAATGTGAATGGGGGAGGGGCAGGGGAAGAGGGAGAATCTCAAACAGTTTCCACTCTGTCAGCTCAGAGTCCATGTGGGGCTCGAACTCACAAAACTGTGAGATCATGATCTGAGCTGAAATAAAGAGTTGGATGTTTAACGACTGAGTCAACCAAATGCCCCCCAAATCCCATTTAATTATTTTTATAACTTGCACTTCCTTTCTACTTAATTTTTCCCTTTATTGACTTTTTCCACTCTTGATAACATTGTTCTTTTCTAAGATAAACCCATCTTTTTTTGGTCCCACTTTACTATCTACTTTTCCTTTATGCTGATTGGAGAAGTGATGGGGTTTGTCAGTATTTCTGTTGTCTCAGATTTCTTTCTCACTATTCTCAGTGCCACCTTCTTTGGACTTTAACCAGCTTATACCTTTCTCCCTTTCATATGTCATGTTTCTCCTATTTCCATTCTCTTCACTTAAAACAAGCTTTTTGGTCAGTGTGATGTACTATGAAATATAGTTTCACAAATATTTAGGCTCCAAATACTGTCATTCTTGGAACTCTACCTAGTCCCTCTCAAATTGGTCAGTTTACTCTCTGACATCTCTTCTTTCTATTCTGTTATGTAGGCAGTACAATCTATTGGTAGCTTTTGGATTTCTCTCCTATCCAGTCTTCTCTAATAGAATGGAATACATATAATTGTAGGGTATATAATTTCATATTTAATATTCATAGCTTTTTTTTTCAAAAGTGACCTACCTGTGGTAAATTAGAGAAGATTCGAGAGATAGAGAGCTAGAACTTGAGACTGAGACACAAATATAATATATTTTGGGGATAGCATTAATGTGACCATACAAGAATAGTCACTTCCTCAACAAACTAGCAGTACAAATAGTAGTCTAGAGAATAGTATACTGTTTTCCTCAACAACAAAAATCAACCAGCCTACCAACCATGCCATAACAGAGTAGGCTGTCCCAATTAACAAGCTCAGATTTAAGCAGGTACATGCTCAATAAAAGTGAACCGAGACCCTTCATGGGGTTATAAGAGGCCCAAAGGGCCCTTGGAGTTGACTAAGTTAGCTTCTGTCACTGACTCTGTCTTCTCTCCTGACATCTCTTGCTCTTTCTTTCTATTGGCAAAAAGCAAGAATTGAGATGCTAGGATGCAAGACGGAAGTCTTTTAAATACCACGTCTTCAACCCCCTACTCCTCACCCATGCAGGGACTGAGTCATAACTACAATAGGTTTTCAGTAAACATTGATGGATAGAAATGGTAACTGACAAAAGAAATTCAGTGATCCTAGTTTGTTTGTTTGCTTGCTTGCTTTGAATAAATTATACCTGGAGTGTCCATATTAGGGACGCCCTAAGGCTTCTGTAGGTGTCATCTGGAGGTATGCAATTACAATCTTGATCTTTCAACAGAAATAAAATTGGAAAATCTTGTTATCACTATAACACTAGAAATCAGTATAAATAGGCATCGAATAAAAACCAAATGCAAATACTCTGGAAATGTAGTGTGACTATTCTGCTTTATCTCCCATAAAATCTGCTCTTCACACCCTTTATGGCCTCTTTGGGGTGTTGCTGTTTATGAATAAAAATATTACTTTAAAAACAAAACAAATTTCTTTCCTCTAATTAGGCAAAATGAAAGCCTTCTGTTACAATTTATATTATTAAAATTTTGACATTTTCTAATGGCATAAAACAAGTTTTATTTTTAACAAAGTCTTCTGTTGGAAAAGTGCTTTGAGGAGATTTCCAAGTTCTAGTGAAGCTTCAGTTTTTGTAATTATTTGATACTAAAATTATGGTGTAATAAAGTAATTTTGGTAGTCCGTTTTTCCATTTTAAATAGTAATTGACCTCTAAAATTATATACACCCAGAGTAATGTTACCAGTGATTAAAATTTAAAAAGATAATTATTAAAAGCTTCATACATAATAGAAATCATCATTTTGGGCAATAGAGTCTTTAGGGTAAAATAATCAAGTGGGATTCGCCTATATCAAAACTACTTGGAAAGATTCTTTAATCTGGACCTTTGTTTATGAACCCTAAAAAATTGTTGGAAATGACTGAACTGTATAACTGCATTTAAGGACAACAAACTATAAAAGGCTTTCTTCCATAGTTTATAGTTTTTTAAAATATATCTGTATCTATATATCTTATAGCATATGATAAAATACATCTTTTTCTTGCTTCAGGACCTTTATTTTTTTTTTTTTTTTTTTTTTTAAATTTTTTTAATGTTTTTTATTTATTTCTAGGAGAGAGAGAGAGAGAGAGACAGCATGAGCAGGGGAGGGTCAGAGAGAGAGGGAGTCACAGACTCTGAAAGAGGCTCCAGGCTCTGAGCTGGCAGTCAGCACCGAGCCCGACGCGGGGCTCGAACCCACGAACCGCGAGATCATGACCTGAGTGAAAGCCGGACGCTTAACCGACTAAGCCACCCGGGCGCCCCGCTTCAGGACCTTTATTAAAGCTTTTGAAATATCTAATTACAAATGCTCAAAATTGACCTTAAAAAAAGTCTTTTTTGGAAATTTTGTTTTTTCCAAAATGTTTCATATTTAATTTTCTTTTTAAAAAATATTTAATTTTTTTAGTGTTAATCTTATTTTTGAGAGAGAGAGACTAAGAGAGAGAGAGAAAGTGCATGCAAGTGGGGGGAGAGGCAGAAAGTGAAAAAGACAGAATCGGAAGCAGACTCCAGACTCTAAGCTGTTAGCATAGAGCCTGATGCCAGGCTCAAACCCATGGGCCGCGAGGTCATGACCTGAGCCAAAGTTGGATGTTCAACTGATTGAGCCACCCAGGTGCCACCTTTTTTTTTTTTTTTTTAAAGATTTTATTTTTAAATAATCTCTACACCCAAAGTTGGGCTCGAATTCACAGCCCAGAGATCAAGAGTTGCCAGCCAGCCACCTCCTCCTATTTAACTTTCTAAAAGAAGTGACTATTTTATGCTGCAACTGTCTTGTTCTATTCAAGGCATTCCAGGCCTATGTTTATTCTGCAAATATTTCTAAGCACCTGTGATGAGTAGACATTGGGCTAGATACTATGGATGTAATAGTGAATTAGATTCCATCCCAACCATAGGGGTTTGTACATGTCAGTGGAGAGCACAAATGAACAAAAAGGTAATTGCCATATAATAGACAGCTGTGTTTGGGATAAATTGAGAATGCCATGGGGACATGTAAGAAGGGCATCTAGTTTAGTCTTCATGGGTCCAGGAGAAGAGGCAGTAAAATTGAGCCCTGAAGAGTGAGTGGGACTCAGCTAGATAAGGTGGAGAGGAAGAATGAAAAGACTCTTCCAGGAAGATGAAATAGCATGTAGTCTCTTCAGTGGATTAAGCTTTCTTTCATAAATACTTTTTGTACACTTGTGATGGGAATCTTGTTTTAAATAACTCCTAGCAGGGAAGAGCCAGTATTTGCTTTGTGCAAGCAGGTACTAAAACAAATACCTTCCTATGGAGATGAGTGAAACCTTTTCAAGGTTGACTACTCCCCTAGTAACAGCAACTAGCTGAGCTACTTACTTGCATATAATACAGTGAATGCAAACTTGCCTGTTGGACCTCGCTCTTACCTATTTAACAGGTCTTCTCATTAAGAAGCTGCACAAAATAGGGGCGCCTGGGTGGCTTAGTCGGTTAAGCGTCTGACTTTCGCTTAGGTCATGATCTCACGGTTCGTGGGTTGGAGCCCCGCGTCGGGCTCTGTGCTGACTGCCAGCTCAGAGCCTGGAGCCTATTTCAGAGTCTGTATCTCCCTCTCTCTCTGACCCTCCCCTGCTCACGCTGTTTCTCTCTCTCTTTCCTAGAAATAAATTTTAAAAATATAAAAAAAAAAAAGAAAAAAAAAGCTGCACAAAATAAAAGAATACTTGAAAAGAATGTGGCTGTTAATAGTTGCAATGTGTTTGGCTATGTGTAACAACAAAAACAATCGATCTGAATTGATTAAACAAGAATTGGTTGCCAGTTATATAATCGGCAAGTCAGGAGTAAGGCAGACTTTTGTCATACAATTGCTGGTGTCAAGTCATTGAGGATCTAGCATCTTTCTGCCTGTATGTTCTGCCATACATGACATGAGCTTCATCTTACTCCTGTTTCTCCCTTGTGGTGACCATCAGGGCCATCAGAGCCATATGACTTCTTGTTGACATTGAACAGGAGAGACTGAGATCCTCTGCCTCAAGTATGGAATCAAGTCGTTTCTTTTGGTAGACATAATTAAAGACATATCCTACCCTGGACCAAAAGCTGTTTTGAGAGGTACACAATGTTTTGTTTGCTCGGGGGAGAAGTAATGAGGAGACCCTACCCTGAGTCAGGGGGAGGAGGCATGGATACTTAAGAAAAATCATCTTTTTGTTAGGAAGGAGGAAGGGAGAATGGGTGTGGGATAGAGAAACAGCAGTGTGTCCAACCACGTTGCTTGCTACTCCTTCATATTTCCTTAATTCAAATTTGGCCTCCTGACCAGAGGAAAAAAAAATACTTCCATATCATTGGGGGAAAAGGTCATAATTCTAATGGATTCTAACTCTTTGAACTATGTGTAGCTTGGTAATTAGGGGGTGATGAAGTAAACGTTGAGTTGTGGAGACCACTGTTTTATCTTTCCTTTCCTTTGCTTCCTGAATTGTACTTTTGAATTTCTATATTGGTTTTTGTGGTCCACGTTTACCATACAGTAGAAAGAAATTGCAGGCATTTATTTTGCTGTAAAAGTATTTTTAGATGTTTTGTGGGCTCTGTATCAATTACTGTATAACATAGAGTTAGGAAGGAATGTGCAAAATATATTTAGCAACCTTTGATAATATTTTAAGAGCATTTGATTCTGACACATGCTATATAATTTATAGAGATGCAGGTTACATCATTATAAGGTTACATATTGGGAAATCTACAAAAAAAATCCTTAACAAAAATACCTTCTTGAAACAGACTGAGGACTGTTCCCTCAAAGGAAAAATATGCAATGATTGCTCAGGTTTTTCTTTTTCTTTTCTCTTAATTTTCTTTTTGAACTTCCAATGCAAGCATAGTTTTGTTGCTTCTCATCATGACAAATAGGTCCCTGAACTTGAGGAAATTTATGTCACTTGAATGATTAACCCTTACTTTTTATTCAGGACTATTCTTTCTGTCTGGCTACATAGGGTGGAGTGATGTGCTTGCCAGGGGCTGGACAAAGATAAACATATTCACCCATGGAAGTGGCAGAGTGCCACTACATATGCAGACACAAAAGGTTTCCTTTTGCAAGTTTGTTCAGGGTGACCTTCGGTGGACAGAAGGGAGCATAAAATTAATAGTTTAACTATAAGAAAAATAACGATTTCTATGTAATATTTGCATAGTGACATATTTTTCAGAGTGCTTTTGTAAACACTCTGTTTTGCATCTCACGTAATGAAGTAGCTCTGTGATGAGAAGGATGGTACTATTATGACCATCTTGCAGATTAGGAAATCAATACATATGAAGGTGAAAGGAATGGCCCACGATCTGAAGTAGAAGAATGAGATTCAGAAATTCAAACTTGTTTTCCCCCTCAGTGTGTGTGTGTGTGTGTGTGCGCGCACACACATGCTCTAGTGAAACATTTTACTTCCCTCTTGAAGAAAGAGAACAAAACAAAATACAAAGAAAAAAGAGAGCTGAACAACAACAGCAAAACCTGCTATGTTAACATTTGTAATGATCAATTTCTAGAGAATACACATTTGCTACATTAGGAACTCTTGCAAGGTAGCAGTTGTGAATTGTAGTTGAATGACTTAAAATACTTTAAAAAATACCCTTTGAAATACAGTATTTCCGTTTTTGCTCTCCATTTTCCTATCAGGCAGAGGTCTCACACCCCACTTCAGTGTCCTTCAAGTGCATTTCTTACACTTAACGCTTTTACCCCCTTCCTCCCCCTCCTCCAAATCTAAACTCATCCCTCTTACCAGGGTTTTTGGGCCTGAAATTACTTGTGAAGCCTCCACTGAAGTCCTGGAGATCATTAATGGGCTCTATTACGTTATTACAGTGTAACTGTTTAAGAAAGTACATTAAGGGGAAGGATTTTTGTTGGGAGTCTTTGAAATCATATATAGCATATCATATGCTGGTTACCCATTCCTAGGAATGTATGTACCCACATACAATCTTAAGAATTCGGTGATTGACACATAGTTGGCCTTCAGTAAACAGCCATAGATAACTGTAGAATTTGCTGTTGGAGTCACTGTGTTGTGTGATTTCATGCTTTCTGAATACAAAATAGATTTTTGAGTAAGGTATGTTTTTTGACAGCTGCTGATAACATCTGAGAGACAATTTAATTCGTCTACAACTTGAGCAGCAGCAGCAGCAGCAGGGGAAAAAAAAAGCCAAAAGACTGTATCACTACTCCTGCTTCTTTGATGAATATCAATAAATATGGATGAAACACCTGAAAGAGCACACAAATTCATAGTTAGCAAATTTGCCAAGTATGCAGACAATGGGTGTACTGCGTGATTATGTTTGTTGAAAATAAAAAAGAGAGACACATAAATAGGGATAGTGAGAATGAAGACTCAGTGACAGCCTTGCCTAATGCTCATAAAGTATCTTTCATCTTGGTTAGTTCAAAGCATTTGAAAATGTCCTCATGATACCCTTCTGGTACTCGTAGATGGTAAAGAAATATCAACTCCATTTAAGTGAAAAAGGATGTTGAAATGGGAGTTGAAAAGTTAAGCGACTTGCTTAGTGCTTTGGTCTCAGAAACGGTGGCTGAATCTATCTGTGGCAAGTATATTGTGTCATTTGCCCCTAAGCAGTCTTTTTCTAGCTCTGTATAAATTATCTACCTGGCAAAAAGAAGACTGAAGCTGGGAGCAAAAATATACTTCTGTGGGTGTAATTGTATTCGTGGCCAAATAGAATTTGGACTTCTTCCATTAGCAGGAGTGCCTGGTGGTAGTACTAACTTTAAAACCCTGAGTTGTCAACAAACAGAAGGAGCCTAGTTGAACAGGATTAGAGAGGAAGAAATGAAGAGATGGGATAAATACGCAGGCACATCCAAGGTTTTAACCTGAAACTTCCTTGAGGGAGATGAATTTGTGGGAGGAGTCCTTTCCTCTGGGGCAGGGCTCAGCTCTTTCTCTCTACTTCCTCAACTACGATTCTTGTCCACTTCTGTTCCTTGGTTTCCCCAGAAGTCGCACGAGCCAGAACTGGAACAGCCAGGATCTGGGACGGGTTTCTTCCTGGTGAGAAGTAGCAGTCCTGACAAAACTCCTTCTTCCTGTTGAGGACACTGAGCCTTTTCCTGAAGCACCTCCCCGGGTCACAGTTTCATCTCCTCTTTTACTTCTCTTACATCTTGCTTACACAGCGCCCCCAACCACACCAGTCCTTGCTCTTGCCCCAATAAACCGGCGTGTTCCTGCTTCCGCCTTTGTGCGTCCCATTTCCTCTACCTGGCATGTTCTTTATAGTCAAATAAACATCTTCATAATATGCCCTTTCTGGCCCCTCAGTGTAGATTTAGAGTGACAAATTATCCTGTTTTGTCCGAGTCTGAAGATTCTTAGGGCATGGGACTTTTAGTTTTAAAGCTAAGTCCTATGCAAACTAAGATGCTTTGGTCACCCTATTTAAATTGCAGCTTCTCTTATCTGGTCTCCCTCTTTTACTGTTTTTCTTAGCATTTATCGCCATCTAATATAACACACACTACGTTTTACCTGCTTATCTTGTTTACGATCAGTTGGTTTGCTTCCTCCCCCAGAGCTATCTCCAAGAGGCCAAGGATTTTTAAAAATTAGTTTTTGTCACTATTGTATCCTCGTTGTCCACCATGGTTCAGGTACTCAGTAACTGTTTTTCAAGGAATAAATAAGTGAATGAGTGAGAACTTTAGAAAGTGTTTGTTATATACAAAGAAACTATGACAGAGATGTATTTCCTGAAGTGAATTATTTGAATTCATGAAGTCTTGGTCAAATGTAATTTGATTCTCAAAATAAATGCATTATTTCCTCATGAGTGATACATTTCTTGGGAAATTTAAACAATGGTCTTGTTCATAATTTGGAATCATAGAACTACTTAATTCATTTTTAAACTAAGTTTTTGAGAAATAGACTACTAGTAGAATTTAGTGTTACACCCAAATAAATTGATGGATTATTTGTGTTGGTTTAGGACAACTGATTTTAATCTGTTGGAATGTACTTGTAGTGGAAGTTCAGCTAGTTTTAACCCATATAAATCCTTATTCACTGCCATGAAAACTTAGGCACATGTTTGGTTAACAGACCTAACATTTCTCTTAATATCTGGTTATTATTGACTAGATGAATAGATGGTCGACTTCAAAAGGCAAATATGAAGTCTTGGTCAAATGTAGTTTGATTCTCAAAATAAATGCATTACTTCCTCATCAGTGAGCCATTTCTTGAGAATTTTAAACAATGGTTTTGTTCATAATTTGGAATCATAGAACTACTTAGTTCATTTTTAAACTAAGTTTTTGCAAAAATAGACTACTAGTAGAATTTAGCGTTACACCCAAATATATTGATGGATCATTTGTTTTGGTTTAGGTTGTCTTGTAGTGGAAATTCAGCTAGTTTTAACCCATATAAATCCTTATTCACCCCCGTGAAAACATAGGCATATGTTTGGTTAACAGACCTAACATTTCTCTTAATATCCAGTTATTACTGACTAGATGGTTGACTTCAAAAGGCAAATATACAGAAAACCAAATGTATTATCTGTCTTCACTGGACTAGAAATTAGAAGTGACGAGCTGTGATATACGTAGGGTGACACTCTTAGGTGTTTGAATTTTACTGATCTCAGGACCTCACCTGGGAAGCCTGGCCAAGTTGTCCCATTGTTGTATGGAACATTGTTGACAACGTGGGTTGTCACTCACGTGTCCATATTAGTGACATGCCGGGGAGAGGACACTGCATCTGAGGACAGAAGCCCTGTGTCTTCATCCTTTCTTATTATTTAGCTTTTATGTGGCTTTGCATGATCTCTTAACCTCTGAGAACCTGCATCACATAACCTGGAAATGTGGGTGATAAAGGCCCACCCACTTTAGTGGGTTGATGCAAGCTCTAAATAGGAATAGAGATACTGTGAAAATCATTAGGTGCTGTGTAAGGTAAAGTGAGGAGAGGTGAGGTGTTTCCTGGGTACAAGTGTGGGAGGTGATTGAACAGCCACTGCCAGATGGAGCTGACTTTGGTTTTTATTCATACCTATTTTGACCTCCAGGTGAAGGTTCTTTCTCTCACCAATCGTATCCAGAGAGTATCAGAAATGGAGTCTGTGTTCTTTTCCCTTCACATCTAAGAGTCACTTGTACTTTATTCTCAAAGTACACAGTTAAGGAGCTCTTCTCCTAGTGGTGTCTTACCAGTTTTAATCAAGTCACCCTTATGGAAGCAGCCTACTCACTGAGAGTAGGGTTTTGTTCTCTCCTTTAAAATAGGCATCAGGGTGCCTGATTGGCTCAGTCAGTGGAGTGTGTGACTCTTAGCCTTGGGGTTTGTGAGTTCAAGCTATGCATTGGGTGTAGAGCTTACTTAAAAAACAAACAAAAAACAAAAAACAAAAAACCTTAAAATGGGCATAAATCCTTTATTTTCAAACTAGATTCTATCTTGCTAAATTGATGATTAGCTAGAAAGATTCCAAATAACATAGTGGTTCAAAGAGATTCCAGAGTCAGGCTGCTTATGATCAAATCCCACCTCTGCCATTTACCAGATATTTGGCATTGAACAAGTAACTTATTCCGTGTGCATCACCATCTCCGTTTCCTCACAGAGTATCTGAGAATTAAGAGTACATAATGCAAAGTGCTTAGAACAGCTGCTGATGTGTAGCAAGTGCCATGTAATTCTTACTGTGTTACTGTACATATACATGTAACATACTATTATTATGTTAATCTAACCAGCTGCTCACTCAAATGGGGTGACTTGACCTTTACTCCAGACTTGGCTTCTGATAGTCTTTTTAAAAAAATCTACCAAGAACACAATGATTATACTTCATCTCCCTTCCATGAACTTTAGGGTACTTAGTGCAAATTATGTATTATCTCTAAGGATAGGGATATTCGCTCCTGCAAGTCTCTTCTTTCCCCTGTAAAAATCTACCATGGACTTCAGGTATAATTTTTAGATTATTACAACCCAAAGGACAGGACAATCACAGTTCTTACCAATTACTGTGCTATCTAAGGGAGATTGCTCTGCGTATAGGGAGCTCTATGTTGAGAGAAAAGCTATATATGGCTTCTCACCCATATCTTACAATCTATTACCTATCATGTCTTTATATCAAGCTGGTTGACCCAAGGAAGGACAACTGGCTCAGTGCAGCTGGTCCAGTGAATTGCCTGTGAGGTGACTTTGCATGAAAGTTCTGTTGAAACATGGATGATTATTTAGGCCAACTCAGATGTTCTATTTGGGTGCATCTTACTGAAGATATATGGAGAAAGTAAGAGTTATTTTATTAGCAGCAGTAGGGTGAGTGAGCTGAAGTAAGCAGTTGTCACTTAGCGAGTAAGCTATGAGCAAGCAGAAATCATGCATCATAAGCAAGTGGCAAAAGACATACTGTAGCACAGAGTGAGATAGTTGGCTTGGTAGTAGCAAGAGCAGAAGAAGCAAAAGTTGTAAACATATATCTATACCCATACAAGTAGGTAACAGAAAAAACTGACAAAATCCTTCTGTTGAAGAGGTGATAGGCTAATTAACTCCCATACCTGGTTTGAGTCCTTCAATTTTTGAATGGTTCCAAATTCCAGAGGTCCATTGATGTTTTTTACTGGATTTTCTGGAGATTATGCTCACAATATATTCTTATTATTTGAAGTAATCTATATGAAGTTCTGTTCTTTACCACTCAAAAAATGTAAGGTTCACTCCAGATACTAGTCTTTCCTTCTTTTTTTAATAGAAGGAAATAGTAATGAACGTTAAGATCCTTGGACACAGAAAATATATTGCATTTATCATTATAAGTCTAAATGTTAAAATGATGTGTAAATATACTAACTTATTCAAGAAATGTTTTTGAATAGATAAATAAAAAATAACCATTGTTAATTTTCCTTTTTTCATTGTTGAAATATATTTCTCATCCCCCCTGAAAAGAGGTAGGATAAAAAGTAAAATAAAATTTAATGTAAATAAAATGTAAAATAAAGTGTTAAGTGTTCAGTTTGATGAGTCTAATAGCTGGATTCACATTTATAAACATCACTACAAACAAGATTAAAAAAGCATTTCTGTCATCCCCAAAAGAGCTCTGTGTCCCCTTGTAGTCACTCTTCCGACCCTCCAGAGGTGACCACTTTCTGATATCCATCACCACAGACCACCTATTCTTGGATTTCAGATAAAAGGAATCACACAATAGATATTCTTATGTGTCTTGTTTCATTTGCTTAGCACAATGATTTTTAAGATTCATGCATGTTGTGTGTGTTTCAGAGGTCATTCTTGTGAATTACTGTATAGTATTCCATTGTTTTATTTTTTAATTTTCTTAATGTTTTATTTATTTTTGAGAGAGAGAGAGAGACAGCGTGAGCAGGGGAGGGTCAGAGAGAGATAGGGAGACACGGAATCGGAAGACAGGCTCCAGGCTCTGAGCTGCCAGCACAGAGCCCGATGTGGGGCTCGAACCCATGAACCATGAGATCATGACCTGAGCCGAAGTCGGACGCTTAGCCGACTGAGCCACCCAGGTACCCCTCCATTGTACAAATGTAATATAATTAGTTTATTCTTTCCCCTGTTGATGGATATTTGGATTGTGTCCCAGTTTTGGGCTACAAATATTCCTGTGTAAGTCTTTTTGTGGACAGTTGTTTTAATTTCTTGAGTAAGTACCTAGGAGTGATGACAGTATAGATGTATGCTTACTTTCATAAGTAACTGTCGACTCATTTCTCAAGGTGGTTGTACCGTTTATACTCTTAAGAGCAAAGTACAAGAGTTGTAGTTACTCCATATACTTGCCAACATTTTGCATTGTCGTTAACAATTATTTTTGATTATTTTAGTCTGTTTGGGATGATATCGTGGTTTTAATTTGAATTTCTTTAAAAATTAATAACGTTAAGCCCTTTTAAGTTTATTTATTTATTTTGAGAGAGACACAGAGAGTGCAAGTGGGGGAAAGGCAGAAAGGGAGGGAGAGAAAGAATCCCAAGCAGGCTCTACACTGGCAACAAGGAGCCTGACATGGGACTCCAACTCACAAAACTGTGAGATCATGACCTGAGCCAAAATCAAGAGTCAGACACTCAACCAACTGAGCCACCCAGGTGCCCCATCTTAAGCCCTTTAAAAAAAACAAACTTTTTTATTGATCATTTCCAAATCCTCTGTGAAGTGTTTACATCTTTTGCCCATTTTTTTATTATGTTACTTGTGATTTTACTGTTTATTTACAAGAGTTTTTACATAACTTGAGCCATTTTTCAGACATATGTAGTGTGTGTGTGTGTGTGTGTGTGTGTGTGTGCGCGCGCGCGCGCGTGCATTTTTGTTTTCTTCTGAGCCGTTGCCTTATCTATTCATTTTCTTAATGGTGTTTTCCTGATAAGCAGACATTTTTAATTCTGACACTGTGAGCTTCCTCAAAAAATTTTAGGATGTTTTATGAACCAGAGTAACCAGTTTTAGACATCTCTGATAAAATATTTCAAGATACCACAGAAAATTCCAATTTCCTGAAAATACTTTTCCCCCCAGAAAGATTAGTAGTTTGGGATCAAAAGCATGGATTGTCCATGAGATTTGTATACTTTCTGATGATTGTGACTCTAATAAGTCAGTGGTGTTCGTTACAAAGTTAATTGGGTTTTATACTTAATGTGGAGCATATCAAGTCATTGCCATCTTGAAGTAAACCATTTACTTTCTCAATTAAATGACTATCTTCCAGACTTGAAATTTCACCTGTTGGGTTCTAAAGTACCAGAACAGTGTTTGTTCTTTATGTATATGTGCAAAGTTTCTCTGACATATTGGCCTATCACTCACTTGCAGTCATAGTAACATTGCTACCCAGAGGTGGCTTTGGGTATGCATCCTAAGAAACTGAAGAAGTAGAGTTCTCTATTTAGGACACTTGAAAAGTCAGCTTTCCTATGGGTGCCTGTGTGGCTCTGTCAGTTGAGCATCTGACTTTGGCTCAGGTCATGATCTTGGCACTCCATGAGTTTGAGCCGCATGTTTGGCTCTGTGCTGACAGCTCAGAGCCTGGATTCTGCTTTGGATTCTGTGTCTTCGTCTCTCTGCCTTTCCCTGCTTGCATGCTCTCTCTCAAAAATAAATAAATATTTAAAAAGTTGTAAAAAGTAGGCTTTCCTGAAGATGTCTTATCTTTTTCAAAAAGTTTGACAGATACAGATCCCACACTGCTCAAAAGCAAGGAATTTGGAACACATTGGCTTCTACCACTCAGTAGCTCTGTGATCTTTTGTAAAGTACTCATACTTTCTGTGTCTCAATTTTCTTATATGTAAAGTAGGGATAAGAGCACTTTTATGTGCTCTTTATGAGAGATAAAAGAGCTGATACACATGAAGTGCTTAGGACAATGCTTGGCACATAGCAGGTACTCTAACATTTAGCTGTATTAACTGTCATTGCTGTAATTATTATTATTTCTACTCCACAAGAACTTGCAGGGGCACCTGAATTTGCCTACTAGTTTCATAAATAATAATAGCAAACAATAACACATGATGTGTTAATTTGCCTGTTTCCACATTGCAGATCTACTCTGACTCTAGCCTTTTTCCACTCAGAATACTTTCTCTGGTCTCAGATGGCTGCCAATCCTTGGGTTGCTAAGAGTAGCCTCCACACCTTATATTTGATGCCATACCTGAGCACAGATGTTTCTCTTCGTTTTCTACAATCTGTTAGAGACCTGGTTATTAGTTTTATCAAAATGAACTGAAGGTTCCTGGATAACAGAAGGTTAGAACAACAGAGATAATACCTTGACGTTTATACTAGAGGAATTCTGTCTTCCAGTGAAAACAACAGAAGGTCACAACAAGAAATCCACCCCACAGCCTACTCCTGCAGTAAAATGAGGAGAGGCAGGAAGATGTACAAACTCCGAACAAAATAGAAGTTGAGGGAAGAGCATGAAACCAGAACAGCATGGGCTGCCAAACGGAATAGGGTGGCAGGTGCTGTGGGAAAGAACTGGAAGTGAGATTTTATAGCAGAAGCAGAATACAGAAAATAACAGCGAGCATTCACCCCCCAGAGGAGGGAACCCTACCCGAGTGAGAACTGCGGTGGGCATTAGGGCTGGGGGAAGCAGGGAGAACAACTGTGGGAGGCTGCATTGGAAGACACTAAAGAAAATGCCTGTCACAGTAAGAGCACAAGGCAGTTCCCCGAGCTAAGGAACTGGGAAAGCAATCCTTACCTCTCTTCTCCCATTCACTAGGTTCTTTTGATAATAGGGAAGTCAGGAAAAAGAAAGTCGTTCAATTATGAGTAAAAAAGTAAAAATGCTACATCCACACAGAGATGTCATAAGGGAAGACAGAGAAGCTAGAGCTTAGCAGTAGAAGGAAAACGCCACCACAATTAGAGGAAAATTGCAAACAATGTTATTGTAAGGAAAACCTATATACACATGAAGCAATCCCAGCTATAAAAAAAATCTCAAAATAGAAATAAAGGAATTTAGAGAAAAGAGGGCCAGACAAGGGGCTCCTGGGTGGCTCAGTCGGTTAAGCATCTGACTTTGGCTCAGGTCATGATCTCACAGCTAGTGAGTTCGAGCCCAGTATTGGGCTCCATGCTGACGACTTGGAGCCTAGAGCCTGCTTGGCATTCTGTGTCTCCCTCCTTCTCTGCTTCTCCCCTGCTTGCACTCTCTCTCAAAAATAAACATTAAAAAAAATAAGATGGCCAGACAATAGAAAGACGAAAATAAGAACTGACAGAATTCAGGAAAGAAACTGGAGAAAAACATACAATTATTTCAGAAATGCAAATTAAATTATAAAAAGCACAAGAGACACTAAATATCTTGAAAACGTAAGGTTACAGGGAAGAAAAGAAAAAAGAACAAGTGAGAAATAAAAAGCTAGGGAGAAAAATGATAGAGAAGACGAGGAAGACCTACAAACATATAACTAGGTTTTGAGGAAGAAAAACAAAAAATGTGACCTAATATATATTTAAATTTACAATTCATGGGAACACCCCTAATATCATACCAAATTTGAATCTACAGATTGAAAGGGCTTATCATATACCGAAGAAACTAATCCACAGTGATTAATATTAAGACTTAAGGAGATAAACTGATAAATTATTGAACTTTAAAGAATAAAAAATAATCCTCTGGGTAATCCTCTAGGTGAGAAGTCCAAGTCACTTATGAAGAAAAAAAAAAACAAGTTACACCAGACTTTTCAATACCAGTATTCGAGGCTGACAGAGCATTGTAGAGCTTGGTACTCCAGAAAGAAAGTGGGAGCCAAGGAATACACATCTAGCCAAACTTTCCTTCATATGTAGAAGTTTCAGATAAAAAGTATAAAACAAATAAGAATTTACAGATGCACTTTTCCAACCAAGAAGTAGTGGCAGAAGGACCAGCAGTAATACACAGACATAAATATAGTAGCAAGAATAGAACAAACATATAGGGGAATAAGGGTGATATAAAGGGGTACAAATGTCATAGGCCTTAATGATGTAAGAAGTGAACACCCGAGGAAAAATGGGAGGAGACTGAGGACAGATGGTAGCAAGTTGGATAAGCTCAATTGTGCTCTGTGTAATTCGTAACTGGAGGTAAAGTAATATCATTTTAAGATGGCAAATCAGGAAGTAGAATGGTAGGCATATATAAGATTCTGAAAATATACATTATGAAAAAGAATTGTTGACTTAACTTGGATTATGGGAGAAAGGAAAGTAGGGAGAAGAAGAGTTTAGGAGAAATAGAAAAATCAGTCAAACTGTTTTCCCTTACAATATTACTATGGCTAGATGTTTTCTATGCTATTTAAGCTGTTCCAGTTTAATCAAGAAAACATAGGAATGTGTCCAAATTCATTAATGAAGTGAGCAGAGTATGGATACCAAAATTGCTAAAGTTGCACAAGACAAAAAAAAAAAAAACCCACAGAACAATATCAATTCTAAATACTGATGAAACTCTATTCAATAGAGCATAAGCAAACAGTATTCAACAATGCATTAAAAAAGAACACTTCATGACCAAATGGGGGTTTACCCCAGAAAAGTGAGGATGGTTTGATACTAGTAATTTAAAAGAATGAAGGAAAGAAAACATGATTCTGTCTGTAAGTGCCCAAAAAAGCATTTGACAAAATTCAGTCTCCACGTCTGCTTTATAAAAAAATAAGATGGCAATTGATAAATTAACTATAAGGAGAAATACGTATATTTAGATATAAACATATATACACACATATGTGCATATTTGTATCTATCCCCAACACAACATCTTCCATGATAAGAAAGCATTGGAGGTGTTCTCAGTAGTCAAGTATAAGAAAATGATACTAGTTTTCAGCACTATTATTTAACTACTACTTACCAGCAGTGTTAGGTAGCACAATTAGGTAAGAGAAGGAAATTAAAACAAGAATAGGAAAGGAATGAATAATTGGAGAATTGTAAGAGAATCTGCTAAAAAAAAAAACAACTACAAACAATACTCAAATTAACATACACAAATAAATAACCTTAGTAGGCACAAAAAATGAGTCAGAAGATATCATCGAAGACAGGACCCCATTTACAATATCAAGAAAAAAGATAAAATACAGTACTAGATAAAAGTTAACAAGAAATATGCAAATCTTATAAATTGTTCTATATATTTATAAAAACCCAAGTTGCTTCTCAATTTACAGAGAAAAATAAACAATCAAGATGTGCCCAAAAAACCCAGCACTTCTTGTCTATCTCAGAAAAAAAGACAATCTATTGGTATTTTTATTGGACTTGTATTAAATTTGTAAGCTAATTTAGGGAATGTTTAAATTCATAGAAATTGAGAAGCAAAAGACCAGCAACCCAATAAAAAATAAAGCAAAGGGCACAAACGGACACTCCCCAAGAAAGAAAAATGCATGTGATCCTTAGCCATCTGAGCAGATACTCAGTCTTAACTCATAATAAGTGAAAGAGGTTAAAATGACACCAAAGTGCATGTGTCACTTATCAGCTTATCAACACATAAAAGTTTGGTGTAATACATTCTGTTGTCAAGCCTGTAGGAAAAGGGACTTTTCTACACTGCCGGGGGAAGAGGCTGTAAAATGGCATAACTTCTTTGGAAGGAAATCGGTAGTATCTAACAAAATAACGGGTGACTTTTTACCCAGAAGTAGGAATCTTATGGATAAATCTGTGCAAATTGTTAAATAGTCTGCCTATAGCCATGGGAAAATTCACTGTGTCCATTGTAGTCATGAGATCCATCAGCCAAAAAAGAAGGTCCAGAGTACTTTGTGCATTATATGGCACAAAAATCAGTAAACATTGTGGATCCTGCATGTTTCCTTGCAACACGTTACTTTTCAGTGTGCATAGACAGATAGTATGGTGTTACACTTCCTGTTTACATGAGATGTGGTCTCATCACTGAATCTGAGGCTACCTGCAAAGTCATCTCCGTTGTGCATCTGAATCTGAACATGGTAGCAAGAATTGCTGGTCTTCACACATTTTCTTCTGTCAGGGCCTGGAGAATGTGCAAGCGCTTGCATTTCATCTTGAGCTGTTGATGGAGAAGGTGTCGAATGCAGAGATGCCAGATAAAACTTTTCTGCTCCCTTTGTTTGTACTGGGTGTCAAGAATATTGTGAACTAGTAAAGATTTGTAGTATCTTGAATAATCTTTGTACCAAAGGGCAGAATCAAATTTAGCAAACTCCAACACACAGAAGTGCGCGTGTGCGCACGTGCACACACACACACACACACACACAAACACACAAAAGAGAAATAGACAACATTGTGCAATATGGTGCAGTATTGTGCAAACTCCACGCACATGTGACCTAGTACCTGAGTGTAGGTGAAGCTGTCAGTGCTCTGTCCGTCCCCGTGTGCTTTCTAGTCCAGCTCCTGGTCTGCTTTCACAAATGCATTTCAGCTTATCCCATAGCCAGGAACACCTTCTAGTCTTAATGCGCCCAGGTCCTGCGCTCTGAACTCTTAAGGCTCAACATGAGCAGAGACATTTTCGCCATCCCAGTCTCGCACGTGACTCAGGTGGCCTCTCCTATTCCTGTATCTTTCCACTTGCACTTCTTTCTAGGGAAACCCTGGTCTTAGTCCATTTCTGGTGTATCTTTGCTCTAAACAATCTCGTCAGAACATAAGAGCCCAACATCTGAGTATTTTCAAAGTCTGGGTTAATCTTAATTTAAACCGTGAGGGAGTTTCCTGCAATCCGTTGTAGTAGAAGGCTTTTCCAACCTGGCTGTGCATCAGAAGCTGCTTGGAACTTTACAAATATCCACGTGCAAGTTCCATCCCCAGAGATTCTGACTCCAGTTCACCGTTATATCCTTGAAATCAATATAATATCAGGTATCTTTCTGATCTTTCTGCATCTTAGTTTCTGCCCTTCCCCATTGGATGTATCACACTTCCTCATCCACAAGGAAAGCAGGTGTTTGCAGGTATGCTGTAATGAAAAGGGAGATTTAAGGGAATTTTTCTTTAAAGAAAGGGTCTGCAGAGGTCAAATGGAGCCTTTTCCATGATCTCAGTGAATAATTCAGCCCTTTGGAGCCATAGCTTCCCAAACATTGCTACATTATGTTGTGTAATGAAGGGACTCATTGTATTTTTTCAAGTACAAAGGAAAAAATGGTCTATTATTTTCACATCCTAGAGAATGTAAGGTTGCTCACAGTTTTCAAGTGCCAGTTTTTCTAGCTTCAGGGTTCCAAACAGCTTAGAGCATCTTAAAGAAATCTTAAAGAATAAACCTACTTAAAAATTGAGAATATTCTTTAAAAATTTGGATTGCCTTATAACCTATAGTAAAAATTTTTGTGAAGAACAGAGTTGCTTTGTGATACAAAGTTCTCTTTACCCTCACAACATGTGGCATTTTAGACCAGTTAATCTCTACGTAGTGTACTTGTACCATAATTATATCAATTCAATTAGTTTTTTCTAAAAATCTATTCATTTCAAGTTTATTTTGTTCTCTTTGAGAAAACAGTGTCTTACGTTAGAATCATTTTTATAAAAAGAAACTTAAAAAAATAATTGAAGAAATAATTTATGTCATTTTTACAATTTTAATTAAGACTTTCAAAATGTTGCATGTAGATGTAGATGGACTGTCTCTTAACTGGCTTGTGAGGTTTCTGTATTGGTCCATAGATCGGATTTAAGGGGTTTTATATCTCCCTATTAAAAATTAAAAATTCTTTTGGAATTACGGCACCTGAGTGGCTCAGTTAAATGTCTTACTCTTGGTTTCAGCTCAGGTCATGATTTCACGGTTCATAAGTTTGAGCCCCCTGTAGGGCTCCGATCTGACAGCACAGAGAATGCTTGGGGTTCTCTCTCTGCCCTTCTCTCTCTCTCTCTCTCAAAATAAATAAATAAACTTAAAAAAATTCTTTTGGAATAAATTAGCCAACTCTGTCCAAGAACATATGTGAAAGATTTGGGTGCTATTGTCTCAAGTCATTAGTGTAACTCTTTCTCATTTCCTCTGTGTCCTTCTCCTCAGTGAGTTCACTTTCCCACTATAAGCTGCTTAAGGAATGCATTTATACCCTGATAAAGAGAGTTACAAGACCAATTTGTTAGTAAAAAAATTTTCACTCCCCCTTCCCCGTCTTTCTCATATTTAATAGTTCATTCATTTGCTCACCATAGGTGCTATCATAACTAAGGAAGAGCACTTGGTGGCCAGACTCTTCACCTATTTGCCAAGAAGATAAAAAGTGTTAGCAGAAGAGAAGTCATTTGAAAGCAAATACATATGCAACTTTGGATAACATTACTAAGACCCATGTTTAAAAGAAGTCCATCTTCTCCAGCATATCTTATGTTATTACTACGCTAGAGAAAGAGCTGGATAGAAGACATGCAGACATAACTGGAGCTGAGGAATCATACCAGAATTCTGTTTCTTCTTTTGACTTCTCTTAGAAATTTCATTAGTGTTTAGCTTTTTAAAAATTTCACATTTCAGAACAGTTGAATTCCAACTTCCAAGGTCGTATGTGTGGATACATACTATTTTTTGGTGAAGAAATAAGTTTGTACATGGTATATAGAAATGTGAAATATAATCTCTGGGTGGCAGCATGTATTCACCAGCTAAAAGTCCTTCTTAAAGAATGCCGTTTTCATTTCTCTTATGGATTGCTTAGTTGATGGGTCAGCAATATTCTATGGTATAGTGTGGCTTGGTCATTTGACAACCCTTCGTTGTGTACTCTTTGAGCAGGTGATAAAATATAGAATTAGATACTGCAATTAACTGGAATTATATGTGATTGTACAACTGAATTCAAAGAAATTGGATTAATTAATGCACCAATATCAATTTTTAAGACTCTCTCTAGTGAAGTTTCATAATGCTCTAGTTTCCCTATTAAACACTCTTTTTTACTGCTTTGGCAACAGTACCCAATCTTATAAAAATTACAATTAATATAAACTTTGAGGTACAGTGAATATATTGAATAACAAGATTAAAACTCATTGGAAAGATGGAATAAAACCAATTAGATAAATTTTGCAGATATTAATGTAAAGTCCTATGGTTATTAAAATAATATAAATAGTTAGAAAGTATAATATTGCCGAGACCTTATTGGCATTGTGGTTAATCCTAAATGCAATATGAGACAAATAAAATATGTTTTGACTGTTGAGGCATATAATTACAGGTTGTATTAGTCGAGGCATGACATGTCTCAAGAGAGACACTTTTCCTGAGGCAGTGTCTGCTGGTTAGATCAAACTTGTGTTATATTCAGTTCTAGGTGTCCCCCTCTAAGAGGGACATTGATGTACTAGGATATCAATGAGAAAGGGGGAAGGTAGAAGGTGGAGAGTCTGAAAAGTATAAGAAAACACGTGAATAATGCGGACATGTTTGGTTTGGAACCATAAAGAACCTGGATACATGGCAGCCATGTTTGGATATTTGAAAGGCTGCCATGAAAGAGGCTTTTTTTGTAGTTTACTTTGGAATAATTGATATAAGGTCTGGGGGCTATTACTGAAATCAGGAAAACCTTTCCAGTAAGAATTAGAGCTATTCAACAAGGAACTCCTGGCTGTTAATTTCCCATCATTGCAAGCACTCACCTAATTATCCGGTGTAAATGATCATTATCTGTAAAGGATTGTTGTATTACTAAAACCTCTAGGAGCCTTCCAGTCCTCAAGTGGACAGGCAGAATTTCAAGATGAGTGATTGCCTTTGTACTTTTGCATTTGGATTTTTGTTTGTTTGTTTGTTTGTTTTGCTCATGCTGGCATACCCAAATTGTTAAAGAGTTTTTTCTAATTTTTTCAAGTTTCCACTATGATAGCTACTTGGATACAAATTTGAATATTAGACAAATGAAATAATGTCATCTATGATATACTGTGGTCTGGACTTTAGGCAAGAATCCTGATTTTAAACAAACCTCAAGATCGCATACAGAAATAAAATATCTTATAATAATATTGTGGAGACTTGTTTTCCACCTTGTTTTTCACCGCAGTTTTTCACATATCTGATTCCTTACAAACACTGAATCGAAATGACACTCAGATTATTAACTCATGTTTCTGCTTCTTTGGGTCATTTGGAGAGACTCCAGTCTTCCCAAGTATATTTTCCCTGATTTTAAAAAGTGACTTCATTTTTAAATGAAAGATTTTTATGTGAATCACAATATGGAATTATTTATCACTTTAAGAAAACATTATGCCTACATTATACTGATTTACATTTATAATTAATATCTTATAAATTAAATAGCAAATATAATAATGTTAGCTGGTTTACCGTTATGTTCATTGCATTTTGAAGTGTATTATTGGCTTATTTCTCATTTAATCAACATGAAAAAGCATTGGTGATTTTCTTAAATAATTTTTTTAATAAGAAAAGGGTAAAATGAAGGCAACAACAGTACTTGAATTTTATGTTCTGTTCTGTGTTATTGTTAAGAGAGAAGAATACGTATTGCCTTGACAGAGACCTAATATAGCTTTTATTTTCCCCTACTCATGTAAGTACTTATTTTCAAAACAATTGAGAAATAACAGAAAATAAAGATACAACAAAAGGTTTCAGGAATTAAGTTAAAACTTTTAACAGAGGCCTTTAGGCATTTATTCTTTGACTAGGTTGTATCTTCAGCAATTTATTTTCTCCAGAGACAAGGGGCAGAGTTGACCTTTATCCCACACTTTTATTTTCTATGGTAATAGGGCCTTTGGGTGAGGCCATCTATATATTCCATAAATATAACTGTTATTGACATAAATGGAGTGGAGCATATAAACTAGCATTCATTGTTGAAGATCTTATAATGTTTGTCACTCACCTAGACTTCTTGTTTACAGTCTCTGTGGACACAATTGAGGCTTTAGCATTAGTCTGACTATATGTATTTTTCTTCCTCTAAATTGTAGTCATTCCCTTGTGAATTCAGTTCTACCCCTGAGGTTACATCTTTCATTTTACATTAGCAACTCAGCATTTCAAATATTTATATATTCAGGTTATCAGCTGTCTAGGGAAAAATAGGGTATTGTACACTTAAATCCTTTTACCTGCTCCAATTTTTTATTTATTTTTTATTTTTTGAGCCGATCAGGAGAGGCAGCATATGGCCTTCCTTTTGTAATACTTGGAAGAATACATTTTAAAAAAATCCTAAAGAAGAAATTTGGCCTGTCATTGATTTTAAGCTTTAATAAAGGTTTAAACAAAAGCTCACTAAAAATTTTTTTTTGGAAATCTTTTAATGTTTTTATTTATTTCTGAGAGAGAGAGAGAGAGAGAAGCATGAGCAGGGGGGGATCAGAGAGAGAGGGGGATACAGAATCTGAAACAGCCTCCAGGCTCTGAGCTGACAGTCAGCACAGAGCCCGACGCCTGGCTCGAACCCACGAACCGCGAGATCATGACCTGAGCTGAAGTCGGACACTCAACCAAATGAGCCACCCAGGTGCCCCCACTAAAAATATTTTTTAAGTTAACTTATTTGTGATAAAGAAAGTGGGGGTGGGAGGGGCAGAGAGAGAAGGAGACAGAGGATCCAAAGCAGGCTCTGTGATGACAGCAGAGAGCCCGATGTGGGGCTCAAACTCACGAACTGTGAGACGTGACCTAAGCTGAGTCGGACGGTTTAACCAACTGAGCCACGCAGGCACCCCTCATTAAAAATGTTTTTGTAGGGCCATCTGGGTGGGTCAGGTGCTTGGGCATCTGACTCTCAGTTTCAGCTCAGGTCATGATCTCAGGGTATATGAGATTGAGCCCTGCACTGGGCTCTGTGCTGACAGCATGGGGCCTGCTTGGGATTCTGTTCCCCACCCTCTTTTCTCTCTCTCTCTCTTAAAATAAATAAATAAAAACTTCAAAAAAGCCCCTTCCCCGCAATATTTTTAAGAGCGATGTGATTCAAAATGAGAAACTATGAAACTATGCAGTGAAAAACAGCGCTGCAATTCTTATCTTTGCCATGCTCAGTTCCCGCTCTCCACCAGGTAGTTACTGTGAAGTTTCTAAATGTGCCTTTACAGAGTTTTGTTTATGCATAATATATACTTGCCACAAATACAACTATTAATCATTTCTTTATCATAAAACATTGTATCACAAACAGTATTCTCTATTTTTTCTCAAACTTAAAGTGTATCACTTTTTAATTCTTTTTTACAGTTACATAGTATTCTATCGTATTGATGCACTATAAATGAGTCAACCCGCCCCCTATTGATGGATATTCACGTTGTTTCCAATATTTCACAATTATAGTGCAATAAGGACTTACTCTATTTTTATCCTTGTTTCACATTTGAGCGATGATATCTGTAGGATAAATCCAAATGAGATTTAAAAATCTGTGAGTTTCTTTCTAAGAAACAGGTTGCTAATACTCCTTAAAGATTTCACAAGATTGACACCAGCCATTTCCCCCTTTTTAAATTTGGACATGTGGAATCAAGTTTTCTGTTTCCTTTGTAAATGGCTGGCCGAAACTTGTGCACTCTGCTTCTATACCTGCTCTAGAGGAGTGTGGGGCTCTCAAAGCAGAACCGCTGGCTGGGCCCAGGGAGTGTCTACATTCCACAACTATGTTTCCTGTTCAGAGAAATACTTTCACAAACTGGCTCTCTGCTGCTAAATGTCTCCTTCAATTACCATTTCATTGTCTAAGAACAGGTCTCTTCTAAGCATGAGAGGAGGAGTTCTTTATTCTTTTACTAAATTGGTCAGCCAAAGAACAGCTTTTGGTGAATAAAAGATATTCTCATTTTAGCAAATGAAGGGGAAGTTCTATTCCCTCCAGTCCAATGCAAAATGTTGTTATTCCTTAAAAATGTTCTAAGTGCTCAAAGTGCTGGAAACTGTTCAGAACGTACCACAGAACCCAGTTCCTCCCTACATTCAAAATGTTTACATTCTAAAAATGACAAGAGAGGGAAGGTTGGGAAGGTAGCTAGATCCGGAACAGATGGGCACATATGCCCTCTCTCCTTACCAAATGCAGTCCTATGGATGGCTCAACAGTTAATGTAGATTTCTCTTTACTAAGTTTTGTAAGTAACTCTGCTGTGCACAGCCAAATGACTTGAAATGTGAAGATGTAATGCCTCTTTGCTGTGCCCTGCTGTTCAAATGTTCTCAGCTTTGACAATTTATCTTGCTGGAAAATGTCTTCAGAATGTCAGTCACTTGGGTTTCCATGCTTGCCATTTGCATGTTGCACACCTGCTGGTATCTTCGGTTGTGTTCTATTGTTATTTTTCTGCGGGGATGGGGAAGGTACAATATTGCATTTTCAGACTTGGAGTTCAGTTTGTGTGCACTTTGGAAATAATTCTTATAAGCTCAGCTATTCTTCTTAACATCAATATCACCTACAAACCACTGTTTACTGAGTGCCTGGTGAAAGTTTAGTGCCACATTATCCACTTGGGGAGATAATTATAGGTGAATGAAACGACAAGTTCCTTGTGCCAAAAGGATTAGGTCCCACGCGAGGGTATACGTGGATACAGAGGAACATGGAATCACAAAGGGGTGCCTGCAAACAGTGTTATCCAGGCAAACATAGGAGCAGATACTCCAATGACATTTAAATCAAAATGTGTTAATAGTGGTTGCATCTGATAAGGAGTAAGATTAGGGGGGCATGAAAGGGAATAATAATTCTGTGCCTTGTATTCTTTTCTACTGTTTTTCTTTTCAGAGTAGTAGTAGTAACAAGTAGTGGTTACTAGTTTCTACTACTAGTAGCAACTAGTTTCAATGAGTACGTAATTATTTGTTTAATTAAAAAATAATTTTTAAAATGGCAATAGAATAATTTTACGTAACACTTAGAATAGAATAACACAGGATATTTTGGCTGCAAGTGATAGAAAACTCATCTTAAAATTATCTGAAATAATAAAGCATTTGCTACTTGACATCATCAAATCATGGACTAGAATACTTTCAGGGCCAGTTAATCCGTGGCTCAATGATGTCATCAATGAATGAGTTTCATCCACTCTCTCTGTTCTGCCATAAATACAGTTGCCTGTCAGTTCATAGTAATGTTCAGAGGCTGGAAACAGGAAGAGGGTGTATCCTTTCTTATGTCAGATTTTTCCCATGTCTCTAAAATCTTTCAATATTAGAAAATTTCAAGCATACACCCTTTACACTGCTTTAATAATTATTGACATTTTGCCATTCTGTTTCATTTATTTCTTTCCTCTGTTTTTTTTTTTGCTTGAGTACATTAAATCAAGCATTACATATTTTGCCTGTAAACATTTCAGCCTGCATTTAGCAAATATGGGCATTTTTTCTTAATCATAATATCTTTATCACATATAAACATCATAAAAATTTCTTAAAATCATTTACACACTAATCTATGTTCAATTTTCCTCAACCATCTAAAGAAAAATAATGATTCATATAGGGTCCTTATACAACATTTTGTTGTTATATTTCTCTATGCCTCATTTAGTCTTTAACCATCTCTGTCCATTTATTTATTGAAGAAACTGTGTTATTTATCCTGTAGACTATCCACATTCTGAATGTGGCTGATTGCTTCCTTGTGATGCATTTAACTTGATCCTGTTCCTCATTTTTCAAAAATAGAGGTTTGAAATATAGAGACTTGAATAGATTCAGATTTACTTTTGTTTGTTTTGGAAGAATATTCCATAACTGATACTGTTTACTTCCTAAAAGTTCAAGTTAGAGCACAGGTAATGTCGTTCCACTGTTAGTGATATTAAGATTCATTAGTGAATTTAGAAGCTTCCGGTAAGTTCCATTCTGTATAAAAGTCCACACCAAGTTTTGCATAATATTTTGGCATCTACTGATGCTTGTTGCCTAGCTTCATTACCTCTTAATGGTTGTATTTATTAATTGGAATTCTTGAATGAAGAAGAATTTTTCCTTATCAACTATTTGGTTACTCAAAATTCAGGAAACCAAAGAAATGCTTTATACTTTCTTTTCCTTATTTTTTATTTTCTCCTGTTCTTTTTTAAGAGTGATGAAATTTGCCCATTCAACCATCTTCAAAAGTTTCTCCGTACTTCCTGCTTGCTACTTGTGCAACACACGT
Source organism: Hyaena hyaena (assembly GCF_003009895.1). Lineage (NCBI taxonomy): Eukaryota > Metazoa > Chordata > Mammalia > Carnivora > Hyaenidae > Hyaena > Hyaena hyaena. Next base: position 981,740 of record NW_024081162.1, read on the forward strand.
CCATTTTTAGAGTAATCATTTGCAAAGGAAATGGAATTACAACAATTGACTTGAACCACACAAGCCCCGTCTTTTGAGAAGAATATGTTTACCTTAATGTTTGAATGAACGGGGTGTATTTAGTAATGAAAAGGCAGAAAAACTGTTAGTGGGTAGCAACAACAAAGCACAGTGGAACACTACTGTCTATATGCATGTGGTTGTTACCTCTTTGATTTTTGATCACTAGCAAGTTAATAGCATTTACTAAAATAAACCTTATGCTTACCCTGTGTACTCTGACTACACTTCAAATTCTTTAAATCTTTACTTTTACATGTTAACCAAATCCATTGCAACTTGTAAGGTAAATTGACCTCACTGTGTTACTTCCTTCTCCTTCAATGGCTTGCCATCACTTTGTGCTTCCATGGTCTGAATCCTTTCCTGGGGCCGATCTGAGAACCATTGAGTTCTTGCTCCCCAAGGCACTTGATTAGTATTTGCATCTTCTGTGTGGAACTGAAGCATAGAAGAACACTGGAAAGATAATTTTTACCGTAGATGAGTCAAATTTCCATAATGTGGGGTTTTATCCCAAGTTAGCTATATTCTAGTCCCAAAGAGCTGGTGATTTTACCATCCACATTGATGCCTTCTAATTACTATGATCTTTTCTATACAACATGAGGGTGATGTCTTGAATACCTAGGGTTAGATTCTTCATTGGTTTGCTCACATATGTGAAATCATAAGAGATCAGACTAAGAGATTGATTCTGGGGTAATATGTGTGCAGGAAGAAAATAATGTCTAACCAAAAAGAGTGTTCTTTGTTGGTTTTCTGAGAGAGGAGGCAAAAAAAAAAATATGTTTCTGAGGAAAAAGCCAAGCTCATAGTCTAAAGAGATTTGTATAAATATAAGCTTAAAGGGTGTGGGGTGACTGCAATAGTAGAATTAATAACAGGAGAGTTGGGACAATAATATCCAGCTGATTTCTATTGAGCATTCTGATGCTCTAAACCATGTTCTAAGCACTCTACGTGCATTAACTTATGTAATGATACACAACGCTGTGAGGTAGGAAAATTCCTATTTTTTCCTTCAGACAAATTCTAAGACACTGTAGATCCCAACTTCATGGCTTTCTGGAAAAGGCACAACTGGAGACAGTAAAAAGATCAGTGGTTGCTAGGGGTTGGGGGCGGGAGGGATGAATAAGTGGAAAACAGAGGATTTGTTAGGGGAATGAAACTACCCTGTATGGGCCTATAATGGTGGATACATGCCATTATATGTCTGTCAAAACTTGTCCAACGTACAACACCAAGAGTGAACCTTCGTGTAAACTCTGCACTCTGGGTGAAAATGATGCGTCACTGTAGATTCATCGATTATACCAAATGTACCACTCTGGCCGGGGCCATTGATGATGGGGGAGGCTATGCACAGATGGATACGGGGAGTATATGGGAAATCTCTGTACCTTCCACTCAGTTTTGCCATGAACTTAAAACTTACCTAAAATATAAAGTCTATTTTTTTTTTCCAATGGAGCTTTGTCATTCTTTGGGAGCTTCCTAAAGCTTCTAAACATGAATTTTTTGTTTCTGAGATCCCATGGTTGGCTTTCTCTTTTTACCAAGAACTGATTGTTCAGAGTTTTAAAAAATTCTCTGAACTATCCCTTACCCTTTTATGTGTAAGTTATCCAGAGCTGGCCTCTACTGCTTAAAATCAAAGAACCCTAACTGCATATCCACACACACTCATCCATGTTTTATCATTCATTTTTTTGAAAAAGCATTTAGCTTACAAATTTAGTCACATCTTGGCCAAATGAAAAAGAGCCTTAACGTTATTCAAAACCAGTTGAAATTTCAACACACTTTGAACAGGACTTTGCAATGTTACCAAAGTGAAGTTACCTTCATTTTTCACCTATTCAAAATAGTAAGAGCATTAGAAGATATCTGTAGTAGTTGTAGGCGGACATACCATTATAAGCATACTGTATATTTTGTTTATATACATTTTCCCTACAAAATTACAATTTCGTATGGTTCATTTATTACATGCATGAAAGAGAATCAAGACTTTTCAATTTTGCATTTCTGTGTTCTTAAGGGCAATATATATAGGCAATAAATGGATGAAAGGGGAGTTGTGAAAATATAAGAAAAGAGGAAGGGTGAAGATCGGATGTAAGTAGGAAGAGGGCCACAATGCTTGAACAAAGAGTGAAAAGAAAGGGAAGGGTGAACTGCAAAATGGAGAGAAAGGAGAAGTGTGGAAAGTTTATTTAGCATTTGCCAGGCTCTCCTGTTTCCTCTCTGCACCACCAGCTCTCTGGATGAGTCTCTGGTGTGATTATGTCCTCTGATTGTGCCTGCTTCTTGAAACTTGCCTATGGATATACTGCTTCGTAAGAGGAAACATGTTTTCAAATCATTTTTTTCTTTCAAATAATTATCAGTCAAAATTTCAAAGCCTGTTATTCTTAATAACGTGGTTACATTTACTCCATTTACTGAGAATCACTCATAGGCTGAGAACTCACTCAATCCTCCCAACAACCTAGTGTGCTAGGTTTTATTGCTCTGACTTTACAGATAAGCAATCTGTAATTTAAAGGGTTTAGATAACTTTCCCAAATCTTTCTGCTCCATAGTAGCTGGATAGAACTGGAACCTTGGTCTTTACTTTCACTCCTGCCTCTCTCACCAGTACCTTCCCCAATAGCTTTTCTCTTTATCCTCTCTTTAAATTCTCTTCCAGAATGACTCCCAGAATGTCTCATGTGTACAGATCCTCTGTGTCTCACAGCCTGATCTACCGAGTAAATCTTAACTTTTCCAATGCAAGGGAAGGAGATGGCCAGGAAGCAATGCTAGAGTTTTTGGAGTCAGGCAAAGGCGCTATGAATTCTCCTCATACATTAATATTTGTTCCTGTTATGTTTGTTTGTGGATTTTTTTCATAATTCTAATCTTTAGTGTTCTAAACCACTGACCTAATTAAACACTTGCCACTTTATTATTTGTAGCTCAGTGTCTGAGTTTTCTATATATTTTGATAACTGTTTTCATTTTTTACTACAAAGTGGTGAATGAATACATGATCCATTCTGTAATTCTCCACTTTTTTTTTTGTAATCTCATAAAGCCCTTTTGGTAACAGGACATCCTAGAACACATTGTCAAGTACTTATCACATGTAGATAATAATGTGTTCACTCTGTAATCAGTATGGTGGAGAGGCCGAAGTTACAGTTGAAGGTAGGTAGGATTATAAAATTAACCAAGTGGAAACAAGAGCAAGGAGTATGGGACAACATCTGCTGAAGTAGAAGGTAGAGATTAGAAAAAGTATGAGAATTCATAGAAATAAGAGGTTGCTGGGGTTGGGAGTTGCTATGGGAGACATGGGATTTCAGTTGGCTCTTTCAGGAGAGCATCCCTTGGATGGATGAAGAGGGGAGAAAACATTCCAGACCAAGGGAGCATGAGTAAAGACAAAGAAACAGAAATGCACGAATGCCAGAGAATAAGGCTGAAGTGATAGATAGAAATCCTTCTGTTTTCGTGCTTGTTGGGTTAATATTTGATGTGTGCCAACAGTTATCTTTCTGTGCCATGCACATTTTGGTAACTGTCAGCCACAGTTCTGTTGCTTTTCAATATTTCTAACTTGCTTTGCTGCACTCTTTGGACTTCATTATTTTCCTTTGTGGTAACAAAGTACTAATATTTTTTGGTTCATAAATTGTTTCATGTGTATATCCCAGCCTTTAGCATAATACCAGGCATATGATTGGTGCCCAGTTAATGTTATTAGTGTGATAATTGATTACATATGATGTATAAGGCTTACATAGATTTTTTTTTAAAAAAATTATACTTGGGGCACCTGGGTGGCTCAGTTGGTTGAGCATCTGACCTCAGACTCTTGATTTCAGCTTAGGTCATGTACCGTGGTCATAGGATTGATCCCTGCATCAGGCACCTCGCTGAGCATGGAGATTGTCTCTGATTCATTCTCTCTCTCTCTCTCTCTCTCTTTCTGTGTCTTTCCCCCTTTCTCTCCCTCTGCCCCTCTCCTGAAGTCAAGCACACATTCTCTCTCTTTAAAAAGAAAATTATTCTCTGAAGTCTTTATATAATTAGAGTGGTGTAAGAAGGGACAGACTCAGGTATATGTCACCATCGCAGTGATTTGTGAGACTGGATTGAAATATTTTCCTTTCTCCTGTGTCTGTGATGAAGAGGGAAGGTGAGGGCAAGAAAAACATTGTCACTTCAGAGAAAACACCAATAAAGATCTAAGTGTGAGAAGCTTTCCAAGTGTTAGGAGGATTGCTCCGCTTTGCTAACACTGCAATTGTTGTGACAAGATCCTAGATACCATGGCAGACCTGTGGGTGGCCTCACTTGCAAACACCTCAGAGATGTGCTTTCCTTGTAACCAAGCCATGAAATCAAATTTTGTTTGGAAACTGACTGGCTTATACTTCTCTTTGAAAGTAAGCATGTCACAGGTATTTATTTCCAGCACAACAGCTTCATCGCCATAACTAATAAATTCTTTACACTGAGACCAACTTTACTAAGCACAGGCATGGTTAGGAAGTGCTCCTGGAGTGAAGACATTTCAAAGACATTTTAATACAGTGGCACCATGCAGAGGGCATTAATCTTTCTTGTGATTTCCTCTTATTGTAACAATGGAAAAGGTTTCTAATGTGCAAACCTCGTTAAATCAATCATCTTGGGAATTTAGATGCACAGTATGATAAAGGCAACAACTTTCTCTACCTTAAGGCAATTTTCCATATGTCTTGGAAGTTGTGATTGAAGGAAAATAAGCTCTTTGATGGATTTATGAATCAGCTTCAAATATATCTGAATTGTTCACTTTATTAGCCAAAAGAAATAGAAAGTCCTAAATAGCTCATAAAGTGAGTTTCATTTTTAGATAATATTTATTGTTTATGCTGCTGTTTTAGACAGTCCTTTTATATCTTTTAAGCTGTAACTACACTGACAGAATATAATAGGAAATGTATTAATTTGGAGCAAGGAACTATTTAACTGTTCTTTATTTATTTACATTTCTCTGCTGTTTTTGTTAAGAATTTAGCTGCTCTTATTTGACAAAGCAATTTTATGAAGAAGATTAACAAGTGTGAGGGAAATGCTTAAGACAAAATGTCCTATGTTAATTATACCTCAAAAAACAAAAAAAGACAAAAATGTCTTAAGAGATGCAGATTTTGTCTAGGCTTAACGTCTTCCTGTTTGTATATGGAAATGTACACTGAAAAGGAACACTAACTTCCATAATATTTTAAATTTGGACCTAACTGCACATGGGTTATGCCTGTATAACTACAACATTAGTCCTGGCAGGTGGGAGTGACAGAGTTGTGGGAGGCACCGTTTTAATGTTAGAATGAGATCGACCAGAGGAAATGCACAATTAAAGCATTTGCTTTAAATTTCTGCTGCTATATTAGGGCAAGAAATTGATTCAAAACATTAAATTTGATTTGCTTTTATTAAATGCCATCTATTATTTACCTGGCTGCTGGGGTTTATCGGGACATTTTACAGCAAGATGGATAGTATGGGAAGGTCTAAGGGCTGCCAGGAGCACACAGGCACCATTTTGTGTGCATCTGTATCTAAACTATCCTGGGATTAATTTGGTCCAAGGTTAGAGATTGCTGGATCACTAGTGAGCTCTGTCTGAACTATGGATAGTGGTTCCAGGAATATCTAGATCTATAGACCAAGTGGGGAACTCTTGCTCTGAACTCAAGAATTCCACAAATCAATATCATATTGAACCAGTTTTCTCACTGCTTTCCTATAGTCCTTGGTTTGGTATTTTTGGAAGCTATATTAACTCTTTCAGAGACATCGATGCTATATCCATGTGAAACAATTATACTGCATTATCTACTTCTATTTCAGTTTGAATTGCACTTATTATGTGGCACTAAGGTGTTCAAAACAGACCAAGGAATTAACTGAAAGAAAAGAACCTTATTATTTGAAATTAATTCATGCTTAATATTAGGAAATTTAAATGAAAAGCAATTACATTTAAAAAATTATATACATACATATGTATAATATAAACATTTTGCAGAACTGAGATTATATTCTGTAGTCTCAGAAAAGGTAGTGTAGCACCATTAAAAAATCTTAATGGGGGGCACCTGGGTGGTTCAGTTGGTTGGGTGTCTGACTTTGGCTCTGTTTGTGATCTTGTGGTTCCTGGGTTTGGGCCGTGCGTTGGGCTCTGGGCTGACAGCTCAGAGCCTGGAGCCTGCTTCAGATTCTTTGTCTCCCTTCTTATGACTGACCCTACCCCAATTACTCTCTCTCTCTCTCTCTCTCAAGAAAAAAAAGAATAATCATTTAAAAATTTTTAAAAAAATCTTAATAGTATTTCTTGAATCCTGAAGGATCACAGGCTATAGTCTTTACACGTTTGTTAAACACTGGTTTTCCTTAGAAAACCAAGGTTTGATTAAGCACTATAGCCTATTCATTATTATAGAATTAAGTATTTTGTTCAAAATCAAGAGATAAAATACTATATAGACACAGTGGAGGTGTTATTATTGTATCCTTATGCCTTCCACATGCTGCCAAATATGCCCAGAAAATTTTCCCATATAATATAGAACATAGTTGTTACATGCTACAATTCTGATTGAGAATAAGAATGAATTGTGTAAGAGTATGTATCAATCTATAACAATGAAATTCCAGATTTATTTAAGAGGAGCATGATTTGTTAATGTGGTCTTTTTAAAAGAAGTTTATTTATTTATTTTGTGTGTGTGTGTGTGTATGTGTGTGTGTGTGTGTGAGAGAGAGAGAGAGAGAGAGAGAGAATGAGAATCCCAAGAGACTTCATGCTATCAGCATCCTGATGCAGGGCTCGATCTCACAAACTGTGAGATCACTGACCTGGGCCAAAATCAAGAGTCAGGCACTTAGTCGACTGAACCAGCTAGGTGCCCTTTTAATAATGTGGTCTTATTTCCTCTCCTCACTCTGCTGTGAGAGTAGAGGACTTGGCACTTGGTTCTTGGCTTAGTCAATGTGATTCATTCTACCCTTGTCACCACCCTGCATCACCGTCATCTACAGCTCAGGTCCGTCTAAGGCAGACATGCCTTTACTCCCACCCTGCTCTATGTGCATGAGCATTCTGGTATATGCAGTTATACCTACTGCTGCTCGTTTTGTGTACTCTGAAACTTCCTAGAGACTGATGTTACCTTTTACACCTTGATTGATGAGTTTTTTAAATATTTTCCAAGATCCTCATGAGCACAGTTTGATATTAGTAGCCTTTTTTCTTCATTTGTGCCTTTGACATTTTATACCCATTCCTTTATTAAGTTTTCCAATCTGTTTCAAACAAAACTAATTTAGCCAGCAGAACTCCAGTTGAGGGCATTTATGTTTGGAGACCATCTTGCTTCTGCCATACTTGTAAGGATCCTCCAAGCAGCCTCAAGACTTAGGGCTATAGATGGCCATTCCAAACTCAGGGCATTTCCAAACTCAGTTTTTGAGAAAGTGATTTTGCCCTTACGATGTTAAGAAGGTGAGCACCTTAATATTGTTGAATATTTTTGTTTAATAATATTGAAAGACTTTGGACTGATTAATAGAGTAGGATGTCTCTTGCAAAGGAGGAGTAGAGTGGTTGGCAGCCTTCTGGAGAATGGTAGAAGCTGGGAAGAACACAGGAGGAAACATGATACAATTAAACCAGGAATTGGAAAAGGATTATCAAATAGTGTTGAGGCCTGAATAAGGTGGAAAACGTTTTGGAATTGATCTCCACCTGGAAGCAGCCAAGAAGAAGGAGCACCAGGTTAGTTAGGAACTTTTGGGTGGATTATGGGGACAGGGTACCAATCACTGTCTGCAATGGTATCTTTGTGTGTGGGAATCAAGGGTGACTAAGACCTATCCTCAAAGATTAACTAGTGTATTTTGCAGTGAATGCACCTTGTAAAAAAGGAAAGCCAAGTACAAATAACTACTATTCAAAACCTGGCTCAAATCCAAGTGGCCAGTCAAGAGAGGAATCTATATAAAGAGTCAAGATTATTAACAAATACAATCATCTTTAAAAAGGCTGGGGTGAAGTTATTAAAAAACAAAACAAAACAATTCCAGGAACAACTTCAGAGCTGACATGAGAACAGCTCCTGTTGTTTATTCAATGGTGGAAATCTTGGATGTTAAAGGCAATTGAGGAAAAAAATACATGGTAGGAGTTTGTAGAAGCCAATGTATATTGCTATGTGACTTCTTTTAGAAATGATCTAATCTCAGAACAGAAGCAGCAGAAGACAACAGTTAGGAATTTGAGGCTTTGGAATTGGCGATGCAGATAATTGGAAAGGTTTGAGGTGGAGTGATTAAAGAGATTAGTGGACTAGATAAAATGAGGTTCTGACTTTCTAGGAGAGACTAATTCTAGGAAATAATTGTCATGATGGAGTTAAGTGATACAGGCTGTCATGGTATACATTCTTAAGTAAGTTCTGTCTTTCTCTCAAGTGCTATAAACTCTCCAAAAGTCATATTCAAAATAATCTGATCCTTCCCTCTGTTTATATTTCAAATTTTCATTTCTTCCTTTACACTGTAAAGGATGTTTGAAACATTAACTTTTCATGTATCTTTACAATGTAAGGTTTCTGTGAGAGGTTTAAAGATGTGGTACATGTGAGAAATGTACCTCCTACATTACTCATGTATCAATCTTGAGCTAGAAGAAATCTTACATTCTTGATACACAGAGCTGTGTGACTATAGCAAAAATGACTGGTCAGTCCAACTTGATGCCTGTTCAGTGACATTCCTGGTGCAGTGCATGAGTAAGTCCCTGGAGCCTTAAATTTATCACCATTGTGGTATTAAGGTGAATCATAGCAAATCATATTTTATGGCTTCATGTTCAATTTAATCACATCATACAGACATGGATTATTTTAAATATAAATAAAGAAATTATATAGAAAATGTCTCATCTCTGTACTCATTGTTACTAGCTCATCTATATAATTCAGAAACAAGATTTTGGGCTGAACTTGCCAGAATTTGTCTTGTATAAACTGAATAATTTCCTGATCCCTTCTCTACTTATTCCTCACAATCTAAACCACCAGTCTATACAAGTAGCATGGCTATATTTGGATCAGAAAGCATGGTAATCTTGGGGTGCCTGGGTGGCTCAGTTGGTTGAACATCTGACTCTTAATTTTGGCTCAGGTCATGATTACAGAATTGTGGGATGGAGCCCTGTGTCGGGTTTGGCATGGAGTGTAGAGCCTGCTTGGGATTCTCTCCCTGTCTCTCTCTCTCTCCTCTAGGTCTGACCCTCCCCTACTTGCATGTGTTCTCTCTCTCAAAAAATAAAAAAGTAAGGCTATTAAAAAAAAGTTGGGGGGGAGCACCTAGGTGGCTCAGTTGGTTGAGTGTCCAACTCACAATTTGGGCTCAGATCATGATCTTGCTGTTCATGGGATTGAGGCATATGTCAGGCTCTGCCCTGATCATTCAGAGCCTGCTTGGGAGTCTCTCTCTTCCTCTCTCTCTGCCCCTCTCCCATTCATGCTCTCTCTCTCTCAAAATAAATAAGTAAACTTAAAAAGAATGGTACTTTTCATCTATCAGAAACTTTCACAGTGAAATTGGGCTTATGACACTGTCTTCTTGTCAAAACAACATAGATGGACAAAGTGCATGTGTACAATGACATTTTATTAACAGATTTTAAAATTTACTGTCTACAGACTATATCTGGACATATACTGCTTGTGAAAATTATCATTGATCTTTAGAGGTCATTTTCAGTCTCTACACGTAGTGGAAATTGGTAAAGATGTTAACAGTTTAAGATGGTCTTAGGTGACGAAGGACAGATTTGGACTAATGTCTATTTGTGGCTACTAAGAAACCCATGAGTTTTATTCATCACCTACATAGGTACACAATTAGTGCTGCCCAACTAAGAATGACTCCTCTTGTATAACCAGCTAAATTCCCCTGGCTACTGGGGCTATATTTTTTGCTTGATGCAGATACCTGCTAGTTGCTTCCCAGGTGCCTGCGCTTTGTGTTTTCTACAGACTTTTCATCCTCAGTGGCCACCTGGTTTATATTCCTTTTGTTTGATTCTAGCTCCCATCTTCTTTGGTTCTGAATAGTTTTGCAGAGATCAGCATATTCTATTTCTTGCTAAATGCTTCCCTTTCTGTGAGTTACATTTTGTTGTTTTTGTACTCTCATTTAATCTTTTTCTTGCCTCTTTTCTAATTAACTCCATCGTTGCCTCCTTCATTATGCCTGTAATGAGGTCACAAAGGTGTTCTGAAATTTCTGCTTTTCCCATCTGCTTTAGGGTTCCAATTAGTTTTCTTTGGAATTCTAAAGTTTTTTGCTTAGTAGAAGCTTCCAATAAGGCTAACTCTAGGATGGCCTCTTTTCCTCCATCAGTTCATATGAAAACTTTCAAGATTATTCAGGCTCTCAATGGTGTAAAAGGCATCATTTTCTTTAGCATAGAAATGGAGTTAGAGACAACAACAGTTGAGCTACACAGAAAATTTAAATATCTTTTGAAAGAGTGTGAAGTCTGTTCTTCCAGATTGCAAGTAGATGCAGGTGAGAAATTTCAGAAAGACACTTTTATCCACACTTGGACGTGAAGGGTATGTAGCTAACACAACAAAATGAATTTTAAAGGAAATTTGAAAATAATATATTTTAAGGAAAAAGTTTCTTAACTTTAGTATGTTGCTCCTGGAGCATTATTCTCATATAGAATTTTTCAGACTATTGTTTAGTCATTGCTATGGACTGAATTGTATCCCCCTGAAATTCATATATTGAAGCCCAGCAACCAATGTGACTGTATTTGAAGATAGGGCCTTATAAGGAGGTAATAAAGGTTAAAGAAAGGTCATAATGGTGGGGCCCTAATCTGATAGGACTGGTGTACTTCTAGAAGAGAAACAGAGACCAGATGTCTCTCTGTTTTTTCCCATGTGTTCTGAGGAAAGGCCATTTGAGGATAAAGCAGAAAGGTGGCCATTTGCAAACCAGGAAAAGAGTTATTACCAGAAATCCAACCCTGCCAGAACCTTGATCCTACACTTTTTAACCTATAGAACTGAGAAAATAAATTTCTGTTGTTTAAGCATCCCAATCCATAGTATTTTGCTATGGCAGCCTGAACAGACTAGTAAGCCATTAAAAGAAATTCTTTTAAAGAGAAAAGCACTTCTGTAGTTTGTAAACTATTTGCAGCAAATAGAGATGACGAGAAACAACTTCTAAAGCTTTGACTCCCTGAGCAGGGGTAAGGGGGCTTCTGTTCGTTAGGGTTAGGATGAATATTCAGAAAGGGGAGTTTTGTCATCACATGTAGCAGTGGGTACTTAGGAAACACACCTATACATGTATCCATGTTATGTAAATGAAGCTCATGCTTCAATTTAGGTAGAGATTTTAACATTATAATGAGGCAGAGGTAACTGTGGGACACTTCATGGTCCATCTGCTCAGGTTTGAGTCAGTGGTTGAGCTCAAACTGGTCTAAGCCAGTGGGAGCTCTTCCCATTGTTTGACTCTAAAAGATAAGGTTAACATTCCTGTGAAGAAGAATGTGGTCTGTGGGGGTCTTCCTGGTGACAGTTTAACCTTATTAACCCTTTGAGGCACAATTTCATATGCACCAAGTTCTTAACTTAGAAAGTATTAAAGCAATTGAAACCCTCATACATTGCTGGAGGGAGTGTAAAATAGTGTAGCCACTTTGAGAACAGTTCAGCAATTGTTCAAAATGTTAACCATGGTGTTAGCATATAGACTAGCAACTCTACTCCCTAGTATAAATCCCAGAGGAGTGGAAACATATATCCACACAAAACTTGTACATAAATATTAATAGCAGCATTATTCCTAATTGCCAAAAAGTAAAAAAAAACCCAAGTGTCCATTAATTGATGGATAAATGAAATATGGTATATCTATACAATGAGGTACTTTTCAACTATAAAAAGGAATGAAGTATTGGTATGCACTGTACTATGGATAAACTTTGAAAATCTTATACTAAGTGAAAAGTAAGTCATACAAACTGCATATTGTAAGATTCTGTTTATATGAAATGCCCAGAATAGGCAAATCTGTAGATTCAGAAAGTAGTGGAGTGGTTGCCTGGGCTGGGGGGTGGACCACTGGAATGACTAGGGAGTGGCTCTTAAGTAAATGATATAGGGGTTAATTTGGGGGAGGAAGAAAACTTTCTAAAAGTGATTGTGGTGATGGTGGCATGACACTGTGAACTTACTAAGAAACATTTACTGTATATTTTAAAAGGGTAAACTCAATAGTATATGAATATATCAATAAAGCTGTTAAAAGTATTCATACTCAGGGGCGCCTGGGTGGCTTGGTCAGTTAAGCGTCCGACTTTCGCTTAGGTCGTGATCTCGCGGTTCGTGGGTTCGAGCCCCGCGTCGGGCTCTGTGCTGACTGCCAGCTCAGAGCCTGGAGCCTGTTTTGGTCTGTGACTCCCTCTCTCTCTGACCCTCCCCTGCTCATGCTGTCTCTCTCTCTCTCTCTCTCTCCTAGAAATAAAAATAAATAAATAAAAAATTAAAAAAAAAAAAGACTGTTTAGAGTTCAGTGAATGGAGCTGTAATGAAAGGTAAAGTTGGAGGCACCAGAGGACACAGATCATAAGAGGCCCTACACGGAGTGCTGAGAGGTTAGGGTTTTATCTTGATGCAATGGTGAATCTTCAGTAGGGTTTTGGATCAAGAAAATACTCCCTTATATTGGTACTTATCTTGTTTTCTGTTTGTTTGTTTTATTTTAGAGAGAGAGAAGAGAGTGAGCTGGAGAGAGAATCTTAAGCAGGCTCCATGCTCAGTGTGTTGATTGACACAGGGATCAATCCCATGACTCTGGGATCATAACTTGAGTTGAAATGAAGAGTTAGATGCTCAACCTACTGAGCCAGTCAGGGGCCTTCGTACGTCTCTTGGGTTTGAAAAGTCCTCTGTGTAGGTTCTGTTATAGTAGGTATTTACCTGCCGGCTAGTGGGAAGTAATTTGAAAGTAAAGGAAGAAGAGGATTGGGAGATCTTTAAGCAGTCATTTGATTGCTTTTCGGTCTCCTCCCACTCTCATCTCTTATCCTGTTGAACAGGAAGTTAAAATCCTGGGTCAGAAAGAGTGGGAGACACTTGGGCTAGGGTTTTGGACTAGTTGGCAGGAGCAGAGACTGTGACTCTCTTGGTACTTCATTCTGGAGAGGTGTTCCTGAAGGCTGGTATTACTGTGAAGTGGCCAGAGACTCAAGTTAGGGTTCTCATCTCTCTCTTGGTCTTCGACCCAGCAGGTGTGGTCTTGTCTTCCCTACCCTGTCTATCTACCTAGCTACCCTATCTGAGCTTTTGATTTTTACAGCTTGTACCGACATATGACTCTTAGTTAAAATGATAATTACTCTGAATAGTATTTTAATTCTATCTTATATTTTAAATTTATATTATTTAAACTCTCTGTACTGCTCTCTCAGGCAATAATGACATTGTATTTTATGTGTATTTTGGCCAGTATAAATAACTCTGGCTTTTAATCTTATCATCTTCACATACAATATACAATATACCAAACCAACATTATATGCAACTAACCAGAGGTGGAGTCCTTAAATGCTTTCATGTGGGAAGCGGAGGATTCAGTGTGGAGAGTGGAGCTATTATAGGGAGTCCATGTGAGGGACAATAGCAGCCTGAGCTGACCAGATACAGTGGCAAAAATGATGGAAAATAATTAACGTATAAACAGTGGACATGGTAATGCCAAATGAGAGCACTTACGAGGCACTGTATTTTGTGCCAAACACTATACCTTTACCAGGATGTTCTCATTTAATTTATTTGATCCCTACAACAGACTTTGTGAGTTAGAACCCCATTACCAATGCAGATACATCCAACCTTGACTGGCAGCATGTTTCAGCTGACCTTCTGAACAACTTTGGTCATAATAGTATTGATTTTCTATCAGTTCCATTAATATGCTTTGTTCTTCCTAACTCAGGGCCATTGTGTTTGCTGTTCTCTCTCTGGAATGTTCTGCACACCCATTCCCTCCTACTCCCAAGTCAAAAGCAATTATCCAGTTAACATCTACTTTCAGATCTAGCTGAAATGCTTCCTGCTCAGAAAGGCCTTCCTTATTCCCAAATCTAGCTGAGATACAATTATTTCATGACCTTATAACACTACGTGTCTTTTTTTCCCAACAGTAATCTCAGTTACAAATTTATGTTTATTTGAGTGTTTATTTGGCTTATTGGTGTTTCTTTTTTTTTTTTTTTTAATTTTTTTTTTAATGTTTTATTTATTTCTAGGAGAGAGAGACAGAGACAGCATGAGCAGGGGAGGGTCAGAGAGAGAGGGAGTCACAGATTGANTATTGTTGACACACGTTTATCAGGTGTGTTTTGCAAATGTTTTCTTCCTGTATAGCTCACCTTTTTGTTTTCTTTATGACATCTTTTGAAAAGCAATTTTTATTTATTTTTTTAAAATGTATTTATTTATTTTTGAGAGACAGAGAGACAGAGCGTGAGCAAGGGAGGGGCAGAGAGAGAGGGAGACACAGGATCTGAAGCAGCTCCAGGCTCTGAGCTGGCAGTCAGCACAGAGCCCGACGCGGGGCTCGAACCCACGAACCGCGAGATCATGACCTAAGCGAAAGTCGGACACTTAACCGACTAAGCCACCCAGGCGCCCCGGCTTATTGGTGTTTCTTACACAAGATTATACATTTTGGGGATAGGAACCATACTTAGGTTTCAGTTTTATGTATTTATTTATTTTTTGATCATCGTGATCCCCCCAGCACTTAACACGTTGCATGGCATATAGTAGCCATTTGATTAATATTGTTTAGACAGACTGAATTTAGAGACTTTCACTTTCCTCTGTTTACTTTTGAAAATTCATCAGTTTACAATGACCCTCTCACTACACTTATGGTGGTCCTTCCCGTTGCTTAGAGTGACCACGAGTACTCAAAAAATTATGGTACTCGGGCTTTCTCTTCAACAATAGTCATCATGCCACTGTGACTTCCATCTTCCATCTGCCTTCAGAATTCATTCCTCTCCCTGCTACTAGCACTCCTCCAATGAAAACAAAGCCTTTTAATTTTGTAGATTCATGATCAAACACAGAGATGTATGCCTTTGAGTTGACCGCTCTTCTAGTCAAAACCTGGAGCAGTTATTTTTGAGACAAAAGGAAGGGAAATGATCAAAGGCTGGGGATTTTAGTGCAAATAAAAGTTGTTTCATGCATTTTAAAGACATGACATTCATAATATCAGAGTGCAAGATGAAATCGCTAAAGTAGAGATTGCAGTTCAAGAAGGTAGTAAAGCTTTCAGCTTCAAAGACAGGGAAGCCAGAAACTTGATTGCTTCTCTCTGCCTGCTTGAGGGAAATTTAAAAACGAGACAGAAAAAGAGACATCTCTGAATTGAGTTTTCAAAAAGTCAAGAAATTACAAAATTGAATCTACTTTAGGATTTTTATTATGTAAAAATATTCTATGTATATAAAAGGGAAATGACAAGATGAAACTGTTTTTCGAGGTAACAAGATTATAGGTGAATTTTTCTTTTATTTCATTTTGATTAACATTTCTATTATCATATATAATAT
Organism: Hyaena hyaena; assembly: GCF_003009895.1. Classification (NCBI taxonomy): domain Eukaryota; kingdom Metazoa; phylum Chordata; class Mammalia; order Carnivora; family Hyaenidae; genus Hyaena; species Hyaena hyaena. Next base: position 997,509 of record NW_024081162.1, read on the forward strand.
ATAACATATTTTTCAAAGAACTCCAAATCTGCTGTAAATTTCCAAATTATAATTACAGTGTATTTACCATGTGTTAAGTTTCCTATTATATTATTTGAGTTATTCCCAATGACAACCCTGGGAGGATGATACTGAAAAGGTTAAAAAAAAAGAGAGAGAAGGAGAGATGTGGAAGAGTCTTAGTCCAGGGCTGGGGGCTGGGAGAGTTTGGAAGTGAAAGAGTGCAAGAGAAGCTGCAGGAAGTAACAAGAGTAGGACACAGATAAGTAGGGACTTTGAGAAATGTTTCTGTGGGCTTTGTGTTCCCTGTGTGGTGTAAGGAAACACAACGAACCTGAGTGATTTTGAAAAATACAAGTGTCGGAATTGGGGGGAAGATGGCAGAGAAGTAAGGAGCTCCGTACTTGCACTCGCGCCCATTATTCACACAGAAAAGATCTGAAGCCATTGGAAACCTTACAAAACCTGAGAGATTGGGAGAAAAAGGACACAGAATCCACTGAGAGAGCCTTCTAATGGCTACCTCAAGAAATAAGCTAGAGTACACAAGGCAGAGAGTCCCAATATCACTACGAATAGGAAAATAAAATAACCAAGGTCCCAACAAGAGAGACCAAGAGATACCATTCAAAAAACACTCTCTGAAAGGATAGGCCCTGGACAGTCAAAGAGTCTTCTTGGATACAGCAGCGCTCATAGAAACAGAGAGCATAACAGGTCTTTAAAACCAACAAGAGCCAGAAAGCTAACTAAAATGACGAAACGAAAGAGCTCTCCTCCAAAGAAACTCCAAGAAGAAATGACAGCGAATGAACTGCTCAAAACAGATATCAGCAGCATAACTGAACAAGATTTTAGAATAATAATGGTAAAATTAATAGCTGGGCTTGAAAAAAACATAGGGGACATCAAAGAAACTATGGCTACAGACAGAATGGAAAATAAAAATAAGCATGAAGAATTAAAAAATGCAATAAATGAGATACATAATAAATTAGAGGCCTCCAATGCACGGATTGAAGAGGCAGAAAGGAGAATAAGTGATTTAGAAGACACCATTATAGAAAAACAAGAAGCTGACCAAAAAAAAGAGACAAACTGATCCAGGAACAGGAAAGAAGAATTCGAGAGCTCAGCGATACGGTCAAACGCAACAATATCCGTATCATAGGAATCCCAGAAGAGGAAGAGAGAGGGAAAGGTGCTGAAGGAGTCCTGGAACAAATTATAGCAGAGAACTTCCCCGACCTGGGGAAGGAAGTAAATGTGGAAGTACAAGAGGCTCAGAGGACTCCCCTCAGACGTAACCTGAATCGATCTTCTGCACGACATATCATAGTGAAAATGGCCAAATACAAGGACAAAGAGAGAATTTTGAAAGCAGCTAGGGAGAAAAGGGCCCTAACATACAAAGGGAAACCTATCAGAGTGGTGACAGACCTATCTACTGAAACTTGGCAGGCTAGAAAGGAATGGCAGGAAATCTTCAATGTGATGAACAGTAAAAATATGCAGCCAAGAATCCTCTATCCAGCAAGCCTGTCATTCAAAATAGAAGGAGAGATAAAAACCTTTCCAAATAAACAGAAATTGAAAGAATTTGTCACCACGAAGCCAGCCCTACAAGAAATCCTGAGGGGGATGCTCTGAAGGAAAGGTTGCAAGGAACAAAGATACCAGAGACACCACCACAAACATGAACCCTACAAAAGATACAAAGACTCTAAACCCACATATTTCAATAATAACACTGAATGTAAATGGGCTGAATGCTCCAATCAAAAGACATAGGGTAGCAGAATGGATTAAAAAACAAAATCCATCAATATGCTGTCTACAAGAAACTCATTTTAGACGGGAAGATACCTTCAGATTAAAAGTAAGGGGATGGAGAAATATATATCATGCTACAGGAAATCAAAAGAAAGCCGGAGTAGCGATACTTATATCAGACAAACTGGACTTTAAATTAAAGACAATCACAAGAGATGAAGAAGGGCACTACATAATAATTACAGGGTCCATCCATCAGGAAGAACTAACAATCATAAATGTCTACGCACCGAATATGGGAGCACCTAAATATCTAAAACAATTAATCACAAACAGAAACAAGCTTATAGATAAGAATGTGCTAATAGCAGGGGACTTTAATACTCCGCTTACAGCAATGGATAGGTCAACCAGACAGAAAATCACTAAAGAAATAATGGACTTGAAAGACACATTGGACCAGATGGATCTGACGGATATATTTAGAACTTTACATCCTGAGGCCAGGGAATTTACTTTCTTCTCAAGTGCGCATGGCACATTCTCCAAGATAGATCACATACTGGGACATAAAGCAGCCCTCAATAAATATAAAAGAATAGAGATCATACCATGCACACTGTCAGATCACAATGCTTTGAAACTTGAAATCAATTACAGGAAGAAGTCTGGAAAACCGCCAAAAACATGGAGGTTAAAGAACACCCTTCTAAAGAATGAATGGGCCAATCAGGCAATTAGAGAGGAAATTAAAAAATATATGGAAACAAATGAAAATGAAAACACAACAATTCAAAATCTATGGGATGCGGCCAAGGCAGTCCTAAGAGGAAAGTACATTGCTCTCCAGGCCTATTTCAAGAGATTAGAAAAAGCACAAGTCCAAAATCTAACAGCTCACCTAAAGGAGCTAGAGGCAGAGCAACAAGAACGCCCTAAACCCAGTAGAAGAAGAGAAATAGTAAAAATTAGAGCAGAAATAAACAACATAGAGACCAAAGAAACAATTGAACAGATCAATGAAACCAAGAGTTGGTTTTTTGAAAAAGTAAACAAAATTGACAAACCTCTAGCCAGGCTTATCAAAAAGAAAAGAGAGAGCACCCAAATAGACAAAATTATGAATGAAAATGGACTTATTACAACCAACCCCTCAGAAATACAAGCAATTATCAGGGAATACTATGAAAAATTATATGCCAACAAATTGGACAACTTAGAAGAAATGGACAAATTCCTAAACACACACTCACTACCAAAATTCACACGGGAAGAAATAGAAAACCTGAACAGACCCATAACGAGTGAAGAAATCGAATCAGTGATCAAAAATCTCCCAACAAATAAGAGCCCTGGACCTGATGGTTTCCCTGGGGAATTCTACCAGACATTTAAAACAGAATTAATCCCAATTCTTCTCAAGCTATTCCAAAAAATAGAAGTCGAAGGAAAACTCCCGGACTCATTTTATGAAGCCAGCATCACTCTGATTCCCAAGCCAGACAGAGATCCAACAAAAAAAGAGAACTATAGGCCAATATCCTTGATGAATACGGATGCAAAAATTCTCAACAAGATCCTTGCAAATCGAATCCAGCAGCATATCAAAAGAATCATCCACCAAGATCAAGTGGGATTCATTCCTGGGTTACAGGGCTGGTTCAACATTCGCAAATCAATCAATGTGATCCATCATATCAATAAAAGAAAAGATAAAAACCATATGATCCTGTCAATAGATGCAGAAAAAGCATTTGACAAAATACAGCATCCCTTCTTAATAAAGACTCTCGAGAAAGTTGGGATAGAAGGAACCTACTTAAACATCATCAAAGCCATCTATGAGAAGCCTTCAGCTAACATCATCCTCAACGGGGAAAAACTGAGAGCTTTCCCCCTGAGATCAGGAACACGACAGGGATGTCCACTCTCACCACTGTTGTTTAACATAGTGCTGGAAGTCCTAGCATCAGCCATCAGACAACAAAAGGAAATCAAAGGCATCAGAATTGGCAAAGAGGAAGTCAAACTTTCACTCTTCGCAGATGACATGATACTCTACATAGAAAACCCGACAGACTCCACCAGAAGCCTACTAGAACTGATCCAAGAATTCAGCCAAGTTGCAGGGTACAAAATCAACGTACAGAAATCGGTTGCATTTTTATACACCAATAATGAAGCAACAGAAAGAGAAATCAAGAAACTGATCCCCTTCACAATTGCACAAAAAACCATAAAATACCTCGGAATAAACCTAACCAAGGATACAAGAGATCTGTATGATGAAAACTATAGAAAACTTATGAAGGAAATTGAAGAAGACACAAAGAAATGGAAAAACATTCCATGCTCATGGATAGGAAGAATAAATATAGTTAAGATGTCATTACTACCTAAAGCACTCTACACATTCAATGCAATTCCAATCAAAATTGCACCAGCATACTTCTCAAAACTAGAACAAACTATCCAAAAATTTGTATGGAACCACAAAAGACCCCGAATAGCCAAAGTAATACTGAAAAATAAAACCAAAACGGGAGGTATCACCATCCCAGACTTCAGCCTCTACTACAAAGCTGTCATCCTCAAGACAGTATGGTATTGGCACAAAAACAGACACATAGACCAATGGAACAGAATTGAGAACTCAGAAGTGGACCCAAAAGTATACAGCCAACTGATCTTTGACAAAGCAGGAAAGAATATCCAATGGAAAAAAGACAGCCTTTTTAACAGATGGTGTTGGGAGAACTGGACAGCAACATGCAGAAGAATGAAACTAGATCATTTTCTCACACCATGCACAAAAATCAACTCAAAATGGATAAAGGACCTGAACGTGAGACAGGAAACTATCAACACCCTAGAGGAGAAAGCAGGAAACAACCTCCTTGACCTCCACCGCAGCAACTTCTTACTTGACACATCCCCAAAAGCAAGGGAATCAAGAGCAAAAATAAACTGTTGGGACCTCATCAAGATTAAAAGCTTCTGCACAGCCAAGGAAACAACCCAGAAAATTAATAGGCAACCAACGGAATGGGAAAAGATAGTTGCAAATGACATATCAGATAAAGGGTTAATATCCAGAATCTATAAGGAACTCACCAAACTACACGCCCGAAAAACAAACAACCCAGTGAAGAAATGGGCAGAAGACATGAACAGACACTTCTCCAAAGAGGACATCCAGATGGCCAACAGACACATGAAACGATGCTCAGCATCCCTCCTCATCAGGGAAATACAAATCAAAACCACACTGAGATACCACCTCACGCCAGTCAGAGTGGCTAAAATGAGCAAATCAGAGAACTCTAGATGCTGGCGAGGATGTGGAGAAACGGGCACCCTCCTACACTGTTGGTGGGAATGTAAACTGGTACAGCCCCTCTGGAAAACAGTGTGGAGGTTCCTCAGGAAACTAACAATAGAACTCCCTTATGACCCAGCAATAGCACTGCTAGGAATTTACCCAAGGGATACAGAAATGCTGAGGCATAGGAGCACATGTACCCCAATGTTCATAGCAGCACTCTCCACAATAGCTAAAACATGGAAAGAGCCTAAGTGTCCATCAACAGATGAATGGATCAAGAAGATGTGGTTTATCTATACCATGGAATACTACATGGCAATGAGAAACAATGAAATCTGGCCATGTGTAGCAACATGGATGGACCTTGAGGGTGTTATGCTGAGCGAAATAAGTCAGGCAGAGAAGGACAAATACCATATGTTTGCACATATAAGAGGATTAGGAGGAACTTGACGGAGGAACAAGCGGGAGAAGAAGGGGGGAAATGGTGGGGGAAAGGGAGAGAGGCAAACCATGAGAGACTCTTGAATGCTGACAAAAACTGAGTACCGATGGATGTGGGGGGGAGGGGAGATGGGCATGGAAGGGGACACTTGTGGGGATGAGCACTGAGTGTTATGTGGAAACTAATTTGACAATAAACTATTTGTTAAAAAGAAAAAAAAAAGAAAAAAAAAGAGAGAAATTTGATCCAGGTCCTGTACCTTGTGAGGGGCAGAGCTGGGACTTGAGTCCTATTAGATCTGACTTCAACTTTAGTTTTGATCCATTGTCCTCCTCTGTCTCCTTTTAGAGTCACTTGACACAATCTTCTCGAAGATTTTCCAAATTTCCTGATACTGATGCAAGTATTTCTTCCTCTGCTGCTTTGTTACACTTAATTAATTATTTCAATAAATATTTATTAAACATTTGCTATATGCCCATGATTATTCTGGTTTCTGAATCAACAAAGGCGAATATAATGGACAAATCATTCCTCTCAGGCCATCTAGTAGAAGAAAGATAATAAACTGTAAAAATAGCAAATAAGAAAGCTCTGAGGTCACAGTAAGTGACATGTAGAGAATGAATGTTGGTTATCTGTGAATAACTAATTATTGGACACCAGAAGCTTCCTATAGTGTAAAGACCTTTCTGAGGAGAAAACATTGAAGCTGAGACCTGAATGATAAGGATGAGACCAGCAAAGGAGCAAATTTTTACAAATGCCCAGCATGGTGTGTTTAAATTATGGAAAGAGAAGACCAGTGTTGGTAGAGCATAAAAGATGGAGAGCAATGTGATTGGGGAAGACGCATGTAGCTAGGTCATGTAGGGATCTGTAAGCCAGAGCAAGGAAAACAATTTTAGTTTAATGGACATGGAGAGTCACTGGAAGATTTCAAGTAAAAATAAAAATACTATTTCTGTTGCTGAGAGGAAAATGGATGGTAGGGGAGCAAGAGTAGAGACTCCTATAATGCTGCTTTGATATTGCCACACACAGACACTGGGAACTGGCAGTGGTTTTGATGGGAGCAGTGGTTTGCAGGCCAGAGTGTTTGTCAGAATCACCTCTGATTCCTCTCCTTCCCTCCACCAGGTGTCTGAATCAGTATTTCTGGGATGGGGCCTAAGAACTGTTCAACAAGTTCCCAGATGATACTGATGCCGACTCTCCAATGAACAAAGATGCTAATAATATAAACAAAAGGGGAAAGATTCAGAATGTACTTTACAATTATGGTGGCAGGACTTGCCGATGAATTGACTTTAGGGAGTGGAAAAAGAGAGGATTTGACACCTAGAATTTTGGGGATCTTGGGGATCACTCTTTACTGAAATGAGGAGTTCTTAGGAAGAGCAGTTTTTGATGGGATAGAAGTAGGGGAAGAATCAAGATTCAACTAAATTAAGGAAAATGTTTTATACACTTATACTGCATTATTTACATATAACTTTACACGATTAATTACAATGATCTAAATACTTTCACTGACCGGGGAAGGTTGGTGCAGGTAGCATAGCTGGCTCTAGCAGGTCTCGATGAGGTGTTGGGGGTGAAGATAGGGGCTAGAGCAAATGAGGGCACAAAGAGGCTGTTGGAAGCCAGAGGTATGATTCAAGCCAGGTGAACTGACTAAATCAAAATAATATCAGAAATAAATATAGTGGGTGCTATATGACACAGTTGGCTAGTATTTTTGTCTAGGGCATATGGGCTACATGGTGTTTTGATGAACTAGTCCAATTTACAGGATGAGTGACAATAGAGGAACATGTTTATTATATGTACATATGATAATAATTACAACTAACCTTTATTGAATGCATAGTATTGGTTAGGCATTTCTAAGTGCTTTATATAGCTTATTTAATTAAATCTTGCAATACCCTTGCTAAAGACCAAAAATTCAACTGACTAAATTTGAAGATCTAATTGGCTTTACTCCACAATTGGGTTTCGTCCCATCTAACAAGTAGAAAGGAGCTCTGAGGAGCTGTAGAAAATGGAAAGCTTTTATAGGCAGGAGGGGGCAGGGACAAGGAAGTCATAAACAAAAGATAGTATTATTTCAGGCAAGCTCACCTTCCTCTGGGGAAGGGGAGTGGACCAGGGTCTATTGGGCTGATTACCTCTTTAAGATTGATCAGTAAATTCCAGACTGATACGTTTAAAATTCTAGTCTTTGGGAGAGGTTGAAACTGCAATTAGGTTAGGTTTTAAGACCTATTTTGCTGTAGTAGGGCTTAGGAAAAGTGACTCTATTTTGGACCCGTTGTGTTTTGTGTTTTTTTGAACACCATATACAAGGAAAACTCCTTTCCTCTATTTTCATAGTACTTCTGACACCAAATGCGAGAACTTTTATAAACCACGCAATTCTCCATTTCTTGGAGGATGCCAGCTGGGAGTCCTACAATATAACCCAATTCTGACCCTGACTGGAATTAGTGAAGAACCTACAGGTTAAGGGCTCAGTCCCAGAAGAGTGCTCCCCACTTCAGACACCAATTGGATGTCCCAGGTTGTCACCTGTAGTTCTGAGTGACTTGCTATAAATCAGGGATTCTGCAACCCCTTCTCTGGGTTTGATAATTTGCTAGAACGGCTCACAGAACTCTGGAAAGGGCTTTGCTTACTGTTACTGTTTTATTGTGAAAAATACAACTCAGGAACAGACAGATGGTAGCGATGCATAAGACAATATATGTGGGAAGTGGTGTGGAGCTTCTATGACTTCTCTGGGTGGGTCACCCTCCTCTCACCTTGAACCTGGAAGCTCTCCGAGCCCCTTGGGTCAGAGTTTTTACAAAGGCTTTACTAGATAAATAAACTGATTTAATCCTCAGCAATTAGTGATTAACTTAACTTCCATCCCCTCTCCTTTACTGGGTTGCTGGGGGGATGGGGCTGAAAGTGCCAACCTCTCATCACATTGTTGGTTCCCCTGGCAACAAGCCTTCCCATTCTTAGGGGCTTTCCAAAGTCGCTTCATTAACATAAACTCAGGTGTGGCTGAAAAGGTTTTATTATAAATAACAAAAGATACTCCTCTCACCTCTGTCACTCTAGAGCTATATCAGGAGCCAGGGACAAAAACCAAATATTACAACAAAAGATACCCCTCACACCTTTTTCACTTAGTAAATTGTGAAGGTTTTAGGAGCTCTGGTGGGGAGCCAGGGAATGAAGACCAAAATACATATTGCTTGTTTTATCACAAATTCATACTTTATGAGATAGATATCTTTATAATCTAATTTTATAGAAGAGGAAACTGGGTCTGAGAGGACTGAGGCAGGCAGGCAGGGTCTGGGGACCCAGAGGGAGTTCCACAGGACCAGTCAAGAGGGTCCTTGGCTTTGAGCAGGATAGAAATCAAAGTGAAGCCAAGAGGAAGTGAGAGCAGATGGAAGATATGCAGAGAGTGCAGATATGGACAGAGCGTCCCTGGGATGACGCAGAAAGAAAGACTCAGAAGTCTCCATGGGAGACTCAGAAAGAAAGGTGAGTGAGCCTTGTCCTTGCTTGGGGACTGGGGTTTTACTAAGGATTGTGGTCTGGTGTACGTGTCCACTCAGGCATCTAGGAACTGGTCAAAAGACGGACAAGAATGCTCATGTGTCCTCCATGATAGATGTTATTGACTGTGTTGGAAGACTGGAAAAACTCATTGACCTTTCCATGGAAGACACATGTTATTATCTGTTTTATAAGGCATGTGTGTAAGGTGGAGGTCAAGGTCCTAGCAAAAATAGAAGCAGGAAAAGGAGGGAAAAAAAGGTTTTCATGGGGTCCCTTTAGTTTCCCTGTCTCAGGGTAACTTACTGAAGTGACATAGCTAGATAATGATAGAGCTGGGATTCAAAACTAAGTGCGGTTCAATTTCAGTATAGTTTAGAAGGTTTTAATCTGTACCACTTTGAAGCAAACATTATGCTAGGGAGATTAAATAGCTTTTTGCTGCCTAGTCTGTAAAATGTTTAATGTTAAGCTTTAGCCAGGGATTTACCTCCCTCCACACACTTATGACATTACTTCTATTGAAAAAGCTAGATCTAGTAGCATCATATTATTGATAGCTCCTCTTCCGGGAGTGTATTTCATTGTAAGCTTGAGGACTGTTTGCATGATTTGTGCCTGAATTCAGTATCTTCAACACAGAATTAGCTAGAGTTTATATCACTGTTTTTTTTTAAAGTGTTAATATATTAATCATAGTATGAAAGTGTTAAATTTCCTTGAGGAGACTTTTCTTTTTTAACTTCCTAGAAAAGGGAAAATCGTCACATACTGAAATGCCAGCCTCTTTATCTACTTCCCCTCTCTTTCCCTCATCTGGTATCTGCCTTCTCTCCATTTGTCATACCTTCACTTTCCAAAATGATGTTTCCTAGGAAAACAGAAAGAACAAAAATTTTCCCAAACACACAACCCCTTAAAGATAGGTGTGTCTTTATTTTCTCCCCTTGCTCTGGATGCGTCCCTCTGCTTAGTACATGACACTCTTTTTTTTTTTTTAATTTTTTAAAACATTTATTCAATTTTGAGAGACCGAGAATGAGTGGGGAAGGGGTAGAGAGAAAGGGAGACACAGAATCTGAAACAGGCTCTGAGCCGTCAGCACAGAGCCCAATATGGGGCTCAAACCCGCAAACCGTAAGATCTTGACCTGAGCTGAAGTCAAATGCTTAACTGACTGAGCCACCCAGCCGCCCCTACATGCCACTCTTCTGAACTCTGACTGCCGGTGTGGTCCCTTACACAGACAAGAAGGAAAATTCAATAGATTTGCTTAGGGGACCAGAGAGATAAGAAAGATTTATTCTCTTTTTTTAAAAAATTTTTTTTTAATGATTTATTTATTTCTGAGAGAGAGAGAGAGAGAGAGACTGACAGCATGAGCAGGGGAGGGTCAGAGAGAGAGGGAGATAAAGAATCTGAAACAGGCTCCAGGCTCTGAGCTGACAGTCAGCACAGAGCCCATCGGGCTCGAACCCACCAACCGTGAGATCATGACCTGAGCCGAAGTCGGTCGCTTAACCGGCTGAGCCACCCAGGCGCCCCAAGAAAGATATTTTCTTAAGACATTAAATTTCATGGAATTTTTTTCAGTTTATTTAATTTATTTTGATAGAGAGAGATGCAGAGAGAGAGAGAGGGAGAGAGAATCCCAAGAAAGCTCCGCGCTGTCAGCACAGAGCCCTACGCGGGGGTGGGGTTGGGGTGGGGGGAATGCATCCCACAAACCATGAGATCTTGACCTGAGCTGAAATCAAGAGTCGAATGCCTAACTGACTGAGACACCCAGGTCCCCCCGTGGGATTTTTTTCTGCCCAGAGAAGCTTTCTAGGGCTGTCTACTTGCTCTTTTCCCAGGTCTCTGAATGAGTTTTTCATTTAGACAACCTGAGAAACTGAGCAAAAGTGGGAATGTTGAGGAGCCTGTGAACTGAATATAGGCTTTTCGAGGGCAGGGAGATAGTTTTTATAAAAGAAATCAATTACTTTGCACTACTGTATTATGCCAGGTAGTCGCTTAGTAAATATTTTTCAGTTTTTAAAAACTTCACAGAAATGGCTTTGCAGACTGTGCAGCAAAGACCACAGATACACAGCATGTTTAATACATTGGTGGCTGCTCTTCATTTCTTTCATTTGATTTGATTCTTTCATTTCATTTGAAAGAAAGGACTTTCAAATACATCTTATATTTATAATTGAAGAATACTTAAAAAATAAGACTTGCCTCATTGTATGAATATTTGTGCTTTGAAACAGTTACAGAATTATAAACATAAAGCAAAATATGTTTTGACTGTATTTTGAATTAAATGGAAAAGCAAGAAAATTCTGAGCTGGTCAAGTACATAGACAGAAATATGATATAATGGGGGCTCGGAAGGTGCTTGGCAGGAGTTCTTGTTTCTAAATAGTTCTCTAGTAGCACAGAGAGGTTCTTAGCTGTGAGGAGTTGCTAATTTAAAAGTAATCTCTTGAGAGTAGCATCAGGGTGTCATTAACAATTGATACTGGAAATTTTTGACATCTAATTAAGAGTAAGAGTTAATGAGAATGGGTCCACGGTAGGTTGAACAGAATGGAGTTAAAGCATTTTGCCAGAGCTAGCTTTTCATTAAGAGGATTTGGAAAGAATGAGAAGAAAACACAAGAGAAAAATTGCCCCCGTTGGGCATATAGAATCTCCCATTCTGAGGGAAACTGACCGCCTCACTTAAAACCCCTGCTGGCAGGAAGGTGGGGGGATTTTAACTATACTACATGACTGAGCCTTTCTTCTTTGGCCAGAACAGTTTATCTTGCTTGAGGGGATGGTAAGAGGGTAATGAATCTGAAATAGGGGCAGCTGTTTTGTAGAGGAGCCAGTGACCTGTGCCATGGCCTAATACAGCAAGGTGAGTCAGACCAATTAGATACTCCCTTTTAGTTATTTGAACTAAATTAATGGAAAGAAGTAAGAGCTAGAGCTGAAAGGATGCTCTGGTGTGAAGCTGGCACCAGAGTGGACCATAATGAAACCAAAGTTTTTAGGTAGCTTACAGAGATAAAAAGCAACTTATTCTTCAAGGCTGTGGGTAATCTCATAATTAACTTTGCTTTTCTTATGATGGCCTATGACAATCTCTCTTGTAGTCAAAGGAATCCAACTAAAACACTGCCTGATTAATTTTTGTTTAGGGTGATCTTGACAGCAAATATTGAAATATATAATCACTATGCCACTACATTTCTAGATATAAGAAGCAAACATCATTATTTAAAAGGATGCATCAAATTTAATATGCTCATTGGTAATCCGATTTCAAAATCTCTCAGCTCCTGTCAGTCTTCTCAGCCTACCTACTTCTCTGATCTAATCTCATATGGACATAGGTTCTGAGACTATGCATAGGTTAAAAAAGAAAAAAAAGGATGACTAATTTTTACCTAGAGGGTGTTCATAAGCATAGGGAGATAACTATGAAATTATCTAGAGCACTGGATCCTATCAAGTAGCTGTGAGGGAAATTTCAACCAAGGTTAGCTCAATACTACCATATAGTAACATCAGGGTCTACCAAAGTGAATATATTAAGCCTTTTTAAAAAAAAACTAATCCACTTTAGAAAGTATATCTTTTAGGAAAGTTTTGCTGTGGCATCAGTCCTAACATTTTGGTTCCCACAAATGATTAACTGTATCATAGGGTATGAAGAAAAAATAAGAGCAAAAGATCATGAAATGAGACCATATTGTCCAAACATGCTATGTATGCCTTGGCAAACAGAATGCATATATTAAGACAAATCACATCTAACTTGCCAGAGAACTGGATCAAAGCTGCCGCAAAAAAAGACTCTTGTTGGACAGATCAGTCAGGAGAGCTTAACTGTGGTCTCTGTGAAGTAGGGAGATCATTCGATGCATCGTCCAGACTGGGACATGTTTGAGAGTAGTAGGGACTCTACCATTAATTACTAAGTTAATAGATGTAACTCAGAAGTCTTTTAGGAAACTGGATGTATGGTTACCCTATAAGGAGGCCAATTCATCATTTCCTCTGAAAAAATTTCTTTAATCTAATGGCCAAAGAGCTGAAAGGTAGAAGGTCTTGAATTTGAAAAAAAAAAAAAAAAATCCAAGATCTACATCTCTTGAAATGCATACTGTTAAAATGACTAATAAAAGTCAACATAACAGGGTTTTTGCCTTTTGGGCCACACTTTAAGAAAGTTTATTTAGGCACTGAAGTGGGAACTTGACCCAACTTAAAAATGACCTCTCCAATACTGCTGTGAGGAGTCTTGGCTGCCAGGGGCCCAGCTCACTTATGCCAGGCACCCCTGAAGAGTTTTTGGGCCAGATCACAAACACTGGAATTTAGTTTAGTTTAGTTTTTTTTTTTTTTTTTAACCGAGCTAAAATTCACGTAACATATAATTTACCATTTTAACCATTTACAGTTTAGTGTCTTATAGTACACAATGTTGTACAGCCATCCCCACTATCTGGTTAGGAGACACTTTTATTACCCCAAGAGGAAGGCTCATTCGTATTAAGGAATCAGTCAGTATTCCCCATTCTACTTGACCCCTGGCAAGCAGTAAACTGTTTTTTGTCCCTATGCATTTGCCTTTTCTGGATATTCCATATAAGTGAAATTGTATAATATATGCCCTCTGTGTCTGACTTCTTTGACTTAACATAACGTTTTCAGGGTTTGTCCACGTAGCAGCATGCATCAGTACTTCACTACTTTCCATGGGTACATTATATTCCATTGTCTGTTCATCTATGGATGGACATTTGGCTGTTTCTACTTTTGGACTATTTTGAATAGTGCTGTTATGAACATTTTTATAAAAGTCTTTGTTTGAACACCTGTTTTCAGGGTTCGTTCTTTCTTTCTTTCTTTCTTTCTTTCTTTCTTTCTTTCTTTCTTTCTTTTTTGTAGTTTATATACCTAGGAGTAGAATTGGTGGATTGTATGATCATTCTATTTTAAACTTTTTGAGGAACTATGGAGTTAATTTTGTAGGCAGGACAGCCATAAGGGTATTCTCATGGAGGTTACCCAGGAGAGGGAGTTCACGGTGGCCATCTATGTATAGACCATTTCCTCAAAGGATTGAAATATAAAGATGTAAGTCATTTTCTAACCCATAATGGGAGCATAGTTTTTTGGTTATTTCTAAACTAGGAAGACTCAAGACTTAACACCCAACCGCCTATTCCACCAATAGATTTATTCATAAAACAAAGTAAGAAATTTGGCAGGAGATTTTTAGTTAAGAATTTTCTCTGCATCCAACACTTCTCTCGGTGCTAGTGAGTCCCTTGTATTTCTTAGATTTATTTACCAACCTTTACAGTTAGAAAAAGAAACATCCCTATGTTTTTTCCTTTGTACTTGTCAAACATCACTTATCTTCAGAGGTTAATTTTTTAAAAAAACTTTTAATGTTTTATTTACTTCTAGGAGAGAGAGACAGCGTGAGCAGGGAAGGGTCAGAGAGAGAGGGAGACACAGACTCTGAAACAGGCTCCAGGCTCTGAGCTGGCAGTCAGCACAGAGCCCGACATGGGGCTTGAACCCATGAACTGTGAAATCATGACCTAAGTGAAAGTCGGACGCTTAACTGACTAAGCCACCCAGGCGCCCCCAGAGGTTAATCTTTTAATATCTTCAGAACGATGTTATTTCCTTGTTTTGATGAGCAGCTGCTAATACATAAAAAAACTATCATACAATATAAGCACACTGTTTTTTTTCTTTACTTTTTGTAAAAGTATTAGTTTTATCTTTATGAAATAATTTTTTTCTAGGAAATAATTTATTTACTAGAAATAAACCTCTTTGTTGCATAAGTACAGAAGGACCACATATCTTTGGAAAGCTAACAGATAGGAGTCTGTGTTTTTGACCGTTTTACCAATATTATTTCAGAAGTTTAAACAGAGGGTGGACTAGCTTCCAAAATTAAATTGGGAATTCTGTAATTTACTTTGGTTTCTTTTGGATGGAGGGTCCAAGAAATAAGTTTTATCCTGAGTTTTGTTGTTTTCAACTAATGAACAGGCATGGGATATGTAGAGGAGCAACACACGGATTAACTACCTATTTTGATTAGACGGTGTTTTCAAATTGTTTCCTAACTTCACAAAAGCTCTAATCCTCTGCCTTTTAGAATGTTCACTCAACAAATTTATTCTTTCTTTCTTTATTTTTTACTTGAGAGAGAGAGAGACAGAGAGAAAGTGTGAGTGGGCAAAAGGAGCAGATGGTGAGAGAGAATCTTAAGCAGGTTCCATGCTCAGTGCAGAGTCAGATGTGGGGCTTAATCTCACAACTCTGTGAGATTATGATTTGAGCCAAAATCAAGAGTCAGATGCTTAACCGACTGAGCTGCGCAGGTGCCCCTCATTCAACAGATTTATTATGTATGAGCAGAAGATATATTCTATAGATGTGAGTACTTTTGAGCTCACATGTGCTAATTTCTTTGCTTTTAGCTTTTTTGAGGGAGGAAGATATATACATATATTTATAATTATATAATTATATGATTATACAAGGGTCAATTGATTATATTTTCATTCTCCTTTATTCCAAGGTATCAGAAGATAGTATTCTCCACTCTGTCCTTTATTAAGAGAATTATGAATATTTTTGTCTTTCCATTATTGTGGCATTTATTTTGCAAAACAAATTAACTTCCCATTTATGCTCCCAAACAACACACCTTTAATGATTAAATAAGACAATTATAATTTTGCTTTATTAAATTTTCAATGTTTCTTATATTATAAAACCAGTACAGACTATAAATAATAATAAAAAATTCAAGATCATAATTAATAAAATAATCAGAGGCAATGGCAATAAGAAGGATGAACTAATGACCAAGACTAGCAAAGGTAATGTTTCATGTAGACAGAAAATGTGTATCACACACCAAAACCTTCCAAAGATATTGGAGGTCAGCACTTTGGTCAGATAATTAATTTTTATCATTTTGGAGACCCAGGCTAGTCCTATTGTATGTGTATGCATACATGTGTGTGTGTGCATGTATATATATAGATATAGATAAATATAAAATTCTACAGGATCAACAGTGAAATGTAGACTGTAATTTGTTAAGTTTTTTTCCCCCTAATTTTGTTCAAACACTATTATTGCAAACCTTGAGGTCTGAACATAATACTTCGGTGTTCAGTGTTGGAAAGAGGATGGTTAGCAAAGGAAAATCACCCCGAAGCACCAGATTCTTTTGACTGGCAAAGAAATAAAAATAACCAGGAAGAGAGAACAGCAGCAGAGGGACAGCATCTGTTTCACTTTTTTGGGAATCGCATCTCATGGACCCATTCATTAAAATTCCAGTGTGCCTATGCTTGCTTTCTGTGAAGCTGCATTTTAACCCTATTAGATTTGGACTAGAGAAAAGAGAGAGGAAGGGCAAGAGGGAGAGATGGAGGGAGAGCATCCTCATTATAAGCGTTTCACATCCACTACATTGGATAATATCTACTATGGGGATTGTAAACTCTCAGGCACAGTGATATATTTTTGAACATCTGAGATACTACACACTGAAAACACCATGAAATAAAAATAATCTCTTCACACTTCCCAACTGGCTGTTTATCAACTTTTTCCTTTCCCACATTCATGCATGAAGTGTCCCTTTGCAGCCAGAAACCCTGTGGTGTTTTTGGCTCTGATTTGGACAGTAACTTGCTTATTTTCAGAGTTAATGGCAAAAAGCAAAGAAAAATGTAGTCCATTAGTGTGTTATGTTATGTAAAGAAAACAAGATTGCTAAATACTGCCATTCCGTATAGTTTCCAAGCATTTCTTTAAAGCTTTTAATTTCAAATCAAACATTAAATCGAACAGCCCCAAATAATAGAGTTGGAAAAAAGTTAAGTCTCTGTGCATCTTACAGTGAATGACCCACTTTTTTAAAGTTTCTGTAAACCCATCCTCTATCAAGCAGCCTCCAAGGGGAAACTCACAAGTGTATATATACTTAAATAACCACAGCAAATATTGAATATTGACTTTCCTGTTTTTCTTTCCTTCCCTTCACCCCAAGGGGAGAACAGTGTAGGGTTTAATTCTCTCCATAGCTGCATATTTGTGCGTGTGTGCGTTGCAAATTTAACAAGCAATGATGATAAAAGATGAATAAAGTGGATTGCTGGACCAAAAGGGTATGTGATCTGGAAACTTGTTTGAGGTTCATCAGGTGAAAGTTTTTATAATGGATACTGAGTACGAATGACATTGGTAGTTTGTCGATGAACCTGAAGCTAAATATACGCTGTTTGTCAGAGGGTTGCAAAGGACATGATAGGGCTACTGAAGCAGATTTTTCTTCTTTGGGCAAGGGATGCTCCTCCTAATAGGCTATTTCAGAAGCAAAATGCAATACTAGCTTCTGGGCTAATAGTTCCAAGGAAGTGTTTTATTTTCTCAGGACAATTAATGAAGTTATGTAATCCTAGAATTAAAGGGTATCTCCTCTCTGTTCATGTAAAAGCAAAAGAAAATTGATATATCCCAATGCACTAATTATATGTATAAAGGCAGTTGTACACTTATTCTTTATATCTTTATAAGTGCATAAGAAATAGTTTAGAAGAATACAATTTTAACTGGTATCAGTGCTTACCTCATGGGAGCTGATTTGGATTGGGGTGATGAATGGAGTGTGACTTAAGAATTCTTTGTAACATTTGTAGTTTAGTGCACATGCATTAATTTGTCATTTGAAAAATTAAAAATTATTATAATTTATGTTTTTGTTTACAAAAAAATTTTAATGTTCACTTTATTTTTGAAAGAGAGAGAGACAGAAGTGACTGAGGGAAGAGCAGAGAGAGAGGGAGGCACAGAATCTGAAGCAGGCTCCAGGCTCTGAGCTGTCAGCACAGAGCCCGACATGGGGCTCAAACCCACTAACCATGAGATCATGACCTGAGCCAAAGTCAGAAACTTAACTGGATTGAGCCACTCAGGTGCCCCCTAAATTAAAATAAGTTAAAGTTATGTTTTCCATATGCTTGCGCTTAAACAGAACATCTAAGTTATTCAAGATAGCCTGGTATTTTTCTACTTAAAAGTTTTTATGGAAGGAGAGTTTCGTTCTTAGCCATTCTAGTATTTTTTAGACTCACCCATGGTTAACATTGTTTCCTTTGTCTCTAAGTTATGAGAACACAAATATCTCTAAGCATTTCTTTTGGTTTTATTTTCTTTTTAAAAGGTGAACATAAGTGAAGAATGCTGAGCAACGTTTCATGAAACTACAGGGCATTGCTGAAAATATCCAAGTAATGGCAGCATTCAGAACGCTAACACTCCATGTTCTGGAGTTATTGCTGGACTAAAGTGTAAGAGTAAGAATAGGAACAACACTACATTTTGTGTATAAAGTTTTTACTTACAAATATCATAATCCAAAAGACTAAATTTGCAGGTGAAAAGTACAACACACATCAAGAGTTTAGTGTAGTGGAGTTTTCCTTTTGATCTGCATATGTAGCATTTACTTTCAGTAGGGGTATTTTTAAAATAGAAGAGACACCAACACAGTATAATTTGGATAAACCAATCCCCAGACTCTTGATGTATGGCTTTTCCTTTGCTAGGTTCCATTAGGACTGGCTCATGCCTCCAGAGGCCATATTGGCTAGAAGTATAGTATTGCATTCGTGGGGGCCAACCAGTTTACAAGTTTGTCTAAGAATTTCAGAAATTATGCTGACAAAAAGGAAGCCCTCCCCAACAGCACTCATGCATACAGATGAGCCCTGCATCAGTTTTGTGTCCTTGGCTGCCATCAGTTTGCTTTTCACTGCCATATTTTGCTACTGAGCCCCAGACTTTCTCCATCTGCTAGTCTGTGCAGCACCGAACTTCACTGGGGTTCGCACACCTGGTCTTTTGAAGGAAGATGACTTTGGGTGTTCTTCAGCGGGGTCTCAGTGTCCAGCCTTTAAAAAGAGTTTTTTTTAATGTTTATTTATTTTTGAGAGAGAGAGAGAGAGAGAGAAGGAGAGTGAGCAAGGAAGGGACAGAGAGCGAGAGAGAAACAGAATCTGAAGTAGGCTTCAGGCTCTGAGCTGTCAGTACAGAGCCTGATGGGGAGCTTGAACTCGTGAAGTGCTAGAGCATGACCTGAGCCGAAGTCAGCTGCTTAACCACCGAGCCACCCAGGCACCCCTAGTCTTAATTATGCCCACAATTTTTCTCTTTTGAGGCACCATTGCTGAACACAGAGTTTCTTCAGTCTGCCCATTGAGAATCCCACACTTAATCTGGGTATTCTTCCCTCCTATTAGACAAGGGTATTATCTTCTGCCCAGAAGTTTACTCTCTAGGCCAGGCTTTTCTTCAATCCTTTAGGGCCCTTTCACTTATTAGGCTACATCTGCTTCTCTTCACTTACTTTCTTACCTGGCTCTTCCTCTTGTGTACTGACAACTATTATTGCATCCATGATACCTGCTTACTTAATTGCCTGCTTTACATACTATCCAGGCTTCCTGGCTACCACTGTCCTTTGTTTAGTATGACACAAAAAGATCATTCTTCTATATTAGCAAACTATTTAACAAGATAAACATCTTGAGTTTCTAGTAATTGAGAATTCTAGGGATTGTGTCCCATGAAATAAATAATTACTAAGAAGAATGAGATAATGTATGTTAAATTGGATAACCGACTTTATGAAGGGTTGATTCGTATTGAAAAGTGTTGATATATAAAAGCACAATGTAACTATCTTCAGCTTTTTTTATTTAAAATTTTTGCCCATATATAATGGGGGGAAAATCCCATTTATTACAAGCCGGATTTATACCATGATCATAACTAGTTGTGCTATTTGTATGGCCACATCATGGTCTGAGTAGATCATCAATTACTTTTTTTTAGTTTATTTTTTTAAATTTACATCCAAGTTAGCATATAGTGCAAGAATGATTTAAGGTGTAGATTCCTTAATGCCCCTTACCCATTTAGCCCATTGCCCCCTCCCACAACCCAATCATCAATTCTTTTATTTAGAAAAAAGTACAATTAAAAATATGTTGGAAAGCCAAAGGCTATAATTTTAGTTTACATATTCTAACAATTGACATTGAAATGTTCATATCATCTTTGAAACTGTAATATGATAACTTTATAATAACTGAACATATTAAAGAGCTACAGCCCTCTATATATTTTGTAAATGTTGACTTCTTCCAAGAGACACCAATATAGTTTTATTGACAAGATATTAGCATCAGTTTTGATTAATAATATTGTTACCCTTTTGCCTTTTAGCTCTGCTTATTTGCTTGCATATCAATTAAAGCTGTCCGTATCAGATAAAGGGCTAGTATCCAAAATCTATAAGGAACTCACCGAACTCCACACCTGGAAAACAAACAATCCAGTGAAGAAATGGGCAGAAGATATGAACAGACACTTCTCCAAAGAGCACATCCAGATGGCCAACAGACACATGAAACGATGATCAGCATCCCTCCTCAGCAGGGAAATACAAATCAAAACCACACTGAGATACCACCTCCCACCAGTCAGAGTGGCTAAAATGAGCAAATCGGAGGACTCTGATGATTTCACCAGAAGGTGATGCTGGTGAGATGTGGAGAAACGGGCACCCTCCTACACTGTTGGTGGGAATGTAAACTGGTGCAGCTCCTCTGGAAAACAGTGTGGAGAGTCCTAAAAAAATGAACAATAGAACTCCCCTATGACCCAGCAATAGCACTGCTAGGAATTTACCCAAGGGATACAGGAGTGTTGATGCATAGGGATACATGGACCCCAATGTTCATAGCAGCACTTTCAATAATAGCCAAAACATGGAAAGAGCCGAAGTGTCCATCAACGGACGAATGGATCAAGAAGATGTGGTTTATCTATACCATGGAATACTACATGGCAATGAGAAAGAATGAAATCTGGCCATGTGTAGCAACATGGATGGACCTTGAGGGTGTTATGCTGAGCGAAATAAGTCAGGCAGAGAAGGACAAATATCATATGTTTGCACGTATAGGAGGATTAGGAGGAACTTAACGGAGGACCATGGGGGAGAAGAAGGGGAAAAATAGTTGGGGAGAGGGAGGGAGGCAAACCACGAGAGACTCTTGAATGCCGAGAACAAACTGAGGGCAGATGGGGTGGGGGGAGGGGTAGGAGGGTGATGGGCATGGAGGAGGGCTCTTGTGGGGATGAGCACTGAGTGTTATATGGAAACCAACTTCATAATAAACTATTTTAAAAAAATTAAGGCTGTCCATTCAGAAAGCCTGATAATGTTGCCACTGTCTTTAATAACTATATTGTTTGGGCCATTGTTTTTACCTACAGGTAGAATTCTCTTGTAAGGCTTAAATATTAATCCAGTCTTCCTTTTATGTAATTCTAGGTCATCTTAGCTTGAATCTATACTTATAAATCTTTCTTCATGTTATAATATTCTGTGGCCCTAATCTTTCTTAGAAAAGTTACTAAAACCAAGCAATAGGGGGAAATGGCTATTATTAGTTGGTCTTGGCATGTATTTTTTTCAGATCTTTGAATTATACTTTTTAATATAGATCTGTGATAACTTAGGTGAGTCGGGCTTGCACAGTTTAATTTAACCTTAACTACTTTTGTTAAATTTTGTTTTTTTATGAAATGTATTTCACTTCTGACATTAGGAAGATTGCAACTCTGAAGAATTCATGTGGACCTTCTGCAATCATTTTATTTTGCTAATGAACTAGAACTGATCTCTGTAATTGAAAGATAATGATACTATGTGACTATAATGACTAAATACCAGATGAAACGCTGTATGAGTGAAATTCTACACAATCCTGGATGTAATATGGCTGCTTTATCTTAATTGTGAAATCACATTGTGTATCTTCTTGAATTTGTTAATTATTAAAGAAAAAATCAAATGAAATGAACAGTGAGAAGGATGCTGAAGTACGTGTCTGTAGACTTGAGTTTTAAACTGGATTCTTTGCAAAACCTTGGGCAAGTCACTTAATTTTCTTGGGACTCAGTTTTTCACCTATAAACCTGGTAGAACAAGGTTATTTAAGGTCTCTTCCATCTCTTCCATCTCTAGAATATGAGTCCCACCAAATTGATTTTTCATAGTCAGTAAAAAATGTGAACAAAGCTGAACTGTGAAATATTTGACAAGCATTAACAGGATTGAACATGTTTTAGACGTTCAGTGTTCTGTAGGAGAAAAGAATAGTTACGATCTACTCCCCCTTCCCCCCACCAACTTGTATTTTTAAAAATTTGTAACACTGTGCAATTGACAGTTACTCTAAACTGGTTTTCTGCTTCTTGTGGTAAGGACGGAGAATGCTTAAACATAATTTCACAGGGCATGTTCTGCTCTATAAATGCAGTGACAAACAGTGGGTTGGGTTGGAGATCTGGATCAGCTTGGGTGGTATATAGTCCAGACTATACTAGATTTATCCTTGATAAACAGGGTCATGAATCTTATTGAGTTTTTTTTTTCCATGGGGATAGGAAAAAAAGGAAAGACAGAAGCAAAAGTGCCTGCAATACCAGAGCACCTGCTTTATTAAATCTTCCCCAGGGAGGTTCATTATTAAGCTCTGAAATAGAAGATCTTACTATAAATGGCAGCTAGGAACCTGTACTCTCTTCACTTGTAATATGCATATTTTACTGATTTCTTATTAAAATCAAATTTACCAATCAGCTTATGCACAAAAATATACTTCTTTGTAGAATTATATGAGTGGATACAGCATATTAAATTGTACAGAGAATGTTCACATATTCATTAATAAAGATTCCTGCATGAAACAAAACGATTCATTTGTATTGCCTTTGCATTTCTAGAGTCTGTGTAAGATAACTGTCTTAAAAATATCAGAGAGAAGATTTTAGAAACAGGTAAAACAGACTTCCTTAATATACCAGAAAATATCTAGCTTTATTTTTACTAAGAGATAAAAATAGTAAATGCGCATATATTTTGAAATGAAAGTATATAAATAAAAATGGAGTTGTAGAGCAGATAACCTGATTAATAGACTGTTATTTATTTGCCTTAGTATTCATATGAGGCTAGATTTTAGTCATTTACATTAATAAAACTTTTTTCCAAATAACCTCTGAGTTACAATACTTGATCTCACTTAATACATTTTTTTAAAGGGCAGAATTTTTTGGAAGGAATAAGTATTGTATTGTGTTGTAAAGAAGAATCATATTCTCAGTCTTTTGTCCTGAATAAACAAATTCTGTGTTTGCCACTCATTGAAACACTAAGTAATTCAGTTTAATATAGACAGAGGAAAATAAAACTTCGTTACAATTTAGAAATTGCATAGCATTCAAGGACTGTGGTAGATAGGAGATCTATTTTATCTAAACCCGAAGAAGAAATGTGAAAGGAAGCATCTAGTGTGGGAAAGAATTTTGTATTACTGGAAGGTCTGGTGAAATGATGGTCAACATACCATGTTGCTTTAGGCATGTAATAAGCTCAGGAACAGCGTGGGTGCACCGGCAATCATGACAAACCTGTGCTAATTTTTCTGTGATTGGTTGGCTTATCTGAAAAATGGGGACGATGGTAGAAAATATAAGGCAAAAACACAGCAAAATCTTCATGGAAACTGTATTTGCAAATTATTTTGAAATGAAAAGTTAATTTTCTGCAGAAGTTTAAGTAATACATTAAAGCGAATTTTAATGTTGTAACTTACTAAAGAACTCCAGAAATAGGGATGTAATTTTTTGGGAGGAGATTCTTAATGCTCACAAAAATGCAGTATTCATAGTATGAATTGGAAGAAATCTCTTCCGTGAATTCAGAAAATTTCTAGAAACTGATAAAAGGTAATTTTTAAAATCTTATGAAAAAAGAGGTAATTGTACTTCAATAAAAAAAGGCAGAGAGAACACAGAAATCAAGGCATATATATATAATTAAAATACTTTCCTATCATTAGTCACTTTCATTTTCCAAACTGACACTATTTTAAAAACAATATATAGATGTATATATTGTTTTTTGGTGATTCACTTCATTACAGCCATTCTCCGAACCAGGAAAAAAAGGCAACTGTGAAACCAGAGTGCCGAACAGGTTTTGTTGAATTCTGTGCAGTAGGCTCAGGAACCGGCAAATGCTTGGGTGAAATTCTTGAAGATGCTCCTGTTCTTCTGAGCTGGTTCTTCAAGGACAGGCAATTTCAAGTCTCCTTACCCAGGAGCTCTTTCTTTCTGGTTCTTGTGACCTAAATTTGCTAATACATTATATAGGCAATGGTAAGTTGCACTTTGATGCATTAGGTCTGTAAATGCTACCTTATTTTAGAGACTTAAAAGAAGGTAAACTTCTGTTTGCCTCAATATTGATACATAGTGGGGGAAAGCAGCGGAGGTAAGGCTATCTTGCCTATATTTGGGTTCTAAGTAATGATTTAAGAAAACTGCAGCTCAGAGTTCATATTACACTCACAAAATAGACAAGTAATCATGGCAGAACAAAATGAAAAAGAGTAGCTTAGAAATAGAGCTGTCTTTAGAATAACCTGTTAGATACACTATGAAATGCTTAGGGTATAAGTGAGGGTTTAGGGAGGGGGGAGGCGGAGAGAGGGAGACAGAGAGAGAGAGAGAGAGAGAGAGAGAACCTTAAGGCTTTAAGGCTTTGATTGGTTCTTTTACACTGTGTAGGGTTTAATATTGCTTTTTACCTTGAAATTGAGATGGGTTGAATTGGAATAGCGATTCACCTCAGTGGTCATAATCTTTTCAGTGTTTAGTGTCCCTAAATGCCTTAATCTGGCTCTGGGTACCTTGATTTTTGTTTTGTTTTGTTTTGTTTTCCTGTGCCCTTCCTGATTTTTACCACTGTAGGTATTACCCCTATCCTCTATTAGAGAGATGACAGAAAAGTAATGTGATATTGACTTGAGTGTGATTTGTGTATCATGATTAGAGAAGTTATGAGAAATAAGATAACAGCAGTTTACAAAAAACTGGTTAAAGAACAGTAGTTCTTAATATCTGAAGATGTGGCCCTTGGGCCAGCAAGAGGAGTATTAGAGCTTGGTAGACCTGGAGCTTGCTAGAAATGAGAACCCTTCCCCCAGTACTGAATCAGAAACTCTGGTAGCAGGCCCAGCAATCTGTTTTAACAAGCCCTTCAAGAGATTCTTTTGTGTACTAAAGTTTGAGAAGGAATGTCTGGAGACCAGAGCTCTTTTCTCAAGTTCTACCACTTTCTAGCTGTTAGATCTTGGTAAATTTGCTGAACTTTTTGGAGACTCTGCTTGTGTCTGTAAAATGAGAGATGATCAACAATGGCCCTTCCAGCCCTAACATTCTGTGAGTCTGGGTTTCTAATTACTTGGTGAAAGGGAAGGCAGTAAGGATAAGCAATGCCGAGACACCCGGCTACGGAGATAAATCTGATATTGCTCAGTTACATGCTCCTTCCACATGTTTAATGTACAGCGATCCTTCTCAATTCTCATTAGTTCTGTATCTTTCATGTAGCAGTTACTGTAAAATAAAATGAGCCTGCTAAATAACTCAAGACCAACTCAATTTCAAGTAAGTAGAATAGATTATAGTGATCTTACTTTTAATTGTTGAAGATGACACAGAGCATCAATGATATTATAAAATGTAATTTAGAAGTACACAGCTTTTAGTGGAATGACTTTCCCCAAATTCACTATATATAAATCTAGTGTTCAGCTAGTACATAATTAAGTCTAGAAGCAATAATAGGGTGACATAGCCCCCTTTTTACATGATATAATGTATTCAAAGTTTAGAAAGTGATAAACATAGTTTTTCATAAGGATCTCCTAAAGCACACTTTGGATAGCCCAGTGGAGATTAGTTAGTTCATTTGGCCAAAGGGTAAATCTTTTACTTTTAGATTTCCTATTCCCCTAACAGCAATTTTCAAATGGTAGCCTGCTTTTCAATTTTTGCAGAGGTATGATACATGATTTGGAAAGCTATTGCTTCTACTGAAAAATGATAAATGTATGTCTTTATGAGTATTAGCTATGAACTTGAGTATTTGTGTAATATAAACCAGGATTCAGGTCTGTTCTAAGAAACTATGAATTCTGGATACTGAGAAGTCCAGGTGTGACATTTCATTTCATATATTTGGGTTACGTCAATACTGCAGACAAAGTTAACCTTCTTCATTCCATTATTGTAATGATCTGAGTCATATATATCTATATCTATATCTGTGTACATATATGTATGTGTGTGTATATATATATATATATACAATTTTGAAAAGGCACAGCAGTGATAAATTTGCTTTGACTAACTTGAAATCATTGGGCAGAAGATTTGTTGTGTTAAAAAGACAAATTAGTCCACCAGACACAAATGGCACAGGTGTGTTCTGGCTTTCCTTGTCTGTGTCTGTTCATAATCTGATTCAACCAAGTTGAGTACAAGATATACTTAGTAGCTTTGTTTAAAAGGCTCTGTCTACGTATATGCATGCTATTTTCTTTATACAATTGAATGCTTAGTAAATATAAGCTTGTTTATGGTATTATGGAAACGATATGATAATAGCAATTAAAAAATTATTTTGCTTATATTTTAGCAATACCTAAACCAGGCTATTCTTTTTAAAAAGATGCTTGTAAATGAGATCTTGGAGTCGCTTCATGGAAAATTATGTAAGACCAATTTCAACTGAGGGTGACTTCTGCGTTTTGTAGAAAGTTATCATATACTACCCTTTACAGTAAATGATACCTAATTATTTTCTTTCGGCTTTAGGTGGACACTGAAATTCTTTGCATCGAAACCTGTTGTTAAAGATACAAAAAGAAGACAATAAATGCTCGAGTATTCTTTTAGAGTGGCCATGTCATTTGTCCAGAAGGGGGAGCTCTCAGTCCGCATGCAGCAGAGCAAAGCAGACAGTCTAGTATCTTATCTGCTGCTTGGAAATTGTCTGACAGAAAAATATCAACACAAACCATGCGATTTGCCGCTGGAGCACGCTGGACCTCATCTGCTTAAAAAGATGCACGGATATAGTCATCACAGTTCATAATTTAATAAACTGCTAAAAAAACCACACATTTTCATTTTAGCGACTTTGGTCTCACAACTAAATTCACATTGCTACAAAGACATTTGAATTTTGCACTAATATGTCATGAGCACTGCACCCATTGCAAATTAATGAGTCTCTGAATAGCACTGTGCATTTGTCATTTGAATTTATGCTAATGCAATGAGGTCTCCTGGTGATGCTGATAGTCCATAGCAGCTGCTCGAACCACAGAATGCACCAGCACTTTTCTTCTACTTTCTATTGCTACCTCTTTTCTTGGCTTTTCTGGCCTGTCACTTAGGCAACAATTCTGGAGCTGGTTATTGATAGGGTCGCTAATTATCTTTGACTTTACACTATTGGCCTGACCCCCAACACTGAGCAGAAGTAATGGATCAGTGTTGAGAGAATTATGTGCATCATATGGTGACAGCCTCAGACCAGGAGGTCAGAAGGAGTTCACTGAGAACCAATGGTATTTACAAAGGATGTTGGTATGGAAATTGGTAATATTTTTCAGTGATATTGTGTAATTTGTATCAATAGGTCAACCTAAGAAACTGACTGTAACCTTTGTAATCATAATGAACAGGGTTTGTGTGTGTGTTTGTGCAAAAAGGGAGGGTGGTCCTTTTCTAATCTCTTCTGTTGCAATGTAAGGAAATGGTCATGGCACTACTTCTGGGTAATCAGGGCATTTGAGTCTTTGTTACGGTGATACACATTGCTTTTTGGTCAAAGAGATGTGGTGACATATTTGGATCCAGTGGAGAGATTGTTGGCATATTGTGTGTGGGAGGGAGATGCACAAATAACCATTTTCATGGGCCACAAATCAATGACAAAAGGCTCTCACTGTTATCTTCCTTTCCCAAGTCTTAATTATGAAATTAAATTTTTTTCTTAGACTATTGTTTCCATTTGACCTGCTTCTGGAACGAAAAATGAAAGTATGTAGAAATTATTCTAATAGATTTAGGAAATTAGATTTGGTGTTTAGTAATGTCATGGAAAAATTAAGCAGAAAATTAAAAGTTAAAACCAAAAGTATCCATTAGATGATGTATCTTTTGAAAATCCTTACTGAATTTAAGAAATGTTCTTTCTTTTCCTTCCCCGGGGCCAAAGAAAAGCATCCAGACTTTTTCTTTCAAATAAAAAAGTATTTTCTTTACAAGGGACAAACAAATGCACACCCTGGTTAAAATGTAGCATTGTTAGCATTCATTCCCTCCATTGTAAAAGAGGCCGAGACTCCGTAAGTAAGACTTGATTCCAGATTTATCTCCAGGGGAAGAAAACATTCCAAGGCAGATATGTATAATTATTTGTTATGTGATGTCAGGAAGCACATAGTATAGAAGTAAAAGTGACTGATTAATCTCAAACAGTGCCTAAGAGTAATAAGGCTTTTTTCCTTGTGAAACTCATAAAAGAAAGAGAATGTTTATCCTGATTCCACAGGCCACTAAGCTGCTCAGGGCTCAAGCCCCAGGAGATGCTAACACTTCTATTTCTCTCTACCCGTAGGTACCAACCCAAGGTTTAAAAGGCCACTCTAGAGAAAGAAACTTGACTGAGAAGGCAGCACATAGATTCTTTACTACCGCGCCTCTGTTTTCCATCAAGGCAGGGAGACGTTTTTCACTCTTCTTGGAAAAACTTTGAAATGTAAACTGTTTCGATTGATGGCTCCTTCTGGCCTTGGCAACTCTTTTTGGTAGCTGGTGCTCTTTCTGTAATACTTGTTAAAAACGTCTCCGAAGCAAAGATGTTGTTTTTTATGTGATTTTTTTTTCTAAGTCAGCACATGTGTGAGTACAGACAGGCTCTCATCTTGCATGGCGGAGACTGGCAGGTGAACACCTACTCCTGTTGCCCTTATTCATTTGCAATACTTTATAAGATTAGTCTCTTTGAAAGCTGTTTTCAGTCTAAACTGTCAATCCTCTTCGAATGTGGTCTCTCTCACTGAGAATGACTCCTTGGAACTCAAGAGAATGCTGTGGCCTGCAAGTCCCTTTCTTAGCCCAGAGATGCTTCTGTGAGCCTCTGTGATCCTGTCCCTAACCCTTCTACAAGGCTGCCTGGGGGCAGCTTTCCAAAACAGGACACACATCTAGGGAATCATATGTTTCAGAGCTTTAAACTACAGACATTATTTCCACCACCATCCACGTACTTGAACTGTTTTATCTAGTATTGGAAATTTCATTTTTGGTCAACCATTTATGAAATGATTATGCATATGGGCTTTCTTAGATTCATGTAATATTCTTAAACTATATCCATGTGGAAAGAATTTAGGTGGTGACATAGATCAACCTGTTTAAATGAATTGATATAGAAAGTGAAATTGTCGGGGCACCTGGATGGCTCAGTCGGTTGGGCATCCGACTTTGGCTCAGGTCATGATCTCACAGTTCGTGGGTTTGAGCCCTGTGTCCGGCTCTGTGCTGACAGCTCGAAGCCTGGAGCCTGCTTCGGATTCTGTGTTTCCCTCTCTCTCTTACCCTCCCCTGCTCACACTGTCTCTCTCTCAGAAATAAACACTAAAAAAAAAAATAAAAAAAAGAAGTGAAATTGTCAAACTGCATAACCCAGTGTGGAAAATGACCATTTTAATCGAAACATTGGCTGCTTATATTGTACTGTTAGACTTATAATGGTTAAATATTTCTTTTCTTCTTTTTCGTGAGTGAGAATGGGGGTGTAGGGGTGGGGTGGGGGAAGGGGCCCAGGGAGAGAGAGAGAGTCCCAAACAGGCTGCACGCTCAGTGTGGAGCCCATGCAGGGGCTCAGTCCCATGATCTTGAGCCAAAATCAAGAGGCAGACACTCAACCCACTGAGTCACCCAGGTGCCCTATTATTTTTTTATCCTGTGCTATATCAAGTCAAGTTCATGAGTTACATATTCTTATTTGTTGGGGACTTACTTTTCTTTGTCTGATTATGTTTTTTCTTTCTTTTTAAAAAAATTTTAAAAAATGTTTTATTTATTTCTGAGAGAGGGAGAGAGGCAGCGTGAGCAGGGGAGGGTCAGAGAGAGAGGGAGACACAGAATCCGAAGCAGGCTCCAGGCTCTGAGGTGGCTGTCAGCACAGAGCCCGATGCAGGGCTCAAACCCATGAACCGTGAGATCATGACCTGAGCCGAAGTTGGAAGCTTAAGCGACTGAGCCACCCAGGCGCCCCAATGTTTTTGATTTTTCACATATAATTTTTATACTCTTTGTTTTTCAGAATATGTGAAAAAATGCAAATCAGTAACTAAATGACAGAATGGTTGTGCAGAGTCAGTGCTTAGCTTGCTTCTCGTTCCCCCAGCCCCACTTCTTTTTTCTTCCCTTGGTCCTATTAGGGACCTCAGCTACACTGAGACCCTGCCCCCCTTGCCTTGAGGGGGGATATTTAAGCCAAGGAGAAGCTAAACAAAGGACCAGATCTTTCTGTAGAACCAGGAGGACGTCTGGTATCAGTGGCCTTTTTGAAAAAGGATTCAGTTTTCATTACATTCTTGCCTTTTCAAAGCTTTCTTTCTTTATTATAATGAATTAAATTTACTAAAGAAAATTATGGCAGTTTACTCCCAGGGAGGCCTTAATATTCTCATTTGTAAAGTAAGATAAATTTGTAAAAATTTATAAACGAGTAGGTGGTATCTAACAAACCTTCTAAAGAAAAAAATCTCTTTTCTATGCTTCCAAATGATAGCATCATCACAAAGTTCCAATTTTGATTACTTTGGGTCCTGGAGATTAATGCAGAGCCAAAACACCAAAACCCTAAAAATATTTAAATGAAAGTGTGTTTTGAGTTTGATTAAAAAGTAGTGGAAAGAAAAAATATCAATTTATCCTAGTAAGATTTTTATTTGAAGAAGCGAAGATACTTGTAGGAAGAAGACAACTATATATACATACATATGTGTGTATGTGTATATATGTATGGGGGGGATTAGTGTAGGGGGAGAGAAATTGAAAAATTAAACAAATTATTATTATTGTGGTAAGAACACCTGACATGAGATCTGCCCACTCAACACATTTTTAGTTGTACAATGCAGTATCATTAACCATAGTCATCATGTTGTAGCAAATCTCTAGAACTTATTCATCTTGCATAAGTGAAACTACATACGAGTTGAACAACTCCCCACTTCTCCCTCTCTCAAGTCTCTGGTAATCACCATGCCACTCTCTGCTTTCCTTATTCAGCTTTAGAAAAGAAGGAAATCCTGTATATGTGACACCATGGATGAAACGGGAGGACATTATGCTACCTGAAACAAGGCAGTCACAGAAAGACAACTACTGTATGCGCCTGCTTATATGAGGTATGTGAAATAGACTCCTAGAAGCAGAGTGAGCAGTGTTGGAGGGAGTGGAGGAGAACGGAAGTAGAAAGGGAAGTTGGATGTAAGTCACTTCTCTCAAGTGCCTCACTGAATCCCTGGTATCACCTTCCAAGTTCTTCAGCTTGTCTTTCTTTTACTAAATAACACACCTTTGCTGCTTCTTTCTGCTCACACTGGGATATAAAAGTATAAAGGCTCTTGAACTTCCAAGGTATAAAACAAGTATGTACCATCCCAATTAGGTGTACTATGTGTGTGTGTGGGAGGAGGGGGTGCGGGGAAGAACAAAGATATTAAAAAACTTGCAAGTGCACTGCTAAGAGAAAAATTATTGAAGTGAGAAAATTTGAGACTAACGTCTAGCATTTTTTTAAGGTCGCTTGAGAGAGCTTTTAAAATCATAAGCGAGAAAGGGAAATTAAATTGCTGAGACTATTATTTGAACAATGTCTGTATAATATAATGATAGGGCATTTTGGGGCCTGGTCCAATTTATGCGAGGACATTAGAGTAAATTTTCACACTCTTTTTTGAAACCTGGGAACACCATGGTGCATGTGAACTAGGGCCCTTCAAGGGGATGCAGCTGATCCTGAAAATATGATCCATGGCCGTTGATTTTTGGTTAGATGACTAACAAACTTTAAATTCACCAGCTTGCGAAGCCCGTGTCACATCCCTTAGCCTCTCTGTCTTTTCTGGAGGGCCTGATTTTAGGGTATGGTCTCTGCAGGGCGGGCATGTAGGAAATGCTTGCCAAGTGATTTATTTTGCTAAAATATGATAATCGGCTTAGTAGGACTTGGTAGCTTAAAAAATCATAAACGGTATGGAAAAGATGTCTACATTTCTAAATCTTTCAAAAAAAAGCCTTCAGAAATTTTATCTGGCACTATGAAAATAGACTCCACAGAAGATTTCTTCCCCTTCCTCCTCCCACTCCCCAATTTAAATCAACTAATTAAGAAAGACTGTAACTAGAAGGGAATGATTAACTCATTAACTTAATCATTGTCATACTTGTGAATATGGACTTGTACCAGAGTTGAGAGGTTAATGAATTCAAATATATTGTCAAAACTGCCTATGGTTTTCAAAGAGGAGGATTTTATGCTCTGTAGTTTATATGCTTAGAAGTTAGTACTCGGCTGTGATAAAGTTTGACATCAAAACAGGTTACTAAAATTGCGCAGAAAACGGTGAGTAGGAAAAATAGGAATTTCTCTTTATCACCATTGCCAACCTCATTGCTACTTTCAAGGCCACTACCACAAATTCTACCATTATTTTCACATAGATATTTCTTTTTTCACCTGGGTAGCAGGGAATTGACTTGCTTGGGCATAAGCCTGCCCATACATAGGGATGTTTCAGCGTATATCCTTACTATTAATGTTTTAAAGCAATAGGTTGATGGATTAATGGCTAATGAGCCATTACCTACCTTGTTATTCATCAAATATAGTAGGCCCTGAGCTAGGTACAGTGAGTGGATCCGGTGTTCAACAGAAGAGACACTGCTCTTGCCCTGGCGGCACTTACCCCCAGGGAGTTGCATTGACACATGATAGAAATAATTATCTCATCGTAAATTGTGATTAGTATTCAGTAAAGCACAAGAGAAGAGAGATTATTGCCTCATGATGGGACTCGATTTAGGTTAGGAAGCTTCTCTATGGAAGCAGCAATTGTGTCTGGTGGAAGATTGGGAGGAAGAGAATTCCAGGCAAGGGTAAACAGCACATGCTGGAGAAGACCGTACAAAGACTATGCTGATATGGAATTTAGGATTTTCTTTTAAGAGAAATAGAAAACAATTGAAAAATTTTAAGAAGGATTGACATGATCAGAATTTTATTTAAAGAAGATCACTGTGGCTATTTGTGGAAAATATACTGGAGGAGGGAACATAGTAGAAACATGAGAACAGTGGTTGAGCTAAGAGAGGATGGTGTCTCAGAGAAGAAGGTGGGGATGGAGAGAGGGACATGGAACAAAGATATAATTTGAGTTGATTGTTAGATTCTGAATATTGAATGGATACTGAATTGATAGGTAGAATGATAGAATGGCTGTTGAGCAATGTGTAGTAGGGAAGGGTTTACGAGAATATCACGTGTCAGAGACTTCCTACCCCACTAACCGCCCACACAATTGTACAGTAATTCCATCCTTTGAAGAGAAATACTGTGCAGTGCAGCCATATGGCACAACTCCAGGGGGACCCTCACAACGTTTCCATGTGCTTGGTGTCCCTGGGAATTGTGCATTGGGATGGCCCTGGGGCTATGACATATTGATCGTGCTTTGTTGTCTGTAAGGATTATGAAATAGGATGTTATTTGCACTGAGGGCCCCCATGTATGGTTGTGTTCTCCTGAGGGGCTGGCTGGGGATTGGAAAATGCATCATATCATGGGACTGTGTCTTTCCCTAGGAAGGGGGCACCTTTTGCTAGTTGGTCTATCCCAACTAGGG
Organism: Hyaena hyaena; assembly: GCF_003009895.1. NCBI lineage: Eukaryota > Metazoa > Chordata > Mammalia > Carnivora > Hyaenidae > Hyaena > Hyaena hyaena. The sequence goes on from NW_024081162.1 coordinate 1,031,566, forward strand.
GAATATTTAATAATTCACTATTCAGAGTATTGTTCTTGTATAATTTATACATCTTAAAGAGTGATATTTTTCTAATTATGTACTAGTTGTAGCCCTGTTACCATTACTCAGACACACATGTACCACAAATTCACCTCTTCACACCATACAAGATGATGTAGACAGGGCATTAACGAAAGCATTTATGAGTTGCAGATGAAATAGACATCAGAGGAAAAGTATCTGTAGTAGTAAGAAGGAGCCATTTTTCAAGGTAGGAGATTTGGAATCCAAAGCTTCCAGCTATAATTTTCAAATTCCAGTTACATTCACTGGAATAGGTAAAATCTTTAAGCAAGCCACCCCTATGTCTCATGGTCTGCTTTCACCTTGTAATCCTAGGTCCATTGTCACTAGTGTTCAGTCACACGTTCACAGCTGCAGATTACCGGTATCACCTACAACAGATTCCTTCCTTAGCTAGTAGTAAATAAGACAATAGAGTCCTTCTCCCTCTCTTTTCCTATGTTCTCCAAGTCTAAAGAGGGTGCAAGTTTAGACATCCAAAGGCTGTTTTTTGTATTCTTTTGATTTCTGAGTTTGATAGACCTCTGAGTCAAAAGCTAAGGAATCTTGATTCGACCGTTCAAATTTAAATTTAAAGTAATTCAAATCTTCAACCTTAGGTTTCAACAATCTAAAGCAGAATAGAACAGCTATTTTACCCCATAGTTGTTCTATCACTTTCTTCACTATTGCAGCAAATGCACTACCATCAACCCGTTTGATTAAGTCAGAACATGGACATTTTACAGTTCCTCTGTTCTCCTTTCTCCTCTCACCCTCATCTGGCCCCTAAAGCCTATTTCTTGAATCCATCTTCTTTCCTCCATATCCATTGACCAAGTAAGGCAGTTAGAATGAGTTTTCTTAAATGCAGTTAATCACTTCATTCCTTCACTTAAAATTCTTCAGTGACTTTTTATTATCTTCAAATAAAATTTATTGGCCAGTCAGACAAAGTCTTTAATAAACAACTGATGTCTCCCAGCTACCTGTTTGTCTGTTTTCATCTCCTGCCATTCCCATTTAAGTTACAGTGAAATGTAGATTTTGACATACACCTGGTCTTTCATAAGGCTGTGACTTTTCAAATTCTCTCTCTCTCTCTCTTTTCTTTTCTTTTCTTTCTTTCTTTCTTTCTTTCTTTCTTTCTTTCTTTCTTTCTTTCTTTCTTTCGCTGGCTCTCCCCTTTCTTTTCAGTGTTCTGGCTAACTCCAAATCATTCCATAAGTCTCAGATCAAAACCCATCTCTGATAAGCACTGAAACAACCCCTGCTCCTGACTCAGGCACCCCCTTACTAGGTGGAATTAGGGGCTTTTCTAGCATTCTGTGTTTGGCTCTACCATGTGATTTAATTGTGTTGTCTCTGTGGGTTCAGTGTTTTGTGTAGCTCTGGTATAGAGAAGAGTGGCTTGGAAGGTGGCCTTTGAAGTTACACAGTCCTAATCAAATGTGTGACCAGACAAGTTTGGCATTTCTAAATCTATTATAATGGATTATTAATTTAAAAGGACAATGCAAGTAAAATGCATAACTGTGCCTGGTGTACACTATGTGTGTGATAAGTATTGTTTGTTGTTGTTGGCATCAGTCGGAGTAGTATCTTTTATCCTTAGTTTTTAACACTTAATAGATGTTTTGGACATTTTGGTTGGTTGAATAAATGAGTCTATACCAAGGAAGATTGACTTAAAAAATCTTGACGATAATTTGAATTTCTTATGGGAAAACTGTCTGAAATTCCAAGCAGTTTGGATACCTGACCATGTTAACATTGTACTGTCAAGGGCATGAATATGGAATACTCTAGATTTCATAACTGACACTTGATACATAGGGTTATGAAACAAAAACTACAAGTATTTGCTTAATTAAAATTGTTGGCATCACCTAGCAGAATTCTTATATACCATATAATTATGAGTGATATAAAGAAGACTTCTAGGAAACGTTTTGTGAAGTGCATGGTATAAGGATGTTTCCACTAGATTATAGATTCTGTGCTCTGCATTCTCATATATCCAGTTTCCATACAGAGCTTGTTATTTATTTTCCTGTGTGAATCAGCTGATATGTGGATGTTTGAAGGCTGTGTTTCTTTTTTCTTTAACTCTATATATGTGATTAATGATCGTTAACATGCATGATTAGATAAGATAATATTTAGAACAATTTTTTAAATCTATAGATATTATCCATAATAACCAACATAACTAAGTCTTGGCTATATGTACCACTAAAGCAGATTAGTTGTGTGAACATCTCTCTAAATGTTTCTTTTATTGAAATTTGTAATATGCTTTGATATTATTTTTTGAATATTAAGTACAAATATTTGGACATAGAAAAGAATTTGAACCAAGTAATAAAGACATACTGCCAACCACAGGCAGGCCTGCAAGTGTGCAGAGACTTGTGCTCTGCAGTGAGCAGTGAAATTGGGCATCTAGGCTCTGAGGGTTTGAAGGGACCTAAGAGACCATGGGACCCAACTTTCCACATTACGAATGTCTCTCTCCGTGCTCTATCCCATAAGTCATTATCTAGTGTCTTTCTGACCCTTTCCAGTTTCCAACACCTTTAGCTTGTGAGACTTCAAATAACTCTAGGGACTGTTTTAACTTTTTTTTGAACAAAATCCTATTTTCCTGTAACTTCCATCTATTTGTCTTAATTGTTCTCTGTGAATGTATTCTGAGTATTGATTTTACTTTATGAAAAGCCAAAACAATACTTTATATCAAAGATAGTTATTTTATAGAATATACTAGAACATTTCTACTGGAAATTCTGGGGTTTATAGGATAAAAATCAAGACTTTCGTGGTGAGAGGAAAATGAGGTTATTCTAAAAGTTTTAATCATACTTCCTCTTTGGGAGAGATTTTTTTTCTCCTAGCAAAGCAAATAATTGGGCCATTTGAGTGTGAAAAGATAGGTCTCAGGATGTGGTCTGGAAGGTGAGGGCTCACTAGCTCTGCTGGAAAAATATGTTTTTTTCAAGGGCTTCCAAACAGGGAGGTGGTAATGGGCAAGTGATAGGAGAGAAACCAGTAGCTATAAAGCAAGAAGGGAAAGGGTGATGTGAGAGGGCCAGAGGCCAAGGCCTAAAGAGCAAACATTGCCTGTGGAAAAAAAAAAATGGTGTGATAGGGTTGGCACAAGCACATAAGGAGTAGGGATGTGTGGAATACATTTTTAAGTTTTTGGTTTGCACAACGCTTCCATGTATTACCTCTGTCTTCAGACACATTCTACTTAACCTGTAGTTAAAAATCTACACTTCATGGGGCGCCTGGGTGACTTAGTCGGTTAAGTATCTGACTTTGGCTCAGGTCATGATCTTGTGGTTCCTGGGTTCGAGCCCTGCGTCAGGCTCTGTGTGGACAGCTAGCTCAGAGCCTGGAGCCTACTTTGGATTCTGTGTCTCCCTCTCTCTCTGACTCTCCCCTACTCATGCTGTCTCTCTCTCTCTCAGAAATAAATAAAACATTAAAAAAATAAAAAAAAAACACTACACTTCACACACTGCCTTTTATTCATTAGTACCTTTTATTAGTGGTACTCAGGGGAGAATTGATGGAAATATGGGCCATATTTCATAATTGTGTGAACAGAAGAATAATAACTAATCAGAGAACCTTGAGGATGTTTATGGGAGGCTGGACTTGAGACTGGGTTTCCTTTCTTCCTTCCTTCCTTCCTGCCTGTCTCTCTCTCTCTCTCTTTCTTTCCTTCTTTTTTTTAAATAAATATTTATTTTTGGAGAGAGAGAGAACGCAAACAAGTAGGGGAGGGGCGGAGAGAGAGGGAGACAGAGAATACCAAGTAGGCTATGTACCATCAGTGCAGAGCCCTTTGCAGGGCTTGAACTCATGAACTGTGAGATCATGACCTGAGCTGAAATCAAGAATTGGATGCTTAACCAACTCAGCAATCCAGGCTCTTCAAGACTGGATTTTCTATTCATCATATTGTGAGATAATGTTAATTTTCTAAAAATGTATTTAACGTAAGGAAGATTAAATACAGTTGGAGGAGTTGAGGACACTCAGGCTATTAATATAGGTTCTTACTTAAAAAAATTGGTATCTTATGGGTGGAGTGGGCTACTGTGGATGTGTCTGGTTATGTTGGGGTGTGACATGGTGGGATTATCTGACTCTCTTTTGTTATTAATATTTTCTGTATTATCTGAGTAGAAGCACTGTTTATATTCTGTCAATATAACTCCTGAAAAGTGGATGGTTGTTTCCCTCTTTTGGACTTCAATATATTTAAATGATACAAAACTGTATTATTTGAAGATAAATCTAAGTATTGTACTTTCTTTTTACTCATGGACTCGCCTCTTACATAATCGTAAATCATTTGCTCAAACTGTGATATCCCTTGATTGGTGGTTCTAACCAAAGAAGTCCTGTGGTGTAGGGTAAATACACTAAACTTATAATTGGAAGACACTGGCTTGAATATTAACTCTGCCAATTGGCGCTAAGTGAATGCTTGGAATGTCATATATTCTGAGTCTGAATTTCCTTATCTAGAGAATTCAAATAAAAAGTTACTTTTCCATCTCCCTTATAGAACTGTGGTGATTGTCAAATGCCACGATATGAAAAGATCTTATAAACTAAATACCCCATATAAATAGGAAGTGATATCATTTAAAATGTTTAATAAATACCTTCTAAAGAAATGGCATGAGGCATAAAGGATAATTAAAGCACACTAGAGATGCTTTTGAAATCTCTTGCTAAAAAAATAACCAATTGGAAGAAATGGAGATAATATTTTCTGCTTGTCATTGAAACCATTATTTTGCTTCTATAACTTTGTAACTATCCAGAATTGAGTGAACCATCCACATGATGAATTTTCTGTATGTTAATTCACATCTTCAATCAATAAAATTCTTCAGATAAATTTCATGTCCTTTAAAAAAGTTGATAACTATGCTATACAATTTACTGCTTTAGCAAAGGAACGACTCAATGTAGCTACTTTTTTTTTTTTTTCCTGTGAAGGGCAAATGATCCTTAGCCAAAAAAAAAAAAAAAGAAGAAGGAAAAGCCCCCAACTTCCAAGCTCAAGCAGTATAATCTATTTTCTAGTGAGAGGCATAAATATACATTCCACAAGCTATACAAAAATACAATTTTATTTTTTTTAATGTTTATTTATTTTGAGAGAGAGAGAGAGAGACAAAGAAACAGGGAGAAAGAGAGAGAGAGAACATGAGTGGTAGAGAGGCTGAAAGAGGGGGAGAGAGAGAATTCCGATCAGGCTCCCCGCTCTCAGTGCAGAGCCCGATGCAGGGCTTGATCTCATAAACGGTGAGATCATGACCTTAGCTGAAATCAAGAGCTAGATGCTTAACTGACCCAACCACCCAGGTGCGTCAAAATACAATTTTATACCATGGCCAGTTAAAAAATGAGAGACACTGAGGGAAAGAGAAAAGGGAAGAGTCTGAGGACAGAATCTTTAATTCATTGCATTTTGAATTCACATATTTCTTTGTTCTACTGCCTAAGCTCTAACTTTTCTTTCCAAAGGTTTGGAAAAGCATCTTTCTCCTACCCAATGTCTATTGAAATCCATGACTGTTGCCTGGCACTCAATATCTCTTTCTTGGCTACTCTACTGTTTTTGCAACCCATGCCTCTGCTTCTCCCCAAAGCCTACCTTTATCTGAAGGCCAGGATCATCTTGGTGCCTGTGGAACTGAGAACGTGGGAACCAGCACCTCTTTAAACCATCTCTCTTCTGGTGATTTAAATACTGTTGGCTTTGCAGTATTCATATTTCCTTTTCACACCCAATCTTAATTGCTGAAACTAAGTGCTTGGGAAATACCTGTCTCTTTCCTGAGAATCTCAGAATGAAGTGTTAGACATGATGTAGGGGCCTCAACCATACAATGAGAATTCTATTTTGGACCTTTGCACAACTGGATGAACTTATCAGTCAAGGAAGATGTTGGGTAGGCAATTAATAAGGAAGCCTGCCAGGGGCTTAATGAAATGAGGTTCATGACTGGTTTCAGTTTACTGTCTGGTTCCTCCTCACCAGTCTAATTAAAGCACAGATTTGAAAGCTAAGAGGAAGAATTGAACATTAGCCTGATTAATTTTCTTACTGGAAAGACTTTAAGCTGATTTCTTACCTTCTCTGGGTTTTTTTGTTTCTTTGGCATGCATAGAACAACTGCTTACATGGTGAGCCATTTTCCCAAGAGACTGAATCTTCTAGAAAGCTCAACGGATGTCTTTTCAGGTCCTATAACCTGGAGTGAACTTATGATGCTGCCACATTGGAGGGCTTACTAAGCTTCATTCGGACCAAAACACTAGTGAATGCCAAGGGCCAGGACCATGCTGCTGGTGTTGAAGCTAGTTCGATTTGGAAACAACTCAGATTCTGGGGGATGCTAGAATTTTATAGTGTATGTTTATATTTGTATAATCAGCACATTTTCTAATTAAGTGGAAATTGGTGTGTTTTACTAAGTACAGTTAAAATTATTGCCTTTAAAAACCAATCTAGACTGTAAAATATAACTTATAAAGTTGTGCATAATAATAATATATTATATACTTGTTTTCATTGCTTAACCTATATTAGTTCATTTAATCCTCACAACTCTGTGAGATTAGGCTTTTCTTATTGACCTCAATTTATATATCAGGATATTAAGGCCAAAAGAGGTGAAGTGATTTGCTTAAATTACACAAAAACTCAAGGTTATACAAAACATCTCACCTTTTTTCTTGCATGACAAAACCTTTTAACAAAATTCTATATGGACTCAAGTTTAAGGGATTTGTGTAGGAAGAGGCAAAAAATCAGGAAAGTGGGTGCCTGACTTAGAGATTTATTGAATTAAGATCTAGTGACCAGGAGAGAAGATTTGAAGACTCACATGGCAGTGTAGATGGTAGTATAGAAAGTGTAAGAGTGCTGGAAAATTCAGTATACAAGGAATATGTCTCTTGGAATTTTATGAGGAGAATCCATAGATAAAGCAGTGAGTAAAGATGGAAAATGAAATAATTTGAGGAAAAGCAAGAAAGGTTAATTCAGGGAACTTGTGTGGACAAAGTAAAGTCCTGATGCAAACACATGGTTGAGTTGTTCAAAGAAGGCAATTTTTATATTCAATAGACGAATTGACTGAAACTCTGAATGAAAAAAATTGGGCTTCACTAATGACCAAAGAGATCCTGTCCTTTGGTTAGCAGGAAAATAGGGACAAACTGCTGAGAGATTTACCCAGGCTGTGAGACACATGGATGGCAGTCAATAACTATATGCATTAAGACTGGCTGTAAGCATTGCACATTTGAGTCATATTTCAATTATCAAAAAATGGGGCAATGATCAGTTGGATGCAAAGATAATATCTTCCTTTAAAATGCCAACATTTAAAATGCTTACAAGAATTTGATGGGCCATGATGGACACATTTTTCCTTTAGAACTTAGTTCTCTTTGATCCAAAGTTCTCTTTTTACAATATTTATTTGGTAATGTCACCTATACTTTCCTGAAATAAAATCCACAGATAATATAAGATCAATAACACTACTATTTCTATATAAAAGAAAATAAATGAAAATATTAATATTAAAACAGTATATATTTCTACATGTGAATGTTCTGGCAAAGTGACCCTAAAAGACATAATGGAGTAATCAGATGTATGTTCCTACTTGAGGAATTGCTGTGGATTTAGTGATACAAATGCAAACTGACATAGTTGTGTTATACTAGCAGTCCAGATACCATGAGTGGTATTGCTCTCAGGGATGTGATTTTCCAGAATAATGAACAACTATGAGTATGCTTTCAAACAAAATAAAATACAGTCTCCTCTCACTTTCCATAGTAGCTACATTCTTTGAATATTATGGACCTAAAGACTGTGCAAAGCATACTTTGTGTTTATATGTAAAAGGAACTTAAGTGGTAAGCTCAGGTTTTTCACCTAATTCAATATTTGGCATGATATCCTCAAGTCAAAAGAGATGCTTACTAATTTCTTATGGTGCAAGATGTCCGGCATTCCTTGGCACCATCCACTAAATGGTATTAGCACCCTCTATCACTATGGAAATAAAATACTTAAATGTCTCATTCAATCTTGGGCACCCATAGATTTTAGTCTGCAAAAGCACAAGAAATCAGTAGTGTCTCAGTATTATCAGAAGACCATTTTTGCTTTATTAGCAACTTCCTAGGCCATCTGAAAGCAAAATAATAAAATACCCCCAAACTGAATGGTTTAGAGCAACAATGCTATATTATTTCTCACAAATTAGTTGGTTGGTTGGGTAGTTAATTACTATAAATGCCAGTTGAGCCTCTCTAGTTATGATGATAGTCCAAAATTCCCCCATCTGTTTTAAATTTTCATCTGGAAAACTTATACTCTGTCTCTAAATCTCAGTTAGATATCACTTTGTCTAGGAGACATTTTCTGATTCTGTATACTAGACTGAATTCCCTTTGTAGTACTCCCATAACAGTCATTTCCCAACACTCATCACATTTTTAATTGTTTGGGTATTTTCACTGTCACACTATGAATTCTGTGAAGGTGAATCCTCTATTTGTTCATCATTGTGTCTTGGTTATCTTGTTCCAGATAGCTAAAGGAAACATATTTTTGCTTTATATTGTATTAAGTTGATTTAAAATTCAATTATGGATCAATTGCCAAAAAAAAGTGACCTAATAGTTTTAGAAAGGGTTGGTGGATTATTTAAAATGCCATTTTGTCAACTTAATTAACAAAATTTCCCTTGAAGATGAAAGGAAATGACGTTTTTGATAAATAGAAAAATATCCATACAAACAATGTATATTCACCCTTCAGTGAGGCATTGTATCATTATGTTCTCCACTGTTCTGCTAGTGGGTGCTTAGATCTTCTTTGGACATGCATCCTTACCCATCTGGATTTCTAACCACTTTCTGTCCCGTATTTCTTGGGTATACACTCTGAATCTTGAACTTGGTTTGAATTTGTAGCTATTTGTATGAAAACCCTGGGTATCTTCCCCCTCTCCCCCACAGATTTATCTACAGTTCTGAGTCACACTTAGGTCTCATTACAGTGTATCCATCCGTTGTGCTTGATGGTTGGACATAGTCTCTTGTCATTCACAAGCTACACCTGCTGGGTACAATCATGAGTCTCAGACCTCTGCTCTGTATGTAATCCTTTGTTTTGTCCTGAACCCTGAAAGGAGTCATGGCACCCACAAAATTGGTAGAGGAATGAATCTAGAACATGATTCAGGAATGAATGAATTCCCTCCATGAGATCTCCAGGCAAATTATATTGATTTATTCACTTAATAGTCCTTTAAAATACATTCTTTTTTTTTTAATGTTTTTTATTTATTTCTAGGAGAGAGAGAGAGAGACAGCATGAGCAGGGGAGGGTCAGAGAGAGAGGGAGTCACAGACTGAAACAGGCTCCAGGCTCTGAGCTGGCAGTCAGCACAGAGCCCGACGCGGGGCTCGAACCCACGAACCGCGAGATCATGACCTAAGCGAAAGTCGGATGCTTAACCGACTAAGCCACCCAGGTGCCCCTAAAATACATTCTTATCACTGATCTGTGAGTCCTGTCATGGTTCTAGGATTATAACTTCAGGAAAAAAATCTGACTCTAGTTAATATAAACTCCACTTCTCAGTTTTCTAGATTTAGATCACAGAGGCTTTATTGAACTATCATGTTAGCTGAACCAGGGGACTCTATTTTAACTACAATTTAAGTTCTCCCTCTGAAAAGCAGACTCTGGTGTAGATAATTTCTAGAGTCCTTAGCAAATGCAGTATCAGAAATTCTGGAATTCCTCGCATACTGCTTCTTTGAGTATACCCCATTGAAAACTCCCTGGCTTACTGGCTTCTCTCTGTCTCTACTTGGTGCAGTATCAATTCTTAGATAAGAAACTGGAACCTGGGAGAGTAAGGTGGGATGTGAATAGGTAATTTTTTTCTTTGCATGCTGCCTTCCACATATGCTTAATTAGCCTTGTAGTTTGAATAAGTAGTAGAAGCAATGCTATGTATTTGAGCTATTTTGAGACATTGAAAACATTGTGTCTCTTTCAAAATTGGCCATGTCTTTTTTGATTTTCTTCCCACTCTGAACATAAAACAGGTGCACCAGCAATAGTTGGCACAAAGTGAAAAAGTTTTTGCACTGAAGACTGATCATTTCTTGTAGTTCACTTTATCTTAGTCATCACTGTTGATTCAGAGATATTAAGTATGGTAATAACTTGAAGCCAAATTAGTCAAGATTTGGCCAGCGCTAACCAGGGTTTGCTTTTACTGTGGGAGGAACTTGCAAAAGGCAATATTGATCATGTCTGGGATATGCCAATTATAATTTGACATTCTGATTTCTGCTTTTTGTTTAACTTAGAAGCAGATTCTGCTTTGCTCTATTTGTGAAAGACAACTGGATGAGGGAAGATTACTACTTGCAGTAAGACTATCAATTTCTCTGAAATTAGAAGCAGAGAAAACAATATCTGCTTTTTGCTTTTTCTGACTCAAAATATGTGGAGATGAGGAATATCAATGAACAACAATTAGCTAGGTAAATGGAGAAAGGTGAAAGGAGGAAGAAAGCCAACGTGATAGTTGAGATGAAAAGGAAAACAAAATATAATTAAGTACTTGGAAGATTTGAGTATGATATGTACAGTCATGAAAACAGTGAGAAAAATCATGTTGCCATGAAGCAATGGTTGGGAACTGAAAGGAGGCAAGGTGAGTTGATACATAGAAAATGGGTATTTTAGAGAAATAAGTTGCCACTTTGTGATCAATACTCTCTGTAACCCACAATGGAGATGCTATCTGGCTGAGGTAATTGCACCTTAACACGTGTAATAGGATGTTAAAATGAGACTTCTCTCAATTTTGGCTGAGTCATGAAGATGTTGGAGGCTGCATTCAAGAATGAATTATGAGGGAGACCTCTTACCTGAGAATCAGAGAGATGAAGATTATGTTGAGGACCAAGAAAGAGGGAAGAGAGCAGGATTTCATGAGGGGAGCTTTTGGAGAGAACTTTGAGTTCTGTGGGGGTCGCCCCTCCTCTACACAGGAGTGATTGGAGTCTTGTGAGAGAACTGTGGCTCAGGGAACTACATGTGTGTTTTTTACAGTTAGGAACAGAGTGGACTGACATCTGATTCATGCCTGAGTAAGTTGAAGCAGCCTTTCATGAAAGAGGAACACGTCTGCAAAGTTTCTGTATACGCCTCTGTTAGGGGCCAAAGGTGCATCAATTGTAGCATGGCAAAAATTCAGTAAAAACATTAGCCTGAAGTCAATTAAACATGGAACTTTGCAAAAGAAGATGGTGCATTAGGGCAAAGAGATCCCAGAGTCAGTGGCTAAGGGGTATGCCACTCAAGTCAGAAGCCACAGGAGGTTTAGGAGCAGCCAGTCATAGGTGAGGCACTGCCTTGGTCAAGTGAATCACATTTGAAGGTGCCTAGCATGAAAGTCCCTAAAGAATTTCCAAAAACACCTATGAAAGAATGATTCTGTGAGATCTGAAGAACATGGTTACCTCTCCATGTCAGTAAAGTCGATAAGAACTTTTCTATGTCTTTTTCCTCTCCCACCTCTCACCTCGCTTTTGAACCTGTAAGAACAAGACCCAGCAGCTATTGACTATGGGAGAAAGATAAGAAAAGTAAGGGAAAGAGAGAAGAAATGGACCACATCTCATTCCTGAAGGCGGGTGGCCCATCTGCTGCCAGGCTTAGCTAGAGAGTAGCGCAAGAGTCTTAGTTGTGAAAGAAGTTTGAAGCATTCATTAATAGATTGGTTTAAATACTTTGATGTCTGAGAGAAGGGTTAAAGTGACCATAGGAATTTCTATTACCAAGAAGAGAGTAGAAAATCATGGGGACTCCTTGACTTTTAATTCAACGACAGGAATGAATTTCCTGCTTGATCACGTTTAAAAATACAAAGGAAGACAGAAATCATAGAGATAACTTTTGATTGTGTGCCATGAGCACTTTTCAAAGTACTGGCTCTAGAGGAAAAAGCCTAAGCTCTTTCTTGAAGGAGACGTGACTTTTAGTTAAAAGGTCATGCAGTGTAGAATTTGTTTTAAAATCTCTGATCTACCATTTCTTAGCTATAACCTCAAATAATTTACACAACTTCTCTGAACCTCATATATAAAATGGAACTAATAATAATTTGTGTGGACCCAGAGTTATGATCAGGAAATATTATTTATCTCGGGGCACCTGGGTGGCTCAGTCGGTTAAGCGTCCGACTTCGGCTCAGGTCATGATCTCACAGTTTGTGGGTTCAGCCCCGCGTCGGGCTCTGTGCTGAAAGCTAGCTCAGAGCCTGGAGACTGTTTCGGACTCTGGGTCTTCCTCTCTTTCTGACCCTCCCCTGCTCATGCTGTCTCTTTTTCTCTCAGAAATGAGTAAAAACATTAAAAAAATTTGAAAAAGGAAATATTATTTATCTCTACCATTTCATTCCCTTTTCTAGATAAAATTTGACTATTATTTTAAAAGCTAACCGTAATGAACACGGGCAGTAGATGGTGTGGAGCACCCAAAAAGACTCCCACAGGTCTTGGTTACTGTTTATAGATATATAATTCTCTTTAGAGAAAAGATTGTAAATTCCTTGAGTGTGAGGAACAGCAGCCATCATGAACATCATAAGATATGGAGACTAACAGAATTACAGAAGAGATATCACCAACATGGGTGGTTAGAGATAGCTGTGATGTGAGGTGGTCAAATCCAGCTGTCTGGATAATATCAGACCAACTGGATTTGTTAGGATGATGGGATAACATTCAAGTATGCAGGATACAATCTACAAGTATTTCCAAGTAGAAAAGGAAAGCTTAAGCAAAAGTGGAAATGGGCAAAGTATAATGAGGGGACAATGAGCTGATATCTGTGATGCAACAGAAGACTGGCTTAGGTTTAGAGATCCCTTTGTAGGAGACAGAAATAAGCCAGTTGATGGAAGATTCTTATGAACTCAACACTTTTGCTTAGTACATATATATGTGCCATATATCATAAGGTTAACACCCTGAAAGTTTTGGGTGGGGGAAGAAACATTCCTTGAGAAAAATTAATAAACTTTGGGTTATAGGATGGGTTAGCTGGAGAAGAGACTAGAAATAGTGAAACCATTTACAGATTATTGCCGTAGCTAACTCATGGGCATCCTGAACTCAGAAAGTAAAGCTGTGAGAATAGAAAGTAAAGGGTGAAATATAATGAGTGAAGCATTGACAGGCTTTAGAAAATAGTTACATTTTCAAAACTTGCACAAGGGAAAGTCTCTGAATGAGCTGCATTCAGCTGAATTTTCTGTGATTTTTGAAATGTTCTCTATGCTGTGCATTGTGGTAGCCATTAGCCACATGGGGCTATTGATCACTTGAAATAGGACTAGTGAGAAACTGAATTTAAAATTTTATTTGATGTTAATTATTTTAAGTAGCCGCATGTAGTAGTGGTTACTATATAAGTGCAGCATCTTTTTCACAACAAATTGCACCATCCACACCTGAGCTGACAAATGGCATCGTGGCCTCCTAGACAGTGATTTGAATTTGGCACTATTGCTGTCTTGGGCAATTAGTGCATTTGAATATTTTATTATATTTTTTTCTGACTGCCTTATGGAAATAGAAAAATGAAAATGCTATTACTAGTCTTGATAGATATGAGTCTCATCAACTAAGTACAATTAAGGCACGGGTGGAAATTATTAAGTGTCCTAGTGATAAAACTTCTATCTCAACCTAACCTGGGGAGAAAATAAAGATAAAATCATATACAAAAATGATAGAAATATATTGCCAAGCATAATTTGGGATTTCTATAATTTTATTAATATTGTTCTCAACATTTTTTAGCAACAACTCTTGTGGATGCAGTGACATGGAACATTATCATTTACTTTTCTCACATTCCATTTCTGGTTATAATTTTGACAGTGTATTATGTATGAATGCAGGCATTTCTTTTATATATTGCTTCTCACATTATTGTTATTACTATTCTTATTTGTAATGAAGAAAATGAGACTAACTTTTCTACAGTTAGACATCTAGTAAATGACAAATCTTGTATAGATCTAGCTGATTCCCAAATTTCCATTAAAAAAAAAACTTGTTTTAAGTAGGCTCCATGCCCAATGTGTGACTAAAACTCACAACTCTGAGATTAGGAGTAACATGTTCTACCTACTGAGCCATCAAGGCACCCCCAAATGATCACTTTTGGATGTAGATAAACATGGGACAGAAGTCCTCAAACTATCTATATGCAGTAGTCCATGTTTTAACATTTTTAATTTGGGTTGTTCAGATCAGGCTTATTCTCTTAGCATTAAAGCTAGACTTGGGGTGCCTGCATGGCTCAGTGGGTTAAGCCTCTGACTTCAGGTCAGGTCCTGATCTTGTGGTTCAGGTGTGCTGACAGCTCAGACCCTGGAGCCTGTTTCAGATTCTGTCTCCCTCTCCCTCTGCCTCTCCCCTGCTCGCACTCTGTTTCTCTCTCTCTCTCTCTCTCAAAAATAAACATTTAAAAAATGTTTTTAAAAAGCTGGACTTAATCACTTATTTGAATCATTAGAGATTTGATGATTAATTACAAAAATATACTGTTTTATCATACTTACAAATAATATTTAGTGTTATTAATGAGGTAAAAATTAATTTATGGCAACATATATATTTTCTTACAAATATAATAAGAAAGTATTATCTGTGAGAAATTCTACACTGGACTGTAACAATCGCCATACTGATTTTTTTCCTGAGACTAAAGCATTCTTATTCTTTAAGTTCATGCAAGGAAATACAAGAAGGATTGGTCCTTTGTTCTAGTCCTGGTTGTCAGCAAGAAACCACAAAAGTGGTTGTAAACCCTTCCTCAACAAACAGCAGTCTTCTGGTATCCATGCCTCTGAAAGCTCGCCAATCACTAAAAAACTGAAGGTCAGCCAGTACCTATATATTCCTATTTTTAAAATTCAGACAATGCCGAACTCTGTGCTTCCTCCAAACCCAGTACAAGATCAGGTTTTTGCTTTGTTTAATAAACTGGTTTTTGCCCATGTCTTAACCTGTAACAAACACATCTTTGTTTCAGATATAGTTGAGAGGTGGTTTCCTCCCTCAGTATTTCTTTCCTATTTTACTAGATGAGTGATGCTCTCCTAGTATCTGTGACTAGATGTGTTTGCTAGGGGACAAATGACAAAAGAAACATGTTTCTCTCCTGAGTTGTCATCCCCCTCCCAAGGGGAATGAAAGAATATGTTAAAAGATAGAGTGACCAGTTACAATTAGACTTCATAAACTAATAAATGTTAAAGCCCTTCTTTCTCTATCTCCTTTTTTTTTTTAGGGTTCCTCTAGTAACTGTTGAGAATGGGCTGGACTTATGTAAGATCCAAGGGAGTGGACTTCTTTCCTGACTTCAAAAAAGAATTTGTTGAAAATATTTTATTTTATTATTTAAAACACAAAATTTATATAAACAAACATTTGGCTATTGATTTAATGGTAAGTTTCACAGGGTCATATAATTGATCTCTATCGTAATATATGTTACAGAATATCCTTCTGCCACTTGTAATTCCTAATGAGAGATTCTTGAATGTCATTCCTGCACTTTCCTTAGCATTCCCTCTGCTAGATGGGGAGTACCTCCTTCTTTAATAATAGTCCATAAATGATTACATGGGTCTTGTGGTTTTTCCTTCAGGACTATAAGATTCCTGGATCATTTGGCACATTGTGATACCACATTACTGTGTACAAATTAAAATGACCAAGTTAAATCTATTTTAAGAATGAGATTGCTAATGTGTTTTCTATGAGGGACTAGAAATGGGGCAAGTCACATTAAATAAAGGGTATAAATTTCAACTGGGGAGTTTCTCCTTCAAGCTATGTCTTCCCATGGAATATAATCTTAATATATTTTAGCATTTGTGAGTTGATAAGGATTACTTCTATGGGATCGAGCTTTTCAAGCATATATAACAGGGAATTAGGTAAAATAAACTGGAAACTAATATGCAGTGGTGTGCTGAAATCCCCATGTATTGGCTCACCAGAGCTAATTGTTATAATTTTAGGAATTTTGCTAGTTGGTTGAGCTCTGCCATGATGGAAGTTTTTACACCAGGGGAACTGACAAATACTATAAATCAAGGTTTCTTTGTCTGAAGATTGATTTTGATGCCAGTTTATCTTTATTAGCCACATGGGCCCCAACATGAAAATACGGTATTATTTCTTGGTGGAAAAGGGATAACAGTAGACAGAGTTATTTTCTGATTAAATTGAAGTGGAATTGTTTACAAATTCTAAAATGAGGTTTAAAGGATTAAGTTCTGACCAAGTCTGCTCCTTCTTTTTTTTTTTTTTTTTTTTGTGATGACACAGAGAAACTATAGGCTCATCGGTGTCAGGTATAGGTCTATTTTCATAGTGGCTACGAAATTTTACGTTCCCTCTGACAGTATACAAAGGCTCCAATTTCTCCACAACCTCATCAACACTTGTTCACTTGCCGCCTTTTTTGAATGTGTGTGTGAGATAAGAGTCATCTTACTAGTGTTATTTTATTGGAGTTTTTAAAAATTTTATTTATTTTGAGAGGGGAGGAGAGAGAAAGAAGAAGAGAAGAATCCCAAGCACAGAGCCCAAGGTGGGGCTTGATCTCTGGAACTATGAGATCAGGACCTGAGCCGAGATCAAGAATCCGGACACTTAACCTACTGAGCTCCCCAAGTGACCCTTATTGTGGTTTTTATTTGCATTTCCCTTACTGATGTTGAGCACCTTTTCATATACCTGTTGGTCATTTGTATGCCTTCTTTTGAAAATGCTTATTTATTTTTGAGAGATGGAGAGAGAGAGATTGAGAGAGAGAGAGAGAGGGAGAAAGAGGGAGAGGGGCAGAGAGACAGGGAGACACCAAATCCAAAGCAGGCTTCTTTTGAAAATGTCTATTCATGTCTTTTGCCCATGTCTCATCAGGTTACTTTTTAATTTATCTATTATTTTTTGTTGTTGTTGCCATTGAGTTGAGTTTTTGCTATTATTTTGTATATTTACCCTTTATCAGATGTATGATTTGTAAATATTTTCTTCCATTTTATAGATTACCTTTTTCCCTTTGTTTTTAAAAAATTATTTTTACATTTATTTATTTATTTTTGAGAGACATAAAGCACAAGTGAGGGGCAGAGGGAGAATGAGAAACAGAATCTGCTAGCCCAGAGCCCGACATGGGGCTCAAACTCACAAACTGAGATCATGACCTGAACTGAAGTCAGATGCTTAACCAATTGAGCTACCTAGGCTCAACATCAGTAAGGGAAATGCAAATAAAAACCACAATAAGGGTCACTGGGAAAACAAAGGAGTTCATTACTTCAAATAATTAAAAAAAAAAAAAAGAAAAAGTAACACATTTTCAGCAGAGATGATATTCTCTTTTTGTAAATTATTTCCAGGGAGGGCTTCTAAGGCTGTACCAGCATAGTCAAAATAAATAAGTGTGGAATGATTGTCTCCTTTGTGTTCTGTGTGATCTTTGGCAGTTTTGAAGCCAGATTCAGTCCAGATAGAACATCAGTGAATGAGAGAAAGTCATTCCTTGGGTACTCTGTGGAAGAGGGTTTATGGGATTGTGGTGGGGCTGGAAGGTATAGGTATTGGCTGTGCTTTGGAAGATTCACCCTTACTGGAATCTCATTAGTTGGTGATTAGTGTTAGACAAAATTAAATGATGATTTGGGTGAACAGGATTAACTTTTAAGGCTCTTTTTATTTTCCTTGTTGCTTTATTGCTATATTCTGAGAAATTATTTGGAGTTAGATCTCATTTCCTGTTTTAGTTTTTATTGTTAACATAACATATTGATTCTCATTTCTGTCTGCACATTAGAATCATCTATGAGTTAAAAAAGAAATTCTGATTCCTGGCCCCTATCCCAGAACAATGAAGTGTGAGAGCAATTGAGAATCACTGCTCAGGAATGTAAACAGTTAATAGGTTGAAGATAATTTGTTTTATTTAAGGAGTTAATTTCTAAATTGATTGTTCTTCTGGCTATCACATTTTCATATGGTTCTCTTAACTTTCTTTTTTTGTATATAGGAAATGTTTTTGATCAGATGACACCTACTGGATAGGCTGATGTTTTGTCCAGGACATCAGCTCTACAGGCTGTTAATTTGATAAGCCGTTGTATATGCTTTGTTTTCCTTTATATAAAAAAGAACCTATTGAGACATCAGCACATCTGGGGGAAAACATTGCTTTTAATATTTAGGTTGTTATTATTCACTTTGAATAAAAGCTATCAAACTTGACATGTATCTTTAAAAAATAGAAATGAATCCTTATGGACAATGATGAGTCTGACTTTGAGAAGAAAGCCAACTAGGCAGAAAGCCTGAAGGAGTTTTCCTTGTTGCTATTTTATCTAGAAAGGACCTTTGAGGATATTAAAACTTGACTCTTGTCTGTTGACCTTATAAGAGAGAACTCCTGTTAAGCATGGTTGCTGTTTTTTTGTTGTTGTTGTTTTGTTTTGTTTTTGCTTTTGTTCTGCTGGCTTGTACAGCAGTTTGTTGATTAAAAAAATCCTCAAGACATGAGGTAAAATGACTGCTGTGTTCTGATGACTGGTATATACCAAACTAGAAGCAAATTCACATGAGAAAAGTGCTCTACAAAAATATTTCATCTAAGATATTTTCCAGCTGAGATGCCTTCGAATTCTGTTCCCACCACATTCTCTGAATTGCACGGTAAAAGCTGAGACTTTTAACTTAGGCTCTTCAGAGTACTGGGAACTTGGGCACAGAAACCAGGTCATTTTTTTTTTTATTGTTGTCTTTCTGCACAGATTTAATTCTTTTTTATATTGTTTATGTAAGGGAAGAACAAATTTAGGAAGAATTTACTTTCTTTAAGAACTGTCAACCACCCCAATTACATATTCCCATGCTGTATGACGTTGTATTTTGTTATTATTGACAAATTATATAGATCAAATGATAATGCCTTTGAAGCCCTGGTTTGGGTTTATATGTGTGGCACATATAACAACGGAGGAAGCCTAATATTGTTAGTAAGAAAATTTTTATTAATAGCATATATGCCAATCAAAAGAGATCAATGTGTTTTATTGAGAGCACATTGCCTAAGTTTGAGCTGTTATCAGTATTGATTATTTCATGCCAACAATGTGTTTAGGTTTCCACAGTAAACATAAAGTTTCTTCCTTAACTGTTTACTGTCAAAATTACATATTATTCATCAGGACGATCCAGGCATGAAATGAACATGTTACTGGATTCCTCTGTGTTTATATCTATCTTTGTTTCTAATTTAGAAAATGAGCCATTCGGTGAGAACCATGCATTAATCCTATCAGCACTAATAGAATAGTAAGTGAAGTAGATCCCTACCAATTTATTAAAGAATTCCAGTAGGCGAGACAAAACAACCTTACCAGAGAGATTGTATAGGATTTGAAGAAATCTGGGGTTTTGAAAAATGTCTGACTTAGAAGAGTATTTGTTCATTCTTGAAATATTAATTGACCACCAGTTTTATGAAAGGCATCCTACTACACCATACACACACACACACACACACATTTTCTTTTTTAAAAATTTTTTTATGCCTTTATTTTATTTTGAGAGACAGAGACAGAGAGCGAGCGGGGGAGGGGGCAGAGAGAGAGGGAGACACAGAATCTGAAAGCAGGCTCCAGGCTCTGAGCTGTCAGCACAGAGCCTGACGCAGGACTCAATCCCACAGACTGTGAGATCATGACCTGAGCCGAAGTCGGACACTTAACCGACTGAGCCACCCAGGCGCCCCTATTTTCTTTATTCCTAGGAAACTCATAGTCTAGTTGAGGAAATGAGATGAATACAAATAACCACAAGGTAAGATAGATTGTGAAAAGCATCAGGCTAAGATTTATACTTAATCCTGATTCTACTATTAACTAGTTATGTGATAGTAGGCAGATCATATAGTTTTCCTGGGACTTATTCTTATATTACAGCTGTGGAAACTATGAACTACTTTGTCTCCAAGATCCTTTCTAGCCTTTAAATAAACATTCTTAAAAAGAGGGCACATTTATATGATGTAGACTCAAATGCACTGAAAGCATAGTCATTCCAGAGTAGGAAATTATCATCAAAAAGCCGATAAAAATTGAGCGCATTGGTACGAGTTAGAGAGGCTGGTATGTGACTCACATATGAATGATCAGAGCAAATAGGTCACTTCTTCTGAGAAGCCTTCCCTGACCAACCTATTCCCAAAAGTCTCCCTACCCACATCTATCCCACACCTTGCTTATTTTTTCTCATAGCTCTTATTACTGCCTACCATTGCATTTTATGTTGGTTTATATAGTTAATAATCTGCCTCTCCCACTAGGATACAAGCTCTATTATGAGAGAAATTTTATTTATGTGGTTCATTGCTATTTCACACAGCTTCTAGAACAGTGTCTGGCACACTGAAGACACTTTGTAAATATTTATTGACAAAGTAAGTAAACTTCCTTATAATAACTCCAATTTTTGTACAATGGCAGTTCCTCTTTTTCTACAGGAAATAGGTATTTCTACAATATCTATTTACTTTCAGAAATATTGCATTACCTAAATAGCTTACTATTTGTGCTAGCTTTTGTAAATGATATTTGTTTTGTCTCTTCCCTCCCTCCCTTCTTCCTTCCTCCCTCCTTCCTTCCTTCTCTCCTTCCTTCTTGAAATGTGGATAGGAATTTTGAGTTAAATAGTGAATAATGTGGAGCTTTTACTTACTTTCTGCCTAGATGTCAAGTTAGAGACCCCTTGAGACTGAACTTTCTCATGAGTTTAGTGTAATTTATAAGCTTTATCAAAACAGATCAAAGAAATGATTCTTGCAGATTGTTTTCCATCTTATTTTTAGGACAACCTGAGTGTACATAAATAATAAATATATATGTGTGTATATATATTTATTTTTAATATTAAAATTAGCTGTTTGAACTTTATAAATTATTTGTGTCTGCTCAGGTCAGAAAAACAGATTGTACTTTTATTTTTGATTCAAAATTAAGTGTCAGAATAGTGAAAAGCTGAGCTGTAGCTAAATTTGGTTCCCATCATGAATCATTAGAATACTTAGATAGTCACATTGTCACTGGCTACAAAGTTGATGGGAGCAGTTGCATAGGAGGTTGCATAGGATGAGTTAACTCTATAAGGAGAAATCTCCTGGCACTCTGTAGGTAAAAAAATGCTTTTGTTATTTTGGGGGAAAATGGAGTTAAATCGCTTACATCAAATTTGTTTTCCCTTTAGCCAAAGACTTTAGAAGTCCAAACAAAATAAAAGCAATTAATTGGTTGTTTATATACACCTCAATTACAAATTTATATGGCAAAAATTATTTGAATGAAGTCAGAAAAATATCATAGTTATAGCATACAGCCTGCATTCCAGTATAACTGATATTGACTTATAGATTATGTTTTTACTATATACATTCATATTTATGAGTTCTTACTTTTTATTATCACTAGTATACTAAATATACCTCCAACTATCATAGATGTGGACATAAGTGTGGGTATTTCCATTTTGATTTCATAAATTAATATAGTTATAAAAAATTCTATTGTTTTAAAAATATTTTTATTTATTTCTAGGAGAGAGAGAGAGACAGCGTGAGCAGGGGAGGGTCAAAGAGAGAGGGAGTCACAGACTGAAACAGGCTCCAGGCTCTGAGCTGGCAGTCAGCACAGAGCCCGACGCGGGGCTCGAACCCACGAACCGCGAGATCATGACCTAAGCGAAAGTCGGACGCTTAACGGACTAAGCCACCCAGGCGCCCCTCGTTATAAAAAATTCTTAAACAGGTTGGAATATCAGTTTTCATCTTGGAATATAGGCTTATTCTAATCCCTGATAGCCTATGTGTGTGTTGCTGGTCTCTGCTCAAGAAAGAAGCCAAGGTCAAAAACACCTTGTGTAATTTGGATGTTTGCTGCTTGACCCACTCTTGTTTTACTGTGGCTCCTGGCAACAGAAGGCTTTGATGAACTGTGTTCATGCTACAACTGTCTGCTATTAACCAAAGGGCTCTATTTTTAAATAAATGGGCTCCTTGATATTCAAAAGCACAGAAAAGTCAATCAAAATATCATACTTGTTCACCATCAGTGGTAAGCTTGGATTTCTGTCATTTCCAAAGCTGAACAAATTGGATGTAAATCTAGCTACTTAGGTTTATACAATCAAAGCAATCATGTTTGTGCCGGACAGTCATTGCATTTATAGCTCTGTTCATTTAAAAACTGACTCATGGCTGAATTATGAATAGGGCATTGGCCTATAATTTACAAATGGAAAATTTTAGACCAGTGCCTTCTGGTTGTAGCAAAGGCAGATTTTATCAGTTTTGCACTATTGGTAAGCACAGTGACAAGAATATTAAATTATTCATTTTACTGGATAACAACATTGAAAATTTGTACTTTATGTGACTAAGACCAGTACAGCTAGACTTTCTGGGTATAAACTGAGCCTAGGTTACCATCTGGCTTAGATGGAGATTCCTGTCTATCTATCTGGGCTAGATTCATTAATATCCCCTCTTAAGACATCTTGGTAGCCATTGTTACACCCATGCTTTCAAGTCCCAAAACATCATACTTTTCAAAAGTAAAGAACACAGTAGTAATTTAATACAAATCCAGATTATGTAAATTCATGTTTGGGGTTTATAAAGATATATCTTGGGGCGCCTGGGTGGCTTAGCCGGTTAAGCGTCCGACTTTCGCTTAGGTCATGATCTGGCGGTTCGTGGGTTTGAGCCCCGTGTCGGGCTCTGTGCTGACTGCCAGCTCAGAGCCTGGAGCCAATTTCAGAGTCTGTATCTCCCTCTCTCTCTGACCCTCCCCTGCTCCCGCTGTCTCTCTCTCTCTCCTAGAAATAAAAAATATTTTAAAAAAATATAAAAATATATCTGGTTTATTGAACAGTTTCCACCGAGTGGATTATTAACATTTTTTAATAAATAAAATTAAATCATATTTATTTATTACTTATTTTATTTATTTTTAATTTGTATCCAAAGTAGTTAGCATATAGTGCAACAATGATTTCAGGAGTAGATTCCTTAATGTCCCTTACTCATTTAGCCCATCTCCCCTCCCTTCAGTAACCTTCTGTTTGTTCTCCATATTTAAGAGTTTCTTATGTTTTTGCCCCCTCCCTGTTTTTACACTAATTTTGCTTCCCTTCCCTTATCTTCATCTGTTTTGTATCTTAAAGTCCTCATGAATGAAGTCCTATGATTATTAACATTTTAATATCTGCCTTCAAGCATATTGTTATGAGTCTTTCTGGGTTGTAGAGCCCATAGACACATTCTCTGCAAATCGGGTAACCTTCTGTGTTGATTCAGTCTATTTCGGTGAATATCTTCAGTTCATTGACTGATTTGACTTGGATCACCATCCCTACCTCCAGAGGAAAGTTGGCTAGAAGGGAGAAAGGGAATTAGGTCTCTTATTTCATGTTTCTTACTCTAGCGGGTTGGGAGGGAGGGTCTCACACTATGATTCTTGTCTTGAAGGTCTTGTCTTATTCCCTATGCTGGGTCTAGATCCTCTGGCATTGTGGGAGGGAGAGAAAAGGGGATGTGTCCCTTAACAAGTTTACACTTAGGTATCATTGTTTCACTGGTATAGATTCTAGTGGCCCCGGCATGGCAGGTATGTGCGAGCATACCTGAGGGCCTGTGTGCAAAGTCTTCAAAGACCTGGGGGCTGGGGGCTGGGCTACTTCACTGTGTCTTCCCTGCTGTGTGGGTTCAGGTTTGAATTGTGGTCTCCCTCTTGGGTGGAAATCAGGTTAGATAGCTCAGGCCAACTATGCTCTGCCCTGTTCACTTGAATGATGGAAAACTGGTGTCAATCTTCCAGCTGTTCCCACTCTACTATCTACATCCCCAGTTTTCTTTTTCTGTTTTGAAGCAGGCACTGAGGCTGATGAGTAAGTCTGCTGCCTCAAAAACTATCATATTGAGAGCAATACACCAGTCTCCTTCTCCATGTGGCTTCCTCTGGACTTTACAAGTAATTCTCCTGGATCCCTCCTCGTTCATCTGGTAGGAAGAAGGCATCCCTTTCCTTTCCCCACAGGAGGCAAGAGAACATTTTCTCACCATGAACTCTGAATTTCCTATAAGGCTGATGGTCCCAGTGACTCTTTTTTCCTCTTTTTTTCCCCAGCCAAGGCTAATATCTATGGTAATGACAGGGGCAGGATGGCAGTACTTAACTGGGTAGAGTCCTCTCAGCTGACTCCTAGTAAGCCTTGGGGAAGATGTCTGTCTCCAATCATTGGTAAGTCTCTTTAACTTTTGGAGGTATTAAGTCTCTCCACCACCCCCACCCTTTTATTGTTGTTGTTTTTAGCTTTGAGCCTTATTTGCTCATTTTGGGATTATTTGTTTAAAATATCAATAAAGTCTCACTTTGTATTCAAAATTTGAGACAATAACTCTTCTCAATTAAAAAAATCCTAATAATTCCACAACTCAAATCTGGGGGGTCAAGTAGACCAAGTATTGAAACTGTATTTACTTTATTTCTGCCTGGAGTTGACACCTAAGCTGTAAACAGTGATATTCCCATCCTTTGTAACATGTGAATTATGTGAGTATTGAATTGGGCAGAGTTTTCATTCATCCTGTACATAAAATGTGAACAAGGTATGTTTCTCAAACATTATACAGTGTCATAATGTTACGATGTTGTTTTAGAAACAAGTTCCCTGCAATATTTTATATAAACAGATTCCAATGAAATAAGCAGTTAAAATAGAATAATTCTCAATTTGTATAGCCCTAATGATTCTCTGAGTAGAGCTTCAAAATTAATAGTTAATGGTATGAATGGCAATTATTAGCCACATATTCATCCAGATATTAAGTTAGAAGAGAATTCATTAGTTAAACTTACATTTAATCTTTGTCCATGTCATTTTAGGTCTCTGAATAAAAACAGAGAAGTAATTTCAGGGGCACCTGGGTGTCTCAGTTGGTTGAGTGTCCAATTTCGGCTCAGGTCATTATCTCACAGTTTGTGAGTTCAAGCCCTGTGTTGGGCTCTGTGCTGACAGCTCAGAGCCTGGAGCCTGCCTCGGATTCTGTGTCTCCCTCTTTATCTGACTTTTCCACACTCATGCTCTATCTCTCTCAAGAATAAAAAAAACATTAAAAAATTAAAAACAGAAATAATTTCAAATTTCAAAGAAAATTTGATGTACAAATGATATTTATAAGGCCAAAATTATATGGAGATTATTTCTTATTTATAAGCAGACTATTTAAAGACAGTGGTAAAATATTGATGTGGGAAGAGGTGAGGAAGCTGGTTTAAGAAAGACAAAGGCAAGTCAGTGATGCATTGGCCAGTGATAGAAAGAGGAGGTTAAGAGATGGAATATACAAGATGGTCAAGACCTATACTGTGGATGTAAGGGAAGATGGGGAATCATGTCAGGGAATATTTAAAGGGGTCTATGTATTGTTAAGAGGTGGACAACATAACGGACTGTGTTATGTTGTGTTGGCAACAGTACTTCAAAGCCCTCACAATACGTTTTATCACCAAATTGGGCTTTCTGCTTCCAAGGAGGTCTGGCCAGATGAAAGCAGCAGTCTGGCTGGGACTCAGGAAGGGAGACTGAGCAGAGCTACATTGCAGATAGGGTCCTAATCCAATGGGATTGAAATGGCTCCAGGAAACCAAGCCTAATCATTAGAGAAATATGTCCAGTGCTAGAGGACTGTAGTTTAAGGGGAACTCAGGTGTTTGGGACCTTTCCTAGGAGCCCCTCATACCAAATTTAGGTCAGAAAAACTAGTGTTTCTAGTATCTTCTTTCTGAGGAAGTGTCACCCAAAACACCACCAGGCTTTGCTGGAATAGTCATATGACCTCCGGCATTAGTACATTGCTGAGCAAACGTAGGAACCAACTTTGCTCTTTGTTTTTGTTCTCATTCTGGCCAGAGACATCTTTAGAGGGCATAGTCTAATTGTGTGCGCGCGTGCACGTTCTCATTCTTTACGTCTACTTGAAAAGCAATTTTTAAGGCTTGTATGTGGATTTCCTAACAACATACAGTGTTTCAAAGAAGGAGGTTGGAATATGTGGTGAAGGTCTATGGCAGAGAATCTAGCAAAGATAAGAGATTTTTACTTCTTTAAGATTAAGACTTTGTGTCTTTAAACAAAAAGTGGGAGTGGATTGAGAAGTATCCTCTGGTTGTTTCTTCATTCTTTTTAAAGGATAGTTTATTCGTTCCTGAGAAATTAAAAAAACTGTTCAAGGGGATTGGATATGTATTTTATTTATAGTCAATATCTACACTTTTACTCTAAGATGCTCTGGTTTAGAGCTTAGAAGGAGGAGGGTTTGCAATTAAAAAAACCATTCAGAAGTGAAGACTATAGAGAACCCTCATGACAAAGGCATAAGCTTTTGCATTTCATGTTTGTAAATGACTCATAAAGTAATGAAACTCTTTGTGGTATTTCCTCATATGAAACTGAAGTCAAAAGCGTCTAATCAGATCTTAAATGCATCCTCCAAAAATTTCAGAAAAATGTTTGGTTTTCCCTACAAAAGAGATGGGAGCATCCATTTGGATTAATTGTAATGGGAAGGAAAAATTAGTTAATTCTCCTTATTGTGGGTGAAAATTGGAGGTTGCTGTAAGGACAAATGCACACGAGTGACATGCCAGGACTGCTTGCACAGAAACTCATGTGCTTGGGTTCGGTGTTTGGCCTCAGGCCAAAGGCTGCAACTAACAGGAAAGTGTCAGCATCTCAATATAATTGCATGTCCTGGAGCCTATTATTGCACTAATAAAAATGCTTTTCAATAAATCTGAGAAAGGAAATGGAGAAAAAAACATGAGAAAGAAAGGAATTGCCTGAAATATTTTATTATATTTAATAAAATTCTCATTAATGGCAAGAGTAGCTTTCTGCTAAATAAATGTACTTTAATTTTATTTTTTGATTAATTTGATTTGGGTGAAAATGCAAGTACTCTTTTTTTTTTCAGTGTACTTTCTTAAGAGAAAAGGCAAGTAGGCATCCCTGTAGGCGAGTGTTTTCTCAAGGAGAGAGAAGAGGAAGGAGGACAGGGACACTAGAAACCTAGGGTTTAGCTAGTAATTATGTCATTGATAGTGACCTTGGGCAAATGATTTAACTTCTCCATCCCCATATGTAAAATGTTAAAGTTTTATCTTGCAAAAGTCTTTGAAATAGTAAGAACATCAAAGGTATTTGACATGTGTACTATTATTTATAATGGATGCAATAGAGAGCATATATGATCACTAACAATGATCTTCATCACTAATAGCAGCCAACCTGAGTATCCTTATAGACACTAGCCCTAGTCATGTTAGTATATAAATGTAATCTACAAGGACTTTTCTGTTGTGCTTCCTATGAAACAAAGATACGCAGGGGCGCCTGGGTGGCTCAGTCGCTTAAGTGTCTGACTTCAGCACAGGTCATGATCTCACAGTTCTTGGGATCGAGCCCTGTGTCAGGCTCTGCTCAGAGCCTGGAACCTGCTTCAGATTCTGTGTCTCCCTGTCTCTTTGACCCTCCCCTGCTCATGCTGGCTCTCTCTCTCTCTCTCTCTCTCTCTCAGAAATAAATAAAACATTAAAAAAAAAGCAACACAAAAGGAATAATGGTAACTAAATTGTGTTGTCTGCTTACTATGGATGACCCTCACAGGCATAAAGGGAAGGTAAAGAAAAAGAAATTCTTTTGTATTAAGCTTCTACCATAGCCAGATGTTTATATACATTCCCCTTTTGGGGGCACCTGGGTAGCTCAGTCAGTTGAGCATCCGACTTCTGCTCAGGCCATCAACTCATCGTTGTCCATGATTTCGAGCCCCACGGCGCGTTCTGTGCTGATAGCTCAGACCTGAAGCCTGCTTTGGATTTGGTGTCTCCCTGTCTCTCTGCCCCTCTCCCTGTCTCTCCCTCCCTCCCTCCCTCTCTCTCTCCCTCTCAATCTCTCTCTCTTCATCTCTCAAAAATAAATAAGCATTAAAAATTTTACTTGCATTACCTTTTCTCTTAGTGTTTAGCAAAATTTCTGGCACATAGTAGATGTTCAACAAATATTTGTTGAGTGAATGAATGCTTCTTGTTTCCTTTTTTAAAATTTCAAAATAACCTTGGAAAGCAAACCTTACCTCTATTTTACAGAAGAGAATAAAGTTAAAAACTCTAAAGATTTGATTAAGAGCATATGACTAGCAAATGGCAGAGCCAGAATTTGAAAACTGGTCTGACTCCAAATGAATGTTCTTCTTAGTAACAAGACTTTGATGGTATTTTGATTAATAGAAGTTACCAGTCCAAAGTTTAACAGTTAGTATGATGGCTTTACAGAGTGAGAAAGAAGTTGATGTGATATGATCACCTACTCACTTTGGACTTATAGGATTTGGTTAGCACCTTACATGGAAGAGCTATTTCTGAATGAAAGTGTGAGAGAAAGGGTGATGCTGACTGCCTCTCCCTGGCAGAGAAGCTCATTAGCTGGCATGGCCTGGGTGGGATCTTGTGATCAAAACTGAGCCACAACACCACTTCTCACATGCAATCATGGATATGAGGAGCTGGTGAGTGGAAGATGTAAGTCACGAGAGCAAGGAAGCCTCAGGTACTATTGTGAGCTGGGGAAGCAGGGAGGCTCAAAGGAAAGAAGAGCCGGTGAGTGGGATGTGCTTTGGGCACGTATGGGGATGAAAGTGCTGCTCATGGCTGAGCTCTCCAGTCTCAACTACTTTGGTAAACAGCCAGGGAGAAGGAATATGTTTTGCCTGTTATTGGCAGAAAGCTGTCTGCCTTGTGTGCTGGTTCTTCCTTATTGCCTCTCTCTGTTCCCAATCCATCCTTCTTTGCCCTGCTTTGTGCTACTGGAGCTAGAACCTGTAAATGGTTTTCCTTAGCCAGCTGGCACCGTGTTATCTTTATTGGTAGAAGGAGTTGGAAGGACACTGCAAGAGGAAGAGGTTTCTCTTCACCTTTTCAGCGTATTTGTTTGTTCTTGCTCCCAGTAGTGATCACTGTCCTGGTAGTTTTGCCGACACTCAGGGGTGGCTTCTCAGCAAGTTTCAGCAATACTCCAAAGAGTGGTTTTCTGGTTAGTTTTGCCAGCGGCAGTGGTGGCTTCTTAAAGGGTCTCACGGAGTGTTGGGGGTCAGCTTCCCGGAGAGTCTTCCTGGTGTTCCAGGGGATGGCTTCCTCTTTGGCACCCCACCAGGCAGTTTCATGCGGGCCAGCCCTGATCAGTGGCAGCGGAGCTAACTCCTCAGCTATCCAAGGGCCACAGCCACACCCTCCCTAGTGAGGTTCAACTCTCAGGCCCGGGGAAGAGCCCACGTCCAGATTTATTCTTTCTCCGAACACTTCATCTTAGCACTAGGAGTAGTGGCTGCTTCCTTTATCTGCTCTTCTCATGTTCTTTACTATTCTCTTACCCTTTTGTAGTTAATCTTCTGGTGCAAGTTAATCATTTTTATATCATATTTTCTGTGTTCAGATTTCTGGTGTGGCTTCTGTTTCCCTAATGGATCCTGGTCAACACACGAACTTGCCTTCAAAAGCAGAGCTGGAGACAGAAGCCTATGTGAGAGTTGTTTATGTAAGAATGTAATCTTAGGGTGCTGGACACAGGACAGGGTTGTGAAACAGGAAGAAGGAAGAGCCCATACAACAATGTGTTATGAAGTTGGTTATGCCAATGGACAACTGGTTTTTCAATCCCATAGAACTTTCTGAGATACCACGAGAACTCTATGTCAGAACTGATACTGGAAAGAGTGGAGGAAATATTTATCCTTTGGCTCTTCTGTCCCATTGTTCAGAGTGAGGTCCTGTCAGGTTGCATCAGCTTGAAGGTAATTGAAGCCCACAGAGAACTGGGTGCTGCAGAAGTGGTTGGAATAGGAGGTAAAGCCAACAGGAAGTGCACAATGGTACAGAAGAGGTGTTTGGTATAATCACCAAAATAAGAAATGGACATTTAAAAATATTTTCTCAAATGTCTTACAAAAACTTCACTAAAATTTCAGGGTGAGAACATTAAGTTGATAATTGAAAAATGGATAAGCTCAACTTGGTTCCTCCATTTAAGGTGTCTAGATTCAGTAAAGGAGAGTGTGGGTGGGAGACCAGCCCTGTATAAAATAAGCACTGAGCAGGAGACTATGCAGTTGGTGTTAAATTATGTCACTACAGGGCCGCCTTGGTGGCTCAGTCGGTTGGGCATCCAACTTCAGCTCAGGTCACGACCTCAGGGTTAGTGGGTTCTAGCCCCACATCGGACTCTGTGCTGACAGCTAGCTCAGAGCCTGGAGGCTGTTTCGGATTCTGTATCTCTCTCTGACCCTTCCCTGTTCGTGCTGTCTCTCTCTCTCTCTCAGAAATAAATTTAAAAAATTAAAAAAAAATTATGTCACTACAGAATTCACTAGGAGACATTGCATCTTCCTAGAGCAAGAGGCCCACTAATCTAAGAAGTGGCATTATCTCTGCCAAAGCTAAGAGGTCATAGATAACTACGGCAAGGAAGAGGAGACAATGTCAGAAATTCAGGAAATAGAAGAGATAGGTCAAGTTGCTAACAATTAACAGAGCAATGAAAAGCAAAGGTTGGACACCAAATGTCTCAGGATTTTGTTATTCCTGGGGCTATGGATGTGATGAGAGAGAGAAAACTGTGACTGCGGGGATACCTGATACCAAATGGGCAAAATTTGGAGGAAAAGCAATACCCTCTGTTCTGCTGCCCTCTCCAATAGACATCTCCTGATCTCCTCCCATGCACTTTCCATCTCAGCTCAGTGGGACAGGGGCGAAGCCTGTGTCTTCCTTTTCCTCCAGGCCACTTCCTAACCTCAAGTCATAATTCTCTCCCTCCTTATTATCTGAGGTCCGTAGTATTTTTTTCTGTCAACTTACCATTTCCATTTTCTAATCTGTTAGCAAAAATTATAAGGCTTGACACTTACTTTGCAAATACTTATACTTTTTTATCTGGAGATCTTCAAGCCTATTTTTGAATTTTTATTTTAAAATATTTTTTAGGGGCACGTGGGTGGCCAAGTTAGTTAAGTGGCCGACTTTAGTTCAGGTCATGATCTCACGGTTTGTGAGTTCAAGCCCTGGTATGGGCTCTGTGCTAACAGCTCAGAGCCTGGAGCCTGCTTCAGAGTTTGTGTCTCCTTCTCTGCCCCTCTCCCACTCATGCTCTGTCTCTGTCTCTCTCTCTCAAAAAAAAATATTAAATTTTTAAAAAATATTTTTAAAGACTTAGCATTTTTGGATTCCAGGGAGCTAGAAATTTATGTGGATCATGCATAAAGGATATACGATTTCCTACAAAATGATTAATTTTTCCAATAATATAGCAGTTAGGGGAGGAAGGAAATTGGAGACAAATTTTAAAGATGGCAATAAGAGCCAACTTTGACTGAGAAGTCAGGCTTTGTGTACAAGCTTTCATTTATCAGGTTAGAACTGCTACCAGAAAGGCATTATCTTAGATTTGTAGCTGAAGAGATGGACCACAGAGCGGCATGACTAACATGCTCTAGGTCAGACAGATCAGCCTTTCCTGGACTCCTATGTCCACAGTTATTTCTTCCTTCTCTGAAATCCTGTTGTGCATTTTATATATAGTGTGATTTTGGCTTTTTTGGTATCCAGACCTATACTGTCAAAATATTTTTAAGCCCAGCCTCTTCAGTTAGATTAAAGACAAGAAATATTTCCTTAATATCACTAGTGCCTAGTGAAGCTAAATGGATGATATACTCTGTGTGGTGTAGAGAGAAGACAATAGGTTTGGTGGATTGATGCCATTTCTGTCACTTACTGGCTGGTGACCACAGGAAAAGTCACTTAAACCTTCTGTGCCTCAGCTTTATTATTTTATAAAATGGGCATAATACAACCTATGTGCCAGATTTTTAGAATGATTAAACTAGGTACTGTAGCTAAGCAATTCCCCAAGTGTGTTCTTTAGAATACCAAATGCAAAAGGTACTTCTCAGAGAGAAAACCCCTTGCTTAAATTACTTTGTTAAAGGTAGTGTATTGCATAAATTTTGGGGTCACTAGGTAAACTAGTTAGTACTAGTTTAGAAGTCTGGGATGTTCAGCAAGAACATTTGGCTGTTTGCCTTTTTGAAAGAGTATTTCTCATATATGACCAACCATCCTTTCCCTTGGGTAGGTAGAAAGTGCACTGAGAAGCATAAATAACACTTCGTGTTTGTGTTTTGGTGTTCAGATTTTAGGATTTGATTACTGGATTGAAGACTATAGGATCGGATGGGAGTTTATCCAAAAATGTTATTAAGTAAAAAGAAAAAAGTGCAGAAGATGATCTCATTCGTGTTTAAAAAAGGTTATATATTACTATATTGTATTGAAATTTGGGGAATTGGAATTCCCCAATATATGGAATATACCATATAATATGGTATATTATAATGGATATAATAAACCATTAGTAATAGTTTCCTCTGTGATGGTGTCTGTGGTTTAAGGGAGTCACATATATAGATATATTTACCTTTGTGAACTCTTTCCATTTTTTTTTTTTACCATAAACAAGTATTACTTGAGTACTCTGGTATTACAAACTAAAAATGTGCCTTAATTTTTAATGAGTTTTAATAGATTAAAACTTTAAGAAAGCTTTCATAGTATTAAATCATTTCTTAATTATTATTTTTGTAAGAAGGAATTTTATGATCAGCAGACTAGTTTCTACATTTATTATGTGTTACCAGATTGGTAATATAAATATATAACAGGTTTTTTTTTTACCTTGTTATGTGCAAGCTTCAGCAAAGATGCTGATCTCTCAACTTGGAAGCCTTCTTCCAGATCTCTTAAACTACAGAAACATGCTGGAGATCTTTCGTAATATTAATCTGTAGAATTAAGTTTCCAGTTGATTCTTAATCCAGAATTAACTTACTATATAATGCTATCTTTGAGAATCCCAGATAATTTGTGAAAAATTTAGTAGTCGTATGAGATTGTATATTTGCTGGTTTAAGAAATTGAAACTACAATTAAGCTAATAAACTCATTCAGAAAGGTCATACTGTGTGACATTTTATGGTTTCAAATCCAAAAAGGACAAAGTGTTATAAAGTACATCCTAGACATCAATTTCTTACAAGGCAGAAGAGGTGGATTTGAATATGCAGTGATCGATAGCATAAACAGGAAAGAAAGAAAAAGCTTCTTTTCCTTTTCACAACATAAGGAAGGTAATTTGCAGTGTATTTCCAGTACATGAGGTACTTAAAGCACATTTGGCAACACTTAGCAGTAAGTGGCAAATCATTGTTATGTCTCTCGGTACCCTACACACCCTCATCCATCCGGTGTTGGGGCATTAGAATGGTTCTGTGGCTGTAACTGCTCCTTAGGTCTTGCCAGTCTTTCGATTTTTGAATTTTGCCTTTAATCAACTGGTCTGTTTTTTAAAAGTTGTTCTTTAGGCATAGATGGAAGCTACTGGTTTCATTCCTGGGAGGAGAAAAAAGAAATAAAGATGGCCTCTTGTTTCACCAGAACCCAACCATTCTTCCCCTGCCCAAACCCCTAGTCTGTTCTCCATTACTGATTTCCCAATGGGCTCCACCCTCTGATCTCTAGCTAGAAAATTCACCATTTCCTAGTGGACTGGAATTTCCTGTTTGATATCCATCTAAAAATAAAGTCAGAGGGAAAGAAAGGAGAGGAAGTTAAGAAAGGTCAAAAGGAATTCTCTGGGGGAAATTTCTTGTTTTCAGAAGTGGCAGATTAGCATTTAAACCAATAAAAGAGAAAGCTGAATAGCAATTTCTTCAGGTACCTTTTTAGTCTTCTTCCTTGTTCCTTTCCCAGTGCCTATAATTTGAGAACTGGTAGGCAACAAAGTGTGTTTTTACCAACCTCAAACCATCACTACCCAAGAACAATGTGCTAAAAGACTGAATGAAAATATCAGTGATCAGCTAGAGATAGTTTGTAGTATTGGGAACAATCTGTTCTTTATTCCCTGCAGTTGTGAGCATTTGTTGAACAGTTACATATCTTTACCAACATTAGGATGAATCTTGACTGGTGTTTTAACATTTTAGAAAATTGTAAAGCAGAGATATGATAAAGATAACCTTTGTTGATTTGTTTTACCATGTGTTAGGCACAATCTAGAGTACTTTGTATATAACAGTTCATTTAACCATCATGTCAACCCAATGAGGTAGGTACTATGACTATTATTTCCAACTTAGAAAAGGAAAATGAGGCATAGACAAGTTAAATAACTTGCTCATGATTTCACAGCTAGTGAGTGATGGAGTTGAGTCTCAGGCATTCTAGTTCTAGAACTATGCCCTTAATTACTATATAGTACAACACAATCTCCTGATAGTACAGCACAACTATAAAAGCATTATCAATGTAAGGAAATGTGATTTTATATTTGTATATTTGTGTTTACATATTTCACTTGCTAGTTTTAGGTATTATATCACAGAATCTTAGAGAAGGGCGAATTTTGCAGGACAATGGTAGTGAGAACTAATACTAATTGAGTTTGCTAAGTGTTATGCCATTTGGATGCATGAAGAGGTGAAGAGAGCATCTGTTTGAATGCTTCAATTGGTTTAGGGGTCAGCAAGCCTTTACTGTATAGGGCTAGAAAGTAAATATTTTAGGTTTCCTCCTCTTCCTCCTCTCCTTCACTCCTTCTCATTCTCCTCTTCCTCCGCCTCCTCCTTCTTCTTCTCTTCCTACACTTTTTTTTAAAATGTAAAATCATTCTGAGTTGGGAGGAGTGCCAACCAAATTTGGCTCTAGGTCATGGTTTCTCACCCAGCCTTAAAAACGAAGGAGAATTTGCTTAATTATATGTTGAAAGGTAGGATGAGAAGTGGTTCCACCCCACTTAGACTGACACTCTCTCTTTTTTTTAATTAAAAAAAATGTTTGTTTTTGAGAGAGAAAAAAAAACATGAGTGGGGGAGGGGCAGAGAGAGAGGGAGACACAGAATCCAAAGCAGGCTCCAGACTCTGAGCTGTCAGCACAGAGCCTGACATGGGGCTCCGACTGACAGACTGAAATCATGAAGTCAGACGCCCAAATGACTGAGACACCCAGGCACCCCAACTCAGACCCTGTTTGTATTGGATTTGTCCTCCAGCTTCTTCCTTCATCATTATAAGGTAGCAGCACAGAACAGGTTTCCATGCCTGCTTATTCATGTTTGAGGGATGATATGGTGGGGTAGATAAGGCCTTGCTGGTCAATGCAAAGCAGAAATCCCAAATATTCACTCTGATTAGACAACCTTAGCATTATCCACCTTCTGGACTGATTTTTGAAACCTGGAATTTATGGCACTGATTGGCTTTAGACATGGTTGCGTGAACTCACAAGGATCGTGTGGCAAGAAAGGTAGGGTTATCTGTAGGTGCAAGCCAATAGTCTAGAATGGGTCTTGAGATTTTGCATTTTATTTATTTTTTTAAAATATTTTTATTTATTTCTGGGGGGGAGAGAGAGAGAGAGAGAGAGAGAGAGAGAGAGAGCGTGAGCAGGGGAGGGTGAGAGAGAGAGGGAGACACAGACTCTGAAACAGGCTCCAGGCTCTGAGCTGTCAGCACAGAGCCCGACGCAGGGCCCAAACCCATGAACCGCGAGATCATGACCTAAGCGAAAGTCGGATGCTTAACCGACTAAGCCACCCAGGCGCCCCGAGATTTTGCATTTTAAATGAGTTACCAGTTGATGTTGACAGTTTCTGGTCCATGGATCACACTTTGAGTGTGTCATTTAGTTAAATTTTTATCTAAATCTCACCAGCATAACTACTAAATAATGAGAGTGATGAAATGAATGTTGAGGAGATAGTCACAATGCCTAGAGTTGTTTACAAGTATATTTTTGGCAACTGCATTACTTGAAAATAATGCACATATAATGGTGGGCTATAGTCAGGATATGAATAATAGTTATTGCCAAGGTTTTATAGTAAGAGAAGAGTTTTTTCATAATAGAAAAATTTAGAACTCCCAGGCCACTCCTGAAGGGAGGCATTGGAAAGTAGAGAAAGATGTGGGAGAGGAAGAAAAATACGTGAGCCACCTTATGTGATCATACCTTTGCTTATGAATGCTTATGAAAACTGAAACAAGGAGACTGATTTTCCTGTGGGATGAGGCAGAGGTAAAATTTGAGGAAGCCAGAGCCAAACCAATGAGTATAATTGCCTCAGAGATTATCAGAATCTTGGAGGTGCCAACTCAAAAGACTGGGAAGTTCTCATAGCCCAGTGAAAGTCACCCAATTTTTAACATCCCAGTTACATGCAGTATTTTATTAATCACACCAGTAACTTTGTGATTTGGGTATTATTATCCTTGTTTTAAAAATAAAGAAACTGAGGGGTGCCTGAGCAGCTTCGTCAGTTTAGTATCCAACTTCAGTTCAGGTTATGATTCAAGGTTTGTGAGTTCGAGCCCCACAACTCGAACTCAGGCTCTGCGTTGACAGCTTGGAGTCTGGAGCCTGCTTTGGATTCTCTGTCTCTCTCTCCCTTCACCCCTCCCCTGCTCACATTCTCTTTTTCTCTCTCTTTCAAATAAACATTAAAATAATTTTTTTAAATGAAGAAACTGAAGCTCTAAGATAATAAAGAATATGCCCAGGATTTCACAGAAAGTAGAAGAGGAATTTGTTTCCCAACTGGTCTAACTGTAAAATCCATGATCATTTGATCACACTAGACATTTAAAAAAAAAAAGATAAATAAAAAAAAGAAAACAAAACCTCCCCCAAAACCTTTTAAAAGTAAAACAGTAAGTGAGTCCAGTGGTGGATTAAGCATTTCTATATGGAAGGATTTGAGGGGCAACAACGTGTTTGTGGGTATGTTGTAGCCGAGGTCTTGTCTTGAAGCTGTGTTTATGCAGCTA
Organism: Hyaena hyaena; assembly: GCF_003009895.1. Classification (NCBI taxonomy): domain Eukaryota; kingdom Metazoa; phylum Chordata; class Mammalia; order Carnivora; family Hyaenidae; genus Hyaena; species Hyaena hyaena. Next base: position 1,068,804 of record NW_024081162.1, read on the forward strand.
GTATGCTATTTTTACTTAGATAGTATGTTTATTTGAGATGGTTCCTTGGGAGTCAGCTGAATCCTGTACAACCCATTTTGCAGGGTGTCCCCGTGTGGGACCTGAGTATATAATAGAGACAAAATTGAACTTCTCTCTTACTGTCTCTCAAGCATCTCTAGGGAACCTTAGAGTGAAAACCACTGAAGTGTGTACTTCCTATTACTCCTAATTCTGTAACTGGAACTGAAATCCAGAGATTTAAAGTGGCTTGTCCAGGGTAACACAGCAAGTTAGCAGCTGAATAGCTCCAAGTATTTTTAACACAAGTGCTTAGAGATCAGTTTCTTCAAATTGTGTTTAAAGTACAAATATAAAAATTATGACAATTGCCCAAAGGTTGGAGTATTTTGAGGCTTGTGAAAAGAGTATCTTAGATTTAGAATTTGCTTTCTCTGTAGAAGCAATATGAGATGAGGCATAATGAGATATCCTTTCTATTTCTCTTAGTAGAGGTTGATTGTTTATTTTTTTTATAATATTTTGTTTGTAATATTGAAATTTTGAGGGTTTTGTTAATGCTTTGTCAGAACAATGTTACTTTTCTTTGTTTGATTTTGTGTAAGTAACCACATTCTGAGTTATAACTGCTACCACATACAGAGGGCAAACTTTTGCCAGCAGAATGTGTATCTGAATTTAGATTAAAATCAATGACAGGTTAAAAGGAATTTACTTTACATCAGAATGTTTTTTTCTTTTAAAGCATTACTTAAATTAAATGACACACATGTCTATGTTATTTTGATTTTATAACTGTCAATTATATTGCCGTTAATTGCCAGTAGGGCCTTGTTATAAAAGTGTCTTTTAAAAAATATTGAAGAATAAATTCATCTGAATTCAGTATTGACTCTGTCTTCTATTAGGCTTTTGGCCAAAATGTGACTCAGTAGGGTGAATACAGTAGCTGAAGCAATATAATAGCTCACCCTTGGAAATCCTTTGGAGTAAAATGGTAACCACAAGGGCAAAGGGGCATGCCTTGACAACAGTGCCTTTCATTGGTACAGACGGTCAACTAAAGGACAACACACAATGTTACAGGCTAGATCTATAATTCTAATGGCTCAGCTATTTGGCAGGAAGCATCATATACATAAAAACTCGTGAGACTAAAATAAAAAATATTCGTGTTACCCCCAATCTTGGTTCCATGGATAAAAAATAAGAGACTGAAGACTGATTACAAGGAGCAGGAGAGGGAGAGGGAAAGGGAGAGAACGAGAGAGAGAGGAGAAGAGTAGAGGGGAGGAAAGGAGGCTAGAAGCTGTTGTAGTTAGTTTGGACTTCTGTAAGGTTACCCTTGAGTTCTGTTTGAACTCAACTGTTTGAACACAACTCTGTTGTGAGTTCTCTCCTCACTTCTTCCCTACACCCATCACCAGAATAAGCACAGTACTGGCCTTCTATCAATTGTAAGTGAAAAATCACATAAGTTCTGCTCTATACTTGCTCTGAGAAGCATCCTTTTTTTCATTCTTGAATTAGGTGTTCTTATTTTTCGTTATTAAGAAAAAGCTAGTTGTTCATTTTTTTCAGGTGTATTAGCAGCTATAATAAATGAGAGGACCATCTTGCCAGTAATAGGGTACTTATTTATAGAGCATAAACATTTTTTATTTGAAGTTTTCAGGTCCCAAATATTCATACATACATTTGTCTAACTTCCTAATAAGGAAGATTAACGTAGTAAGTTGTCCGGATATGCTATGGATAGACAGTTTAGGGATTATTTATACTTTTTAATCTCAAAGTCTTCTTACTTTCTTGGAATCAAATATGGTTCATATGATATGAATCAAATATCAATTCACATGAAGTGAAATAAAGAGCCATCACTTTAAAATACTTTTTTTCTAGGTCAAAGTCTGGTTATGTTTTATCCCTACAGTTCTGAATGCACATAGCCTTTTTATTTTCATTCCATTTTATGCTGAAGGGAATCAGAATATGCCCCCTCAAAATATGCTGCTTTGGCATAAGGATGATTTTGAGCTGAAGGCAATTAAGAAACAGGTGATACAGGAAGACCTCTCTTCCCTTCCTCTTTCTATCTAAAAATCAGGGCATATGTTTCCTTTTGTGGAGGTTTGCTTCCCTCCCCTCTCTTGTACCAGGAGGACAACAACCCTTATCACAGGAGGCAGAAAGTTAGCACTAAGATGCATCATTATAACAAACCTTACAGAACTCTCACCTTCCTTTACTTTCCCACAATTTGCCATCCCTAGAAGCCCAAATCCTTTTTATTCATCTTGTCATTTCTCCATAATTTATTGCCCTTTGTTAAGATGGTATATAAGCCTGCAATTTTAACCACTCTTTTGAATTACTCATCACTGAGTTCACCTGTGTGTATGCTCATTAGATGTTCAAATACGCTCTTTTTTCTCTACTCTGTCTTTTATCAGTATTTCACAGACCCTGACACTAAACCTAAGAGGGTAGAGGAAAAGTATTTTCCTCTCCTATAGCACCTATCTGGAAAGTTTGGATTTCCATTACATAATTAGTTTGTAGCTTTTTTGTACTGGATAACTCTATCTGATCATGGTGGCCAGTGTAAACTCAAGTTGTGATAAATTGGTTGCTAATTTTACACTTTTCAATTAAAAAATTAATATATAAGCCTAGTACTGCATTTGGTTAATTCAAAGACCACATATAGGGAAATAATACTTTTTGCTATATTAAGCTGTTTGAATACTGCCCATCCACCTGCCCCAAATCTTCCATCTTGACTATTCTTCTGAATATGATAAGTGAGAGTATTTACTAAAGAGACAGTGAGTCTGAATCTAACATGAAGAATGATGTGTGGATTAGTAGCTTGAAGATCTGGATTCTGCTTGATTCCTTCAGATGAATCCAGGGAACTGATGGATGCAGAATAGTGTGTGAATTCTGGAAGTCAGGGACAGGATTTGTATTCAAGAGTAGGGTGGTGGTAGTAGCTGAAGTGTGAAGGGAAGAGGCAGTACAGGACCAGGGCATCATTTAGGAAAGAGAGATAGATAGGGGAAGAGGAAGTGAATTGAGAAATCAGGAGCTCTCAGAGTGGAAAATAGTGGTGTGGTGAGTAGGAGGCAGGCTTAGACAGTGATGGAGAGAAAAAATGGGTCTGTGGCTTGGGCCACTGCTGAGTTAATATAATGAGTTAAAAGCAGGGACATACACTAGTGCTGGTCTTTTGTCCTATGTGATTTTGGCCACATTACCCTTTTCATGAACATTTTCATTTCAGTTCAGGTTTTATCTTTGTAAGAAACAGATTACTGTGCCTCTTTACAGTTTTGTTCAGTGATCCAAGTTGGTTTTTGATGGAAGAAGGGCTCTTTTTCCTTTTAGATTCAACTCGAATCACTAAGATATACTAGAAAGATAGGGACACGTGGATGGCTCAGTCAGTTAAGCGTCTAACTTTGGCTCAGGTCATGATCTTGCAGTTCGTGAGTTCAAGCCCGGCATCGGGCTCTGTGCTGACAGCTCAGAGCCTGGAGCCTGGTTTGGATTCTGTGCCTCCCTCTCTCTGCCCCTCCCCTGTTTGTGCCTTGTCTCTCTCTATCTCTAGAAAAATAAAGGAAACTCTGAGCAAACAAATCTAGCAAGCAAATACCAGGTCTTATATTGCTTAAAGGAAGATTCATATCATTTTTTTATTGCTTGGGGCAGTATTTCCTAAAGTGTTTTCTAGAGGAATACAATAAAAAGTACTCATTGAGAATATATAGAGTTCTTTAATTCACGACTACTCAGAACTATTATTACGCTAACTAATATGGTCAGCATTGACACAATTTATTTCTTGAGGTCATTCCCATCTTGAAGTTTAACAGAGCTATAAGATTCATGTTAATTCAATATGGGATCAACAGAAGAGAAGAAATTATTTTCCAAATAATGGGTAGTCCTCTCTTTTCCCAAATGATTGTTTCCAGGAGAAAGCATCAGGAGGATAATTCCAAGCATTCAGTAGAATAGGTATCTCAGGTAATAGTTTCCTCAGATCACTATGTGGAGGAGGGATTCTACCATTCTGATTCGACATTTGTAGATGTTCAAAGGCTGTTGCAGCCAGAGAGTTCCTGGGATTTCTGACTCTCAGGATTCCCAAGGTCCCACCACTTTGGGCCACCTTATTTTCTTTCATTGTAGTTCAGTCACTGGAGATAGTAGAAATTAGCACCTTACCTCAGTTGCAGATTTCCTTTTCTATTCTACTTCAGAAAGGGTCTTTGATCTACATCCTGATAGGTTTCATCCTGATGGTTTTCTAACCCAGAAAGAGGCTGATACTAACGCAGGAATGAAAAAGGTCTCTTCAAGCTTGCACTGCTAGTTGACTGACAAATTGACGTCTGCTTGGGCATGTCCTCCAGAAGGGCCAAACCACTGTGAATTTCAAATAAATTTTGTTCTGTGAAGTAGCACTGTGAACAAGAATCTCCTGAAAGGTTTGGTTTTTCTTCTTTTCCCCTGAGAATCACAAAGTAACTGACTAAATACAATGGGACACTTTTGTATTTAAAATATGGTAAAATAAATTCTGTTTTATGTCTAATTTAGTGAAAGTCTAAATATTATTTACTGGTAAAAATTTAATCTACGAATTTTAAATATGTGTTTATTGACATGTCCAAGAAAATACAATCACATACTACTTTAAAAAATTGCATTTATTAGTGGGGGAAAAGGGAAACTTCCACTTTCCCTTATTCCTTTAAGAGGTAAAGAATACCTTTAAAACCCTCTAACAGCTTTTCTTTTATTAGTAGCTAAAAGAAATCTCAAGGAGAGGTGGATACTTTAAAAATAAAAGGAGCACCATGAAAAGGTGCTTGTCTTTCTGAAACCTCTATTGTTCAGTAATGCCGAATGTTAGACATTAAAGGTTTACATGTTCATCATCATATTTTATTGAAGTTGGTAATAATTTACTTATTATCTGCAATGGGTTTCTGAAAAATATTTCTCTTTCCATTAAGGATTTCATTTTCAGCATTTACTTGTCAGTTAAATCCTCACATCATTAATGTAACTTCTCATCATAGGCAAAATTGAATATTCATGCCTAGCTCAAATCACTGTTATTTTGGCCTCTTACTTTTTTTTTCCCCCCTGAAAGTGTAGATTGTTAACCCATCACTTTACAGCTAAGGTTGTTAAATTTCCTGAGACTGCTTTAGTTTGTCAGTGTAACCTGAGGTTTACATTTGGTCATTTTTCCATGGAAAGTAATTTCTGCTCTTAACCTTGACCAGATCCAGCCATGCCGTTTAGCCCTTTGCTCTTTGCTAGCCCCTTTAGTAACTTTTTGGTAATGTTCTAGGTCTCAGAGCCATGCTATGTCAACCTTTCATACAATGCTTTGCCTGATTGTGTGCTTGGCAAATACAATCCTGTAATGATAATCATTCTCTCAAATGCTTGACCTTCACCCAAGGAATTAATCTCCTTGGCTGAAAGGCACTTGAAGGGAATTTTTACATGGTCCACGTTAGACTAGATGATCTCTCAAGTTCCTTACAACCATGATTCCAGGATTCTGTTTGTTGATTTATGTCACTTTTGGCAAATCAACACTAATGAGGGTAGGTCTCAAATACATTTTTTTTTGAGGTCTAGGACCACATTTTCCTTCATCTGTATAATGGCAAGTTGGATTTGTTCTCCCTGAGACCCACTATACCCTACTGGCTTCTTGACCTGCCCTCCGAGGCCGGGTTCTAATTGAGTTAGGATAATAGTAAGAGGCCTTTTGTAATGCATCACAAGGGAAAAGAAGAGACTAAGACTCTTTTTGCATAATAACTCACAGGAATTGTGTGCTATTCTGAGACTGGAAAATCCTTAGTATTTTTAAATTCTGATTATCTTGTAGCTTCTTGATTCCAAATCATAACCATTGAAAGAGCAAGCTTTCCTTCATCTCTTTCAGAAGAAAAAAAAAAATCTTAACCCTAAGGGACAGATAAACAAAACTTTCTTTTTTTTTTTTTTTTAACAAAACTTTCTTAAATTGAACGAAACATTTAGCAACTAGTCCAAAGTTGAATAGGAAATACGAAGGTAGGCCGAGGGCCAGGGTGAGTGTTGGTGGGTAGCAAATGGTATTTAAGTAACTACAGGACCTGTCATGAAGGAGAGAGGGAAGAGATTCTGGGGATATTAGAAAGCAGCAAGGTTGCAAGGCTATTGTACCTGTTTAGAAGGGACTGTGTGGCTAGAATGAGCTGAATATAATGTAAAAGCATGTAGAATGGGTGCTGTATGGATTATAGTGTATCACTTACACCTGAATATACCTAGAGATTTTATGCTTGTTATTACTTAGTTAACAATAAGATATTATTTTGATAATGAATTGTACAGTTTTGGCTTTCTATGAGGGCATAGCAGGTCACATTGTTAATATGCAACTAATGTTCATTTAGGAAGTGTTTATGCTACAATATGTATGATGTGGATGATGAGTATCAGGCTTCAGATTGTAAGCTCCTAGAAAGTAAGCATATTTCTATGGAATATGCTGTTTAGGATGCTCAGCAAATCTAATTCTCCTTTTGCATTACTCCCTTGATGACACACATATTGTTTCAGGTCATGCTTAGCCATTTAATGGTTGACTTACTATCAGAGAGTTATTTGGGAAAGCCACAGGGCAAGAGAGAGCCTAATTAATATTAAACATCAACAATAATTTGGGCTTGTTTTCATAAGTTTCCTTGTAAAGGAACATGCCGGCCCTGGGTTATCAGTGTGAATTAATAGTGGCTTCTTGTGCTGCTGGCCAAAATCATTATACACTGTTTAGCATACAAATTATTATGGATAATACTTTTGATATAGTAGAACTTGACTCATTCATTTCACTAATCTGCAGATCCAATAATTAAACCAACCTCAGTCATCTCTCTCTACTCTCAGTGAAGTTTATTAATGGCAAAAAGCTGTCATGAAATCTCATATTACAAAGAATTCATTACTTCTGCAGAAATGCTAGAGTACTTTTATTGGTTGTTACCAAATAATCTAACAAAAAATTAAAATGCAAGTCTATTTATCAGGTAGAAAAAGCAGTACACTTTTTTGTAATATGACATCATAGCAGTTCATCCTGTCCATATGCATAGAAAGCACGTATACTGGTTAATTTGCCTTGATCTTTAATACGGTTCTTCATTAGTATAATAATAAAACTTCAGAAGAATACTTCAGTGGTGGGAGAATTCTGTTACGTGTAGAATTCTTCAGCAAAAGTAGGAAGAATGGTAGTGTCTCAATAGGTAGAACAAATAAAAGATTATTACTTAATGTATCTAATTTTTATGTCCCCACCCTCCATAACAATCCAATATAGTTTCTTAGCAAATTTACAGTTCATAGAACAGACTGAAAGAGAGTCTATAAATGGCAAACTGTAATAAATTTTCCATACAAATGATGGGTTAACTATCTGGGGGTGGGGGGGAAGAATAGTCCAGAGTAATAGTGATTTGAGCTAGGCATGAATATTCAATTCTGCCTGTGATGAGAAGTTACATTAGTGATGTGAAGATTTAACTGACAAGCAAATGTTGAAAATGAAATCCTTAATGGAAAGAGAAATATTTTTCAGAAACCCATTGCAGATAATAAGTAAATTATCACCAAATTCAATAACACATGATTACAGCATCCCAGCTAATTCACTATATGTTACTTGACCTATGGTTGAACAATAGTATTTCTGTGTACCTCAATTCAACAATTTATAATTTGAGTACCTACTGTGTGTATCCTATGTATATATGTCTAGTTAAGATTGGGACAACATCCAGTTCTTTTCTAAGAGCTCTTCATTTTGTTTTAATAAATTGAGGGAAAGCACTAAATAAATGCAGGTTACGTGTAGAAATCTTCAGCAAAAGTAGGAAGAATGGTAGTGTCTCAATAGGTAGAACAAATAAAAGATTATTACTTAATGTATCTAATTTTTATGTCCCCACCCTCCATAACAATCCAATATAGTTTCTTAGCAAATTTACAGTTCATAGAACAGACTGAAAGAGAGTCTGTTCATTCATTCAGCAAATATTTTTGAAGTGCCTTCTGAATTTGCTCTCACTGTAACTGTGCAACAAAATGTTAAATGGGAAAATTTGACTCTGATACCAGGTATGGTAATATCGTAAGCCAGGGAGAGGGAGCACATGATTATGCATATTTTCAATGGAAATGATAGAGAACTGATTTAGGATTCATGAGCCCTTTGCTTATTTTGAGAATATAAAAAGGTGGAGGATTGAAAATTCAAGATGATTTGGTGAATAGGATTTCTATGGAGAAAGCTGAGGTGTGATTTCCCTATCCCCTGCCAGGAAGTGTGGGGAAGTGTTCTATAAGTGTTTTTTAATTGGAGGCCACAGTATACTAGCTTTACTTACATTTGAAAAAAAAATTTAAAAGCCTTTGGCAGTTATATAGATGGCATGTATAGGTATCTTGACACAGTTCTTCTCTTCCCTCTGTCATAGTCAAAAGAACTTAAATTTTAAGAAACATATATGGAACTCAGTAGAATTATTTCCTGGGGATTTTTTTTTCCCCAGGGGCATGGGATGTTTTTATCATTTATTTATTTATTTATTTGCTTATTATTTCAAAATATAATTTGTTGTAAGTTGACTAACCTAAGCATATGCAGTGTGCTCTTGGTTTTGGGGGTGGATTCCTGTGATTCATCACTTATATGCAACACCCAGTGCTCATCCCAACAAGTGCCATCCCCAATGCCCAACACCCAATTTTCCCTCTCCCTCACCTCCTATCAACCCTAAGTTTGTTTTCTGTATTTAAGAGTCTCTTCTGGCTTGCTTTCCTCTCTGTTTGAAACTATTTTTCCCCTTCCCTTCCCCCATGATTTTCTGTTAAGTTTCTCATGTTCCACATATAAATGAAAACATATGATATCTGTCTTTCTCTGACTAACTTATTTCATTTAGCATAATACCCTCCAGTTCCATCCACATTGTTGCAAAGGGCAAGATTTCATTCTTCCTCATTGCTGAGTAGTATTCTATTGTGTATATAAACCACATTTTCTTTATCCATTCATCTATTGATGGACATTTGCCTCTTTCCATAATTTGGCTATTGTTGAAAGCACTGCTATAAACTTCAGAAATGCATGTGCCCCTATGAATCAGCACTCCTGTATCCTTTGGATAAATTCCTAATAGTGTTATGCTGGGTCCTAGGGTACTTCTATTTTTAATATCTTGGGGAACCTCCACAATGTTTTCCATAGCGGTTGCACCAGTTTACATTCCCACCAACAGTGCAAGAGGGTTCTCATTTCTCCACATCTTTGTCAACATCTGTTGTTTTCTGAGTCGTTAATTTTAGCCATTCTCACAGGTGTGAGGTGGCATCTCCTTGTGGTTTTGATTTATATTTCCCTGATGATGGGTGATGTTGAGCATCTTTTCATGTGTCTGTTGGTCATCTGGATGTTTTCTTTGGAAAAGTGTCTATTCATGTCTTCTGCCTATTTCTTCACTGGATTACTTGTTTTTTTGGGTGTTGAGTTTTGTAAATAGATTTTGGTGACCAACCCTTTATCAGATACATCATTTACAAATATCTTCTCCCATTATGTCGGTTGCCTTTTACTTTTGTTGACTGTTTCCTTTGAAGTGCATAAGCTTTTTTTTTTTTTTTTTTTTTTTTATCTTGATGAGGTCCCAATAGTTCATTTTGCTTTTATTTCCCTTACCTTCAGAGATATGTTGAACAAGATATTGCTGTGGCTCAGGTCAAAGAGGTTGTTGCCTGCTTTCTCCTCTAGGGTTTTGATGGTTTTTCCTGTCTTACATTTAGGTCTTTCATCCATTTTGCGTATGGTATAAGAAAGTGGTCCAGTTTCATTCTTCTGTATATTACTATCCAGTTCTCCCAGCACCAATTGCTAAAGAAATTCTTTCTTCCATTGGATACTCTTTCCTGCTTTGTCGAAGATTAGTTGGCCATGTATTTGTGGGCCCATTTCTGGGTTCTACATTGTATTCCATTCATCTATATGTCTACTTTGTGCCAATACTATACTGTCTTGATCATTAGAGCTTTGTAGTAGAGGCTAAAGCCCAGGATTGTGATGCTTTGGTTTTCTTTTTCAATATTAATTTGGCTATTTGGGGTCTTTTGTGGTTCCATACAAATTTTAGGATTGTTTGTTCTAGCTCTGACAAGAATGCTGGTGCAATTTTTATTAGGATTACACTGAATGTGTAGATTGTTTTGGGTAGTATTGACATTTTAACAATATTTATTCTTCCAATCCATGAGGATGGAATGTTTTTCTATTTCTTTGTGTCTTCTTCAATTTTTTTCATAAGTTTTCTATAGTTTTCAGCATATAGATCTGTTACATCTTTGGTTATGTTTATTCCTGTGTATTTTATGGTTCTTAGTGCAATTGTAAACAGGATCAATTTCTTGATTTCTCTTTCTGTTGCTTCATTATTGGTGTATAGGAATGCAACTTATTTCTGTACATTGATTTTGCATCCTGTGACTGTGCTGAATTTATGTGTTTTTTTTCTTTTTTGTGGGGGCAGGGGATGTCTTTAAATAGAAATCTTGCCAAAGGAGAGTTCTCAAAGTGAGAGGCTATGTGTGGAGTGTGCTACCTAGAATCTGCTGTTGAGGTGTGATTGGAAGTACCTGATGTTCTATGATGAGGAATTGTCATTCAGAGGGGCTTGGATGGAGAGATTCTTGAGAACCTATGAAAGTATTTATAAGAGCAAGAGTCACCTTTAAATAGTCAGCTGTTCTAAAGGATATGATGTCATTTTACCTTTTTTTTTCTTTTAATGCCTTCAATTACAGAAGGGCTAAAAGCTGTGTTTATCCAGTTGGTGGAGTATAGAAACTCCAAGATGTAGAAGGAAAGAAAGAAAGAAAGAAAGAAAGAAAGAAAGAAAGAAAGAAAGAAAGAAGGGAAGAAAGGAGAGAAGGAAGGAAGGAATTGGGATGGAGGGAGTAATGAAGAAAGGAAAAAATAAGTCAACCCCTCTTCCTTTCCAGAAGTGGAGGTTGCAGCTGGGAAAATGAGAAATTAAATACTTTAATTGAGACATTAAAGTGTTTATGATTTGAAAGACTTATTTTTAAATTATACTAGATTTTATTTTCAATATTCCTCTTATTAAGTAGGGCTAAAATCCCCGGATGTTATATATAAAACAGACATTGACTCTGAACATTAGAGACCAGCTAGGGAACTGGGAACCCGAGGGACAACATGATGGAGAGTTCCCCAGGTTTTCTTTTTGCTTCCTAGATCTCAGACTGGGTACTAGAGAAGTCAGTAATGCAGAAATGCCAATGGGTGCAGAAACAAAAACAAAAACAAACACCAACAAATAAAAACAAACATAAAAAACATACACACAACAAATTCTTGCTCTTTCTCATCAAAGGATCAAATAGAAAATTTTAAGACAATAACTTTTCTACCTAGGCAAACATGAGAAAAAAAAAAAAAGGAACAACCATTGTCCCTCTACCTCCTGACAAGGTGGAGTAGAAAATACCAAAGAATCTAAGAAAAACTTCCCAGAACTTATGTTTGTTCAGCAAACTTATAAGATACAAAAATCACAAAATCAACATACAAAAAGAAATTGTATTTCTAAATAATATGAATGAAAACTGAAATTAAAGATACAATGTCATTTACAGTCATTTAATTTTTTAATGTTTATTTGTTTTTGAGACCGAAAGATGGAGTGCAAGTGGGAGAGGGGCAGAGAGAGAGGGAGACACAGAATCTGAAGCAGGCTTCAGGCTCTGAGCTGTCAGTATAGAGCCAGATGTGGGGCTTGTACTCAGGACCCATGAGATCATGATCTGAGCCGAAGTTGGAGGCTTACTTGACTGAGACACCCAGGTGCCCTTAAAGTCATTTAAAAAAGAGATAACTGCTTAGTTGTAAATTTAACAAAACATGTTTAGAAATTTTATGAACTACAAAATACTGATGAAAGAAAACAAAGAACATTTAAATAAATTAATGGATATGCTATGTTCATGCACTGAAAGCTTAAACATAGCGAAGGTATAGCAGGATTCTTGCACAGAGAGTCGTGATACTGAGGCTTTTCTTTCCAAGAAGCAACTTTTTTTGTGCCAGCCTTGCTCAGTTGAGTTTGTACCTGAAGACCCGAGCTCCGAATACCATGTGGCATAGTTTTGTATACATTTTCTATTTCTTTGTCTCACATATATGGCAACACACAAACATGCAGTCTGATTAAGTGGTCTCATGGTACGAGGTCACAAGGGATGTTGTCACCTACGCGTATTGCCAGGTTTCGTTGAGTTTTGTTTTGTTTTTTCTTTTCTCTCCTTAGGGAGGGGACCCTCCCACAAAGGTGTCAATTCTTCCCAAATTTATACAGGTTGAATACAGTTCCTATGAAAATCTCAACAAGATTTCTTGTAGATATAGACAAGTTTTTTTCCCCCTAAAATTTGTATGAAAAAGCATAGGTACCATTATAACTAAACAATTTTGAAAAAGAATAATAAAGTGTGAGGAATTATTTTATCTAATATCAAGAGTTAATATTTAGCTACAATATTCAAGTCTATATGAAGGTGGAGGAATAAACTTCTGGACTAAAGAACAGAATAGAAAGCTTCAAAATAGGCCAACAAAAATCCTAAGGCTAAATGATATTTGATAAGTTGCAAAAGACATTTAATGGAAGAAGGACAGTCTTTTCAATAAATGATGCTGAACCAATAGGCTATCCATAGGCAAAAATATGAACCTTGACCTAAACTTTACTTCCGCAAAAATTAAATCAAAACAGATCATAAATTTAAATGTAACATGTAAAGCTATAAAAATTTTAGATGATAAGATAAAAGAAAAATTTCTAGACCTAGGGCTTGGTTAAGAGTTCCTAGATATAACACTACAAGATGATACATAGGAAAAGAATAATAAATTGGACTTCATCAAATTTAAAAACTTTTAAATTTTAAAAAATTAAAAAAATTTTAAAATTTAAAAATTTTTAAAATTTTAACTTAACCCCTGTTAAGAGAATGTTTGCAAACCATATATCTTACATTCATATCTTGAACACGTAAAGAACTTTTAAGTCTCAACAAGAAAATGGGTGCCTGGCTGGCTCAGTCGGTTGAGCATCTGATTCTTGATTTTGGTTTGGGCCATGACCTCAGGAGCATGGGATCAAGCCTCATGTCAGGCTCCACACTGAGCATGGAGCCTGCTTGGGATTCCTTCTCCCTCTCTCTCTGCCCTCTCCTGCTCATACTCTCTCTCTATCTCAAAGGGAATAAATAAAAATTAATAAAACATCTCAACAGTAAAAAAAAAATCAAACAATGCAGTCAGAAAATGGATAGAAGACATAAACAGGTATTTCATTGAAGTGACAAATGGATTAAAACTAAGTACATGAAAAGATATTGAACATAACTAGGCATCAGGGAAAAGCAAATTAAAACCATGATAAGATATCACCACTACCTATTAGAATAGTGAAAAGAAAACATAGCGACAATACCAAATGCTCTCTATGATAAAGAGAAACTGGATGTCTCATACTTTTCTGTTGGGATTGTAAATGCTAAAGCCATTTTTGTACATGAAACATTTATTTATTTATTTATTTATTTATTTATTTATTTTACAAATAGTTTATTGTCAAATTAGTTTCTACATAACACTCAGTGCTCATCCCCAACCCAAAGTGCCCTCCTTCATGCCCATCCCCCCCCCCCCCCCCCCCCCCCCGTCCTCAGTTTTTGTCAGCATTCAAGAGTCTCTCATGGTTTGCCTCTCTCCCTTTCCCCCACCATTTCCGCCCTTCTTCTCCCCCTTGGTCCTCCGTCAAGTTCCTCCTAATCCTCCTATACGTGCAAACATATGGTATTTGTCCTTCTCTGCCTGACTTATTTCGCTCAGCATAACACCCTCAAGGTCCATCCATGTTGCTACACATGGCCAGATTTCATTGTTTCTCATTGCCATGTAGTATTCCATGGTATAGATAAACCACATCTTCTTGATCCATTCATCTGTTGATGGACACTTAGGCTCTTTCCATGTTTTAGCTATTGTGGAGAGTGCTGCTATGAACATTGGGGTCCATGTGCTCCTATGCCTCAGCATTTCTGTATCCCTTGGGTAAATTCCTAGCAGTTAAAGCCATTTTTGAAAAAGCTTGGCAGTTTCATAAAAACATAGACATGCACTTAATATATGACTCAGCCATCCCAGAGAAATGAAAACTTAGGTCCACACAAAAACCTGTTGATGACCATTCACGGGAACTTTGTTCATCATGGTCAAAAATTGGGAGCAATCCAAATGGCTCTCAACTGGTGAATGATTAAGCAAACTGATACATCCACACTGTGGGATACTGCTCAGCAATAAAAAGGAATAAAGTATTGGGGAGCCTGGGTGGCTCAGTCCATTGAGTATTGGATTCTTGATTTTGGCTCAGGTCATGATCTAATGGTCATGAGACTGAGCCTTGCATCAGCCTTGCTGAGCATGGAGCCTGCTTAAGATTCTATATCTCTCTCCCTCTGCCACTTTCTCCCACTTGGGCTCTCCCTATCTAAAAAAAGAAAAAGAAAAGGCCATCTCAAAAGGTTACATTAAACATAATTCTTGAATTTACAAAATTATGGAATTGGAAAGCAGATTAGTGGTGGCCATGGATTCAGGGTGGTGGTTTCAGGATATAGGAATGACATTTAAGAGGCAGTTTAGGGAATACCAGGGTGGCTCAGTCGGTTAAGCCTCTGACTTTGGCTCAGGTCATGATCTCATGGTTTGTGGATTTGAGCCCTGCATGGGGCTCTGTGGTAAAACTCAGAGCCTAGAACCTGCTTCAGATTCAGTGTCTCCTTCCATCTCTGTCCCTCCTCCATTGGCTCTCTGTTTCTCTCTCCCTGTCTCTTTCTCTCAAAATAAATACATATAAGAACAAATTTTAAACATAGTGATTCTTATAATCACAGCGCTGCCATAATGTGGATAAAAGAAGAGTCAAGGGTACTTCAGGAAGCCTGAGTTGCTTATAAATGTTAGTAAGTGATTCAGAGATATTAAAAATGACTTGAAAACAAGCATTCCCGGGCACCTGGTAGCTCAGTCAGTTAAGCGTCTGACTTCAGCCTAAGTCATTATCTCACTGTCCATGAGTCTGAGCCCCACGTTGGACTCTGTGCAGACAGCTCAGAGCCTGGCGCCTGCTTCGGATTCTGTGCCTCCCTCTCTCTCTGCCCCTCCCCCACTCATGTTCTGTCTCTCTGTCCCTTTCAAAAATAAATAAACATCAAAAAAAAAAAAGAGGCAGTTTGGGATCTTTGTGTTAATAGTATAGTTTTATATTGTAATTGCAGTGGTGATTACTCAAACCTACACATGTGGTAAAACGGTGTAGAACTACACACACATTTTACCAATGTCAATTTCTTGGTTTTGATACCATACTATAGCTATATAAAGTGTAACCCTTTGGGAGAAATAGGTGAAGGGTACATGGGGCCTCTCTGCAACTTCCTGTCCATATGTGATTATTTCAAAATACGAAATTTAAAAAAATGTGTTTGTGACTTACAGTGATTGTTATAGTTTCTATTACCTGAAAATAAGCAGAAAAGTCATAGGACTTCTGAATTTTTAACCAGAGGAGGAGAATTGCTGCATTCACTGAACAAACTTAAAGGGACAGTTAGAGACAAGATCGAGTTGCTTGTATGATCGCAGTCCAGGATAACTCTTTGCTAAATGTACCAATTATCTGTAACACTCTTTTTTTTCTTAAAATACCTTGTTCTTTTCATTTGGATGATGTGACACTCTCCTCATTTTACCCATGTTTCTTCTCACAAAATCTGTTTTTCTTTGTTTTTATTTTTAGTACTCTTTCATTCGGTGGAGACACTAGCCACCTAGTCACCCAAGTCCTAAATCTTTGACTCATTAATCTTTGGTTCTTTGCCATCTTTACCACTCCAGTTCTCTTTCTTGCCCATATAATTACTCACCAGATCTTGCTGACTTCACTTTCTAACACTTTCCTTACTATCACTTCCCTTGTTTTTGCCTTCATTTTCTTTTACCCAAATTACTGTAACATCTCATCTAAAGCTGTAGCCTTGTTCTCCTTAAGTCTGTCTTCCAGCAGTCATCTAAAATGATATGTCTAAAATGCATTTGACCCTGTCATGTCTAGCCTAAACTGTTTGAGTGGTTGCTCGTTGCTGACAGGAAAATTTGAAGCCCTTAACTTGCCAGCCAACCTTGAGGGGCTGGTCTCTGCCAACCTCTCCACAGCCCAACTCATATGTGTAACACAGATCGTATCTCCATGCCATTGTTCATGCTCTGTCTTCTGGCTTGTATGTTGTCTTTGCTTGGAGTCTTTATTTTTATTTTTTCAATTCATTTATTTATTGAGAGAGAAAGAGAGAGAGAGAGAGGAAGCATGTGTGAGCAGGTGGGGTGGGGAGAGGGAGAGAGAGAGAGAGAGAGAGAGAGAGAGAGAATCCCAAGCAGCCTCTGTGCTGTCAGTGCAGAGCCCAATATGGAGCTTGATCCCATGAACCATGAGTTAATTCACCTGTGCTGAAACCAACAGTGGGATACTAAACTGACTGAGCCACCCAGGCACCCCTGGAGTACTTGTACACACATACACACACCCTATTATTATTTTTAAGATTCAAGGCTTCCAGGCAACCCTATCATACTCTTAGGCTAGGTCAGGGTTCTTCCTCTGTGCTCCTCAGGTCGCTCCATCACTGAGGCTGTGTCTCTGGTATAAGTGTAGTCTTACTTTATAAGCAGAAAACCAGATTAAATTATCTCACAGTCTTTCAAAGTTTATTTCTTATGAACCCATAATGTACCTTTTATCATCTGGCATCTCTCATTCATCACGAATTTGAAAATAAGAAACCTTAGTTAATTGCTTCTGTTTAGGAATTACGTTAGGGACAGGAGACACAGGCATAAGTGAGGCACAGCTGTTACCCTTGCTCACCTCCAAGGGTTGGACATGCATTTTATGTGTGTGGTCAGATGGGAAAGGGGCGAGACTCTCTTGAATAAATTAGCAGCCTGATGGTGGTGTGCTGGCACCCAAAAATGCTTTGTTGCTGAGGCATGCTGTGGGAGGGCCAGTGCTGGTGCAGAGGCTTCCTCTGGTCAGCACGTCCATACCACTTGCATCTTTCAGAATGTATAGAGCTAGGGATTCTTAGAGTCAATTTCTGCCAGTGAATTCGTCCTGAGCATTTTAGCAGTAGGACTGACTACAAGGTGAGACATTTGGAAATCTGATCTTAATGGCATGACCCACAGCATAATAAAAGAACTTTCTGGAGAGTGAGAAGGATTTATGGCAGTAGTCCATTGGTAAAGTCAGAACTTCACATTTTTTTATCATTAAAGAATCCTGTTGCTGGTTTTCTACCATCTTTCCCCCATTCTCCCATCTTGATTCTAAACATCACTCTGTTTTTATTGCTATTTTGGTTGTAAAGGATTAGAGAATGTTATAGTAAAATGTTGTAGGAACTATAAAAGAGTGAAAGGGCTTGGTATAATGCCTGGTCCTTTGTAATATTAAACAATCAGTGTACAGAAACAAAAAAGGGTGTCTTTGCAATTTTGTTAGATATCAAAAGAACCCTTAGAAGACAAATTGGAGAAGCAATGCTGCCTCTCTTTTTATAATATGACAAAGAGCTAATTCAGCTTCTTTAACAGAAACTCAAATAAGCCCAACCCTTTCAAAAAGCCTTTATATTCAATGTAAAGGAAAATGTGTCTTCAAATCCTAAGAGTTCAGCTTCCACTGGTTTCAATGGGAGCTGTACATTCAGAGCCAAGGGCTAATTTTGGTCTATGTGTTTCCCCAATAAGTTCTCTTGGGTGATCATTTTAGCTTCAGCAAAGTGTTTCCTCTAGCTATAAGAGCCAGTGTTTAAAAGTTTAAAGTAATGCGAATAGGCCAAAATCTAAATCAATATTCTGTAGAACAAATAAAGAGAACAGAGATTTAGGCAGCAGGCATATGGTATGTGCTCCAATTCCCTGGTAGGCAGATCAAGGAGGTTTTCAACAAGAACTTAAAAATAAAGAAGCCTAAAAAACAGATGTTAACAAAACTAATCTCTCCCCTTCACTGCAAAATGACTGGTTATGTTTCCAGATCAAGACATTGGGGTCCCAAAGGGAAATGCCATTGTGTAGTGTCAAGTGAGATCTAAAGGGCAAAAAGGATACAGATCAATAGTAGCTTATTTATCTTCCTCAATGCCACTGATTTTAACAAAGTTTATACTGATTTTGTTTAGCTTTTAGGCATGTTGCTTTGGTTCATTTAGTAGTTTATATGGAAATTACATGGTATGAATGCCACATTTTCTCCTCTTCTCCACCACCCATTCCTGCCTTTAATTTCCCCTTGGAAGAGTCCCCTGACTCAATAACATTTGTGGGGAGGAGAGCTTGCCTGTTGATCTCTGGCGCTCTGAAGATTACTTATTACCTTTTATATTTTGAAAATGTTGAGCGATTCTAGCTTAAAACTGATGACTGGAAAGAAATACTACAGTGAAATAACATCCACAAACAAGTCATCACACACTGTTTATCATAACATCTACTTTTCCTATATTAGTAATTTGAGATGCCATGGTAGGAAAAACAGACCACTGGAATGCATAGGACCTTCAGCATGCTTTAAAAGAGAGTTCAGTATAAGATGCTTTAATTGCTGAGATTCCAAATGCATTTTATGATGAGGAAAATTTATTTATTTATTTTGAGAGAGAGGGAGAGAGAGAAAGAGAATGAGAGAGGGTCAGAGGGAAAAAAAGAATCCCAAGCAGGCTCTGCACTGTCAGGACAGAGCCCAGTGTGGAGCTCAATCCCACAAACCGTGAGATCACAACCAAACACAAATAAAGAGTTGGATGCTTAACCAACCAAGCCACCAGGTACTCCAGGAAAATCCACTTTTTAAGAATATTTCCATAATAACTGTAGTAGTAATAAAAATAAATGGAACTTAAAGAGGAACTTGTGTGCCAGAGCATATTTTTAAATTTATGATCTCATGAACCTCTAAAGCATTTTTAAAAAGGATTCCCCAGTTTTTTCCCCATAATATATTCCTAATAGTTAAGTACAAAAGTCAAAAGAAGTAACTTTTTAAAAAAGTGAAACAGGAATATCCGGTGAGGAAAAACTAGGGAGGTCTGAACTGCAAAGTAGCCACACTTAAGATATGCAGTTTAAAAAAATACATATATATGAAATGAAAAAGAGTGATTTGACTATACATTACAGATAATATACCATGGCACTATTCTAGGAGATGGATCCTCCTTGAATAAGTAAGGATTACTGAATCACTGAAAAGGTGTCACAGGTACCCCACAATCTAATTCCACTGCCTTTTCTAATTTCTTCTCCTTTGGAAACTATGAGAGTTTCCTGGATTTATTGGCTCTATTTTGAGATACTAATACTTTACTCAATGAGCAAATGCATGTGAAAGTGCTTAAACATGAGTTATTTTTTATTCTAGATGTTATTCTGTACTATTCTCTCTTTTCACCTCTTGGTTTGTGTTCGGAGTTACAGAGGCAATACAGAAGTGTAAAGTTCCATCCTCATCCTAGAGGAGTCTGTTACCACATTAGGAAGAAGGAACATACACAATCAGCAAAAGTTAAGTTACCAGATAGTATATGTCTGGAACAGTAAAAACTTACTAAGGAAATCAGAGGAATCCTTCATGTGGGGCTGGAATAAACTATTGAGGTCTATACAGAGGTTTCTACAAGACTTTGATGGAAGGAATGGCGAAAGCACTGACACAGGGATGGGTAAGGGGGTAGAAGTGATAGTAACAGAGCAAGGAGGAGGCAAACAGCACCACTTAGGACATGAGGCAATATTAATGAACATGTGCCTAAGGCAGAGGCTGATTAACTTTCTGGTTAGCTTGACAGGGGATGATGGTTTGTGTTAAGGGGCTAGTGAAAACCATGGTGAAATGAAGACTAGACATTAAGCTATGGAGTTTGAAGACTCTTTGGCGAGATGAGAAACTAGGGTTTCTGAGAAGGTACATGACTTGGCGCAAGACATATTTTAGGCAAATAAACCTGGCAGGAATGTTCAGAAAGGGATAAGCCTAGTATTAAAGAGAACAATTAGGAGGTGGCCCTAGGAAGCCAGGCATCAATATGATAAAGGTCAAGACTTATTCCAGTTCTGTTAAATATCCACATATTTCTGTCTTTTGGGAGCACAAAATACCATAATGTTCCCTAAGAGCATTAATCTCAGTAGTTTTAAATCAAATGGGATACTTCAAATTTGTGCTGTAGGGATTATGAAAGTATCTGCTTAACTGAAATGTAGAATTGCAGACTAAGAGTAGCAGGTACTCAATTTATACAATCCTTGAAGACTGTAACTAAAAACTACTACTTTGTACAGCAGGGAAAGGGTTTTTATTTCAAGGCTGTGGAGGCTGACCAGACTTGCCTTGGTTGGATCTTCTTTATTTTTCTGTAGACCTTGAGTTTCCATGGATTAGGATAGAGTTCATATTACATACCTCCTGAATTCTTTCAGTGGACCACTTGACGGTGAATGAAAACTTTATGTCACATTTCTTGAGAAAGCAGAGGGGCAGCCAATCAGTACCCCAGCTTACAACTTGGCTGGTGTTTTCAAGGAATTATTGCAGAACAGAGGAGTTTACCAGGCAATATGGGTTTTCTAAATATCCGTGAGGTCAAATTCTATTAAATGTCGAGATTGGTAGTGAACTGGGTATATTTTCCTTTTGGTGCTTATTAGAATCTCTGCAGCTCTCTGTGGTCCTTATTGTTCTGGAATGTCTCTTTAAGTTAAGATGTTGTTTAGGAGTTGGTAGAGCTGGCAGACTATGACAGTACATGCTGTATTATTCATCGTTTGGTGACTAGACTTCATATCTGTGGTAAAAATAAATGTGATGCCTCTCAGCTTACTTCAATCCATTCAGTACTCTCTTGAATGGCTTCCTGTAACTATGTAGACTCCCTTTAAAGAATGTATGAAGAAGAAAGAGGTAGAAGAGGAGAAGGGGGAGGAGGAGGAGGCTGGGGGATAGCGAGGGGAGGAGGAGGGGGAAGAAGACAGGAAGGAGATCGGTCTCAAACACGAACTACATGACATAATTTTTAGAAGCAGGCTGAATGGCAATTTCAGTTTACAGAGAAGTGTGACAATCACCTTAGTGGAACTCTAAACGTAGAGTTATTTTTCTTCAACAACTATAGTTTCCCTTTCCATTCTTTGATTTGGAAGTAGTCATTTTTATGTGTCCGCATCACCTGTAAAAAGCAGATTGCAAGTTTTCTTATTAAGATGGAGGAACCAATTTATGGCCATGTTGGTTTCAACTTTACTTCATAAACATACCAGTAGGTGTTGCTATGCTAGCACTAATGGTGACTTTAAAAACTGGTCACTTTGTGGTGGTGAGTGGGTCCTCAAATAATTCTAATTTGTGTATTCTTTCTCAAAGATCAAAACACTGTGACCAAACACTGCCACCAAACACTGAAGGCTTGGTGGGATTATTTTGACTGCAAAATAAGTTTTTAAAGGAAGAAGATCTTCCATTCTGCTATGTCAATTCCTAAGACTAGAAAATAATTTCACTGACTTCCCAATAGCTGAAGTATTATGGCCTTTGGAGAAGCAAGTGATAACCGATTTGTGTTAACTGGAAAAAAAGATCATTTTTCTCCTTCAGTTTTCTTAATTTCTGCACTTCATTCATAATACATATTATCATCACCGCTGGGTCCCAAATGCACATAAAAAAAGGGGGTGGGGGGAGTCTCTCTGCCTAGTATAGCTTCCAGGCATAGATAACCTTTGAAATATGCTCTTGTTTGTCAGACAAGGGGATTTACACAAGACCCACAGTTTAACTCCTCACGATGTTCCTCAGCACCTCAAGTATGTTTACATTGAAAAGTGTTTTCATATTCTTATGTGTAGGCAGAAACAAATGATTTCCTCGTGTTAACCTTGTAACCCTGCTGCCTGTACTAATTATTAGGCAGAAACAACAGACGCTACTACTTCTGTTTTTGACTTAGGTTTGTTAAGCAAAAACTGAAAACTGAAAAGAGAAAAAAATTTGTAATTTCTATATTCAAAGATGAGGCCCTTCAAATTTTTCAAAATTTCTGTTAATTGATTTTTAGGCAATAAGATGACCATTTCAGTGTGTGCTTTGATAGGGAAAAAAATCAGTTTGCGTACATTACACTGCTTCTGTGTCTGAAGTTACCTCAGTTATACCAAGTATGTGAAATTGAACAGTAAAAATCTGAACTTGTCAAGCTGCTTCTTTTTCTTTTTTAATTGCTAAACACATACACTTCAGATGAAAACTTGTGCTTTGATCTGGAAACACTGTTTAAAGAATGTGAACGTGTGTACATAGTGAAAGCAAAGACATTTGTGAAGGAAGGAAAGAATAAAGCTCTAGAAGGAGACGAAATGTGAAGGATGAATGGGAATGTGAAGCTGGTATGTTTTTGTTTTTATTGTTGCAACGATTCAATAATATGAAGCAATAACAGTTTATTGAGTCTTTAACAGGTAGGGTTGAACCACATGAGTGAAAGAGAACATGGATTTTTCTATAAATTGCTCAGTGCTCATTTAAAAATAATCTTTAATAAAACAGTGAAGTGCATCTGTTGTAGAAATCTCTTAGCACTTTCTAAATAGCAAAACAATAAAACATTTTGAAGAGTGGGGTTCAGAGCAAAGTAAATAAATCTGAACACTTTTCCCTGTATTTTTTATAATGAATTTCCATTGATTTTTATAGTCCTATGATTTGCGATCTATGATTGTTTCCCCTGCCTCCTTCTCTTCCCTGTCTCACTCCTTCCTTTTATGCTCCCTTTTCCCATGTTTCTCAGTGGTGTCATTTGGGGGCAATGCTACTGTGCCAGATAGCTGAGTGAGATTAGACAAGGTGAAGGAAAAACATTCAGAGTTTTTCTCCCTGTAGAGTTTCATTACTGAAATGTTCTGAAGTCATGGGTGGTGAGTGTGAAAATGTAGAGGTGCAGATTGGTTGGTAATCGACTCAATGTAGTAACTAGAGATGTGGATTTCTAATCATTCTCTGTACCATCCCATGGAAGCTAGGTTTAATTCAGCTAAATGGCCCATGATACGGACTTCACTCCCCTTCAATTTGGTTTCTTCCCTCTGGCGAATTCTTAATCAGACTTTCTTACTATTTAGTAACTGAATTAAAATCTGTAAGTGGTAGGCAGCTGCATATAATGCAATGATATATCCATAAGCATTGAAATAACTTAGAACATTTTAGATAATGAACATTCTAACATAATAATAACACAGTTAAGCTTGGGTATGGGGAAATAATCTGGTTAGATATAGCCATAAAGCTGAAAGGATGCTCATCTTTATTTCTGAAGAAAGTGCTCAAGACAGTGTTGCTTTAAAATGACATATCAGATAAAGGGTTAATATCCAAAATCTATAAGGAACTCACCAAACTCCACACCCGAAAAACAAACAACCCAGCGAAGAAATGGGCAGAAGATATGAACAGACACGTCTCCAAAGAGGACATCCAGATGGTCAACAGACACATGAAATGATGCTCAGCATCCCTCCTCATCAGGGAAATACAAATCAAAACCACACTGAGATACCACCTCACGCCAGTCGGAGTGGCTAAAATGAGCAAATCAGAGAACTCTAGATGCTGGCGAGGATGTGGAGAAACGGGCACCCTCCTACACTGTTGGTGGGAATGTAAACTGGTGCAGCCCCTCTGGAAAACAGTGTGGAGGTTCCTCAGGCAACTAACAGTAGAACTCCTCTATGACCCAGCAATCTCACTGCTAGGAATTTACCCAAGGGATAGAGAAATGCTGATGCATAGGAGCACATGGACCCCAATGTTCATAGCAGCACTCTCAACAATAGCTAAAACATGGAAAGAGCCTAAGTGTCCATCAACAGAAGAATGGATCAAGAAGATGTGGTTTATCTATACCATGGAATACTAAATGGCAATGAGACAGAATGAAATCTGGCCATGTGTAGCAACGTGGATGGACCTTGAGGGTGTTATGCTGAGTGAAATAAGTCAGGCAGAGAAGGACAAATATCATATGTTTGCACGTATAGGAGGATTAGGAGGAACTTAACGGAGGACCATGGGGGAGAAGAAGGGGGGAAATGGTGGGGGAAAGGGAGAGAGACAAACCATGAGAGACTCTTGAATGCTGAGAAACAAACTGAGGACTGATGGATGTGGGGGGAAGGGGGGAGATAGGCATGGAGGAGGGCACATGTGGTGATGGGCACTGGGTGTTATATGGAAACCAACTTGACAATAAACTATTTAAAAAAAAAAGACAGTGTTGCTTTAAAGAAGTTAGGTATGAAATTTTCACTCAGGTAACCTTATTTATGAACTGATTGCTCACTACTGCCAGATGCTTTGCTAAGTGTTTTACGTACCTATTCCACTTAATCTTCACAACAATCAGTCAAAGTATTACAAACTTTTTCCAAATCAGAACCTTGAGACCCAGTGATGTTAACGTGCCCAAGTTCACACTTTTGTGTTAGGGTCAAGTAGGAAATAACATTGAGTGGGCATTAGGTAGCCATGAAAGATGGCGGGATTCTGATCTTGGACTTGATGGCATAGACACATGGATATAACTGGAGGTTTCTGAGTAAGAGGTCAATTTAGTTCAGCTCAACTAATAAGAACTGAAAACTTACATGTAAGGAACTATAGAGAAGTATATTAAGATGAGCAAAATATGGTATTTGCTCTTAAAGTTTCATAAGTATGGTAGGAGGTATGCTGGTAGCTACACGAAAGCACACACATGTTAAAGACTATGATATAAATGGGTAGAATACTCTGAGATTACCTAAGAATACCTATTTCTGGTAGAGAGTTTCTGAAAATTGTAAAAAGAAGGTAACGTTTGAATTTTGATCCAAGAGTAAGATGTGATTTTTGAAGGACATGAGGAGAAGAGCATTCTTGGTACGGAGAGTAATGGAGCTCAGAGGCCTAGAGTGTATGTGGGTGAGGACAAGGTGGTGGAAGTAGAAAGAGATGGATGAGAAGGTGAGAGGACACAAAGAGAAGAAAGGCTGTGGGGCCAGAGTGCTGAAATGTCTGCCTGAAGGTCCAGGCACACTCCGGACACTCCATGTAATGAGCTCTGTGTTTGTTCTCAGAAGACCGCCTGAGCTGCTCATCATGGAGGTGAAACATAGCTTATGATCAGCTGGGGGAGGAAATAGTAAGAGAAGGGGGAGTTGCCATCGCGGGGCATTAAATGTGCTGAAAGGAATTATGTTCAACTGACCACACATTCCTGTGACTGTTGGCGTTACTCTCTCCCTTTCTAGCAGCTGATATCCTACCAGTCTTTCAATTCCTTCTCTGTTAAGTTTTTCTCTGAGCCATTTTAAGGAAGACTGAATTTGAAATCTTTTTATTCTTTTTTTTTAAAATAGTTTATTGTCAAGTTGGTTTCCATAGAACACCCAGTGTTCATCCCCACAAGTGTCCTCCTCCGTGCCCATCTCCCCCTTCCCCCCCCCCACACCCATCAGTCCTCAGTTTGTTATCAGCATTCAAGAGTCTCTCATGGTTTGTCTCTCTCCCTTTCCCCCACCATTTCCCCTCTTCTTCTCCCCCATGGTCCTCCATTAATTTCCTCCTAATCCACCTATACGTGCAAACATATGAAATCTTTTTATTCTTTTTTTTAATTTAATTTTTTTAAATATTTTTTATTTATTTCTAGGAGAGAGAGAGAGAGAGAGAGAAACAGCGTGAGCAGGGAAGGGTCAGAGAGAGAGGGAGTCACAGACTGAAACAGGCTCCAGGCTCTGAGCTGGCAGTCAGCACATAGCCCGACGCGGGGCTCGAACCCACGAACCGTGAGATCATGACCTAAGCGAAAGTCGGACGCTTAACCGACTAAGCCACCCAGGCGCCCCTGAAATCTTTTTATTCTAATAGCATTTTGTTTAAATGAAAGTTGCAGCATTTAGTAAGATTTTGAAGTTTTATTTATTTTGAGAGAGAGAGCGCATGCAAGTGAGCAGGGGAGGGGCACAGAGAAAGAGAATCCCAAACAGTATCTGCACTGTCAGTGCAGAGCCCGATGTGGGGCTCGAACTCACAAACCTGAATCATGACCTGAGCTGAAACCAAGTGTCAGACACTTAACCGACTGAGCCACCCAGGTGCCCCAGCGTGTAAGTTTTATTAGTGTGTGAATATGTGTGGTTTTCCATAACATTGTGAGTTTCTTGTGGGAAGGGCACATTTTACTGACAGTTAATACAGTTTGGACACAGGTGCATGAAATGGTAAGTAGATTGGCTTGTCTGGACCATAGAGAATATAAAAGCATTTAGTTTATAGTTCCTATAGTATATACTATAAAAGTATATAGTTTATATCATTTTTTAAAACGTTAATATTTTAAAATCATTTATTGAACTCTTATACACTAACCTTATTATACAGATTAGTCCTTACCATAAACTTGTTAGGTAGACATTATTATCTCCATTTTTTTGTATGAGGAATTTGAGGCTTAGAGCAGCTAAACATTGCTCAGCAGCATATAATGAGTTGCCTGACTCCAATGCTCAACCAGAATGAGTATACCATACAGCAATGGTGCTTAGTCAGCAAGTTCCAGAATCACCTGGAGGTCCGACTTGACTCAATATTACAGGGTGAGACCCAAGAATTTCCTTTCTAACAAATTACCAGGTGACATTGATGCTATTAGTCTGGGGACCTTATTTTGAGAACCATTACCCAGAAAGTCTGATTTGAAATATTGCCCAGAAATGATGAGTTTTTTTTTCCCCCAAATTATTTCTTGATGATATTAGTGAGAAGCTGGTAGTGAGAACCACTGATCCTGATCATGAACAGCCCTGCATGCTTGTTTGATTTTGTTATGGCACAAGGTGACAAGTGAGAAGAGTGTGTGATGCTTATGCCTTATGATTATGAGGGAAAATGAATTAGCAGATATATTAGACAGATGTATTAGACTCGGGGGGTGCACTGGAAGTTGAATCTTTCCCTCTTCTCTGTCATCTTGTACATGAGAGCCAATCAGATCTTCCTAAAACAATGCTTTCATCCAGGTGTTATTCAGGTATGTCTGAAAGCTTCCAACAAACTTCCTTTCAAGCTGTGCTTTACAGTAAAATGTCAATTCTGATCAGGAAGGCTTTTCACCTGCCTAAGATGAACACTATGTTTGGTGCTCCTTGATGATTTTGATGTGTCCTTCTCGGTTCTGCCAAATCCTATTCACCCTTCTAAGCTCTCAACTTAAAAAAATAAAACAAACAAAAACACATTTAAATACAAAATTTAAAACATGGTAAAAAGGCAAATAGCATGGACAGACTCATAAAGAAAACAACCCTCCCTTGCTCCCTAACCCCATGGACTACTTCCCAGAGGAAAGAATTTTGAACACTTTTTAGCTATTTAACTCTCTGTGCTGGTATTTAGTGATCAACAATTTTAGAAACTATTTACTTCCTGTCCTGAACACAGGATAAAGGTTTCTTCTGCTCCTCATTTCCCCTGTTTATACTCTATCTATAGTAATAATATATTTAATCAAGTTAATTTTCATTTTTATGACTATGTGAATGTTGTTCTCTCCAGATCTAAGTAAATTGCTATTCTCATTTCATTTTCTGAATGTTTTTTCTGAAGTTTTGGATGTTCTTTTTTTTTTTTTCTTACTATAGTTTCTTTCTAATAGCTTTTCACTTATTTTTTTACCCCTTTATCCTATCAGGTATTTTTCTTTTTTTAAGTTTTAAAAATATTTTTCTTGGTGTCCTTCTGGATTCTTTTTTTTGCTATGTGGTATGGGTATCACCAAACCTGCTATAAAGTAGTAATCTTAGAACTTTCTTCAATACTTTCCTAGTTTGAGTCAACTGGTTTTTTTTGATTTACTTTTTCAGCTTATATCTTTTTATTTACTCCTTCCTTTTGCTGGAGCACATTCCCAAAAAACTTCCCACGAAAGGGTTTGTGAGCGGAAAATTGTATGAGTTTTTGCATGTCTGATAGTGTCTTTATACTTAGATACTTTATTTATAGTTTGGCTAAATTCTACAGAAATCAATATTGAAAATCAAATTGAAATTTGAAGGCATTGCTCCATTTTCTCCCCCCAGGGTTCAGTTGTTGAAGAGTGGCATCCTAAATCTATATTCCTCCATAAAAAACTGGATATTTCTTCTTGCAGGAAAATTTTAGAATCTCCTCTAAACATTGCTAGGACATCTCCTTTCATGACTATTTCTATTTGTTTATTAATGTTTCTGTTCTGTTAGTAAGGTATTTAAAGGAAGAAATCAATCTCATAAACTTTGGAAATTTTATTTTATACTTTTATTTGATAATTTCCATCTCTCCATATGTTCTTTCCCTCTTTTATCACATGTTGAACCTCCTAAATCACAACCTTTATTTTACATAATTTCTGTCAGACTTTTCATCTTTTTTCTAATTTTGCTTTGTCTTTTGAATCTAACTATATTTTATATTTTAACCCATTATTTAAGTTTTCATTTCATTAAGATTTTTATTTTCAAGGGTTCTTTGTTGTTCTCTGACTACTGCTTTTTTTTTTTAATAGCACCTTATTTATGAGTTATAGACACAGCATAATGATTAAGGGGTTTACAAATGTTTTCAGTATTTGTTTTCTCTGTGGTCACATACTTGAACTGAGTTTTTAATTTCTTTCTTATACCTTAATATTTTTTATAAATCTCATGATCATGTTAATATTTAAAAGAAAGGCCTCAAAAACAATTGAATGGGAATTTTGTGTTATTTTGGATGTAGCTTATGGACAAGAAGGGACTAGTTTGAAGTTATTGTTTGGGGAGGCTGACACTTATGGTTAGAGAAGTGCTATTTGTCAAAATGTGGTGGTTTTTGTCTAACCTCATTCTATTTTTCCAGAGGTGAAAACATTCATTCATTCTCCTTCCCAGGCTGTAGATACCAGTTGCTAGTGTTTTCTAATAGTACATGGCAAATGAGCCTAGAGTTTGTGGGGGCTAATTGACCTCCTTATTAACTACTGCCTTCTATGTAAGTTTTCTAATCTGTGGTTTTGTCCACATCAGTTATTATTTTCTCTGCTGCTTAACATCTTCCATAATTTTGTCAAAACCTATCTTCCGCCAATGGACCCTCTCCAGATTCTATGCAGAGTGCCTGGGCAGCATAGGTGGGATGTTTCCTGAGCATTCCCTTACTGTGATTTGGTCACAAGTAGCACTTGTTATAGGTTCATAATTTTCTATTTTATTGCTATTATTTTAATGAGGTTCTGGGAAGAACACAAGTAAGTTTGTGTGTACAATCCTGATCTTTAGCCCAAACTTAAGCCTCAAGAGAGTACTAAATTCTTCTATAAAATCTTCTTTTCTTGACTTCCTTACCAACTCTAATAGATCTCTCCTCAAAATTCTGTTATAATAAGTAAATTTATTTATTTTACCATTTATAATACTTTAGTTTTTCTATATGTTATTTCCATATTTTTGAACTTATGGCATACACTTAAGGATTCTTTTGAATCCCCCCAGCACCAACATGCTTGCTGGACAAATAGTGAATGATTTGAAAATAATTGTTGATTGATAGGATTGAGGAACTGAAGGACAAAGAAGATACACACGTGACTGAGAGTAGAAGCCTTGGATATTTGGTAAAATAACAGTAATATTAACAAAGAGAGAAGTTGGGAAGAAAAGCCAGTGAATGTAGTGGACATTTGTCAGACCTTTTTATTTACATAGAATCCTGGAACACCCTTTCTATTTTGATAATAGAATTTACCTTGTTAGTCCCTGTCTAAAGCTGAGGGCAGTAATTCACTTTCACAACTTCCCTTGCAGATATGATGTAGTCATGTAACTGAGGTATCACCAGTCAGATAGCTCTCAGTGAGACTTCGGTTTAGAAGGGAGCACTGGGACAAAGGAGGTACAATGAGTAAGTCATTTCATGTGAAGGTGGTGGCAGAGATATCTGGCCTTCCAGAGTAGCAGTAGAATAAATTCTAGTGTCCTGTCCTGGGTTCCCTGGACTGTGTTGGTGGGGTCTTTCCTGGAAAGCCCTTCACTTTGGTTTGGGAATTGCTCCTGATTAAGTAGCCTCTAAGCCTGATTATTAGGTGATCTTGGATACTCTATGTACATTCTTTAAGAACCCTTCTGTGTCTGCTTGCATCAAGAACTCTAAATGATAGAGCAAACAAGAAGTATGTGTGTGTGAAATGTGTGTGTTTA
This sequence comes from Hyaena hyaena, assembly GCF_003009895.1. Taxonomy (NCBI): domain Eukaryota; kingdom Metazoa; phylum Chordata; class Mammalia; order Carnivora; family Hyaenidae; genus Hyaena; species Hyaena hyaena. The sequence continues at coordinate 1,099,366 of NW_024081162.1, forward strand.
ATTATTTTATAAAATAAGACAAAAGCAGGTGTCATAGCTTTTTTGAAATATGTAAACATGTAAAACATAATCCAAAAAAAGTAAGTTTCTCACAGAAAGTGGAACCAAAAGTAAAAGGACAATAGGCAGGTAAGTTTAGCATCATTGGTAGTCAAGGAAGGGAAGGGAAACACATAGTTTCCCATTTTACACTAAAACAAAAATAGAGGGAACAAGGACAACTTGTCTAATTGGTTCTGCAGTAAAATGTTTTTATAAATATATTCATCAAAGCCCGAGTATCTGAGATCTCTTTTGGGATTGAGCATATTACCTCTCCCACTAATTCTTGTCAGGTTAATGTTGGTAGTAAATTATGTAATTGCTTATTGACATTCCTTCATTTGTTCTCCCAACTACTTGGCACTGCATGGAAGAAACCGTACTCTGAGAAAAGGCAAATGCTTGCTTTCCTGTTGCCATAATTGAGTTGCTTGAATTAAAGCAGCCAAGGAAATAAGTCACTTCAGTGTGAACTTCTGTTCCTACTATTGTATAGAAAGGCTTGGCAAACCTATGAAGAGAAAGGAAGAGATAAGGAAGTTAGTGTCTATGTCTGTATGGAAATATATTAGATAGAGTGTGGGGATGGGAGTATGTGTAAGGAAAATCAATTTAGGATAGTTTTGGACATGCTGGAATTTCAACATGTAATGGATAATGAGGTATAATTGGGAATTTGAAGCTGAAACTTGGGTGAAAATTTATGCCTAGAGACAAATGAGAATCATTCATAAGAGGTGATAATTGAAGCCAGAGGAACTGATTCCATTTCCAAAGGAAGAGAGTAGACAGACACAACAGAGGACCTGCTACTGAGCAGGGGAGGAAACCCCATTTAAGATTTATGGGAAGAGGAAGAAAAACCAAGAAAGAATAATGGAATAATCATAGCTATAGTATGAGAAGCAGAATGGAGTATCCATGCTAATCAAGGCAAGTTCAAGGAAATTCTTTAAAAGAGCTCAATGCTACAAAATGGTGAGATCCTCAAGAACCTTGCTTTGTATTCCAATCCCTTTCTTTCATGATACACAGGAGAGGCTCAATAATTGTTTGTTGGATAAACACAATGGTTCAGGAGCATACAAATTAGGAAAATAGAGTAGTTATCTTTAAAATTTTAGTATACTGGAGAGAGGCACAGATTTTAGGGATTTAAGGAGAGGATGAGAATGTAGGCTTAGAGACAGTTGACCTAACCCACACATTTGCAAAGTTTGGACCAAGAAAGGAATATATAAAATAAAATTATCTAAGGCACAGAAGAATCCTATAAAAACATTTTATAAATTGAAATAGACCTTTATGTGATTAAACATATAGAGAAGGAGCCAGTGGAAAGAGAGTAATTTAAAGTATTGCAAAGAAAGTATTAAATGAAGGAAATGCATGTCTCAAAAGTTTTTTTATCTGGGAAATTATAGAAACAGAATTTACAGATAAATCTCTTTTGATATAATGCATGAAAAGAATTGAGATCTAATCTACTTCAAGTAATAGTGCAGTATAGAACCTTAGATCATAGGATTTTGAAACTCCAACAACACTCATCCCCTCATTTTATAGAAAAGATCTCATGAACTATGTTTGATCTTTAAGAGTGATTTAGGTTCAAGTATCAGCAAAGATTAGACTAAGATCATTTTCTCTTTGGTTCAGTAATGAGCTGAACAATTTAAGAGATACACACAAAATCGAAGGCACAATGAGAGGGAGCAACTTCTTGATGCTTCTGTTTTATCAAGTGAAGTACAACCTAACAAAGTGTACCTGGATACACTAAATCAGTAAAGTTGCAGGATACCAAATTAACATACAGAAATCTGTTACATTTCTACACACCAAAAATGAAGCAGCAGAGAGAGAAATCAAGGAATTGTTACCGTTTACAATTGCACCAAAAACTATAAGATATCTCATAGTAAACCTAACCAAGAAATAAAAGATCTAGACTCTGAAAATTATGGAACATTTTTGAAAGAAATTGAAGAGGACACAAAGAAATGGAAAAACATTCCATGCTCATGGATTGGAAGAACAAATATTGTTCAAGTGTCTACACTACTCGAAGCAACCTACACATTTAATGCAACTCCTGTCTACCACAGTTTTCACAGAGCTAGAACAAACAATCCTAAAATTTGTATGGATCCACAAAAGACCCCAAATAGCCAAAGCAATATTGAAAAAGAAATGCAAAGCAGGAGGCATCACCATTCTGGACTTAAGTTATATCACAAAGCTATAGTGATCAAGACAGTATGGTACTGGCACAAAAACAGATGCGAAGATCAGACTGGAGAACCCAGAAATGGATCCACTACCATATGATCAATTAATCTTCAACAAAGCAGGAAAGAATATCTAATGGAAAAAAACAAATGGTACTGGGAAATCTGAACAACAACATGCAAAAGAATGAAACTGGGGCACTCTCCTACACTATACACAAAAATAAATTAAAAATGGATGAAAAACCTAAATGTGAGACAGGAAGCCATCAAAATCCTACAGGAGAACATAGGCAGCAACCTCTTTGATATTGGCCATAGCAACTTTTTATTAGATAAGTCTACGGAGGCAAGGGAAACAAAAGTAAAAATGAAGTATTGGGATTGCATCAAGATAAAAAGCTTCTGTACAGTGAAGGAAACAATCGACAAAACTAAAAGGCAGCCTTTGGAATGAGAGAAGATATTTGCAAATGACATATCTGATGAAGGGTTAGTATCCAAAATCTATAAAGAACTTATCAAGATCATCACCTCCAAAACTGATAATCCAGTGAAGAAACGGGAAGAAGACATGTATAGACACTTTTCCAAATAAGACATTCAGATGGAAAACAGACATATGAAAAGATGCTCCATGTCACTCATCATCAGGGAAATACAAATCAAAACCACAATGAGATACCACTTCATACCTGTCAGAATGACTGAAATTAACAACTCAGGAAACAATAGATGTTGGAAAGGGTGCAAGAAAAAGGGGAACTCTTTTACACTGTTGGTGGGAACACAAACTGGTGTAGACACTCTGGAAAACAGTATGGAGGTTCCTCAAAAAGTTAAAAATAGGACTACTCTGTGATCTGGGAATTATACTACTAGGTATTTACCCAAAGGGTACAAAAGTATAGATTCAAAGGGATACATGTACCCTGAAATTTATAGCAGCGTTAGCAAAAGTACTCAAATATGGAAAGAGCCCAAATGTCCATCAGCTGACAAATGGATAAAAAAGATGTGGTATTTATATACACAGTAGAATATTACTCAGCTATTAAAAAGAATGAAATCTTGCCATTTGCAACAAGTTGGATGGAGCTAGAATGTATTATGCTAAGCACAATAAGTCAGAGACAAATACTATATATTTCACTCCTTTGTGGAATTTAAGTAATGAAACAGATGAACATAGGGGAAAATGAAGAGAGAGGGAGGGTTGCTGGAGGGAGGTGAGTGAGGGGATGGGCTAAGTGGGTGACGGATATTAAGGAGGGCGCTTGTGATGAGCGCTGGGTATTGCCTGTAAGTGATGAGTCCCTAATTTATACTCCTGAAACTAATATCACACTATATGTTAACTAACTAGAATTAAATAAAAACTCAAAGCTACAAAAAAAGTAAAACATGTGTGGGTTACAAAAAAACCCCAACAATGTATACCTGCTCTGTAGTGTCTTAAGAGTGATAGCACTTTATTTTTCTCTCACAGAAAAGCGTATAGGTGAATGGTGCTTGGCTGTCAAGAGCAGCTCTGTCACACAAGATTGCTCTGGTCATCACCATTCCACAGTCAGTGACAAAGGGATGGAGGGTTCAAAGCAAACAGTCTGTACGAAGGTGACTTAGAAGTTGTACTCATCACTTCCATTCATATTCTGTCGGCCTAAACTTAGTCATATGACTACACTTAGCTACAAGAGACGGTTGGAAAAACAGTTCATAGCTGGGTACCCATTACTGTTACTGTATTTTCAATTCTTTAGAGTCTTGGATAAATGTTCTTCCTCATAGCATTAGTTAGGTGTTTCAGTTGGAAGAACTGAGGCAATGAAACAGACAAGCAAAATGAATACTTAATGAAACATCACAACATATTGAATAAATATGAGAGAGATTAAATACACATTTACACAGGCATCTATTTAAAACGACAATTCTATTTGGGTGCCTGTGTGAGTTTCTACCATGCGGCATTTTCAGCCAGTGTGTGTGTCTATTGTCTCTGGGCAATTAAAATTATTTAGCATCAGAATCTTAGCTCTGGGACCAGAAAAAGGAATCTAAGAAGCATTCACTGATAGTCTGATTCGGAACAACTGCTTTTCCCTTTGCTCTATTCATGCATATTTCAATCGGCATTAATGTAAAGTACCTCATGGGCTCTCTTCTACATGAAATCCTTGTTCTCAACTTGGCAGCAACCCTGGCAGTAGGTTCTAAATGGTCATTCTGGGATGGTAAATCAGCAGTCCTCAGCTGATGGGTCTAACAATGAGGAGATTGCTGGAGGCAGGTGGTGTTGTGAGGCGTAATTCTGTTGGCATTAAGTGACAATTCATATTTGCTACAGGAGCAGTAAATTGCACTGTTTTAAAACAGGAAGTCTGAGTTAAAAGCTGTGTAAAACCATTATACTGTAGCCAGCACTCCAGGCTTTTCTAATTAGGTCATTTGGAAAAAGATGACCTTTTAGTTTCTGTGCCTCTTTGCTGGGGACACATGTTTCTAATTATCATTTGTATTTTACTCCGCCAGAGCTGTTGACAGGCTGAGGTTTTTTTGTGTGCGTGCATGAGTGTGTTTGTGTGTATGTGCGCACACGGATGCTCTTGCTATGAGTTAATAACATTTCTGTGTTCTAGCACTGGGCAAACAGAAGATGGAAACAATATGTACGGTAATTTTAATGTCAGAGCAACCCCAAATCATAGGGACTTGTGTGAAGAACTCACTATGGGACATTTCTGATGTTCCCAGTGTTTTAGGCCAACTTGACTGTAACTTTGCCTGAAATCACTGTATTAATATTTATTTTGTTTGGATGGTCAGGTATAAACACACTGTGTAAGATACAAGGAAGAAATAAACTTAGGTCCACACTGTTGACCCAAAACATAACTGCTAATTATGCTTGGAGTTCTGTTCAGCACCCAAACCAAGAATCTCATGATGGTCTTTCTGGGCTCTCTTGTCATTCTGCGTGCTGTTTTTGGGATGTTTACAAATGCAAATAAGTACTATCTTCTAATGTCCACTTCTTCCAAAAGAGGTTCTGCATAAAGGGAGACACGATTATCTATTGTTCAAAAATATATTTCATATTTTAGAAGATAGCTTAAGAAGCCAGACATTCTCTAATGCTGGCTTTTCCACTGACTTCCTTTCCATCATGGGGAAAGTTTCTCAGTGTTCTGTTTGGTCCTTCATCTGAAATCATAAAACTACAAAATCACCTTCGAGAAGACATCCAGCTCACGGTCTGCCTTGAGGCCCTTCTGAACTCACACTCTCCTGGAATGTAATGGTCTCCTCTTTGCTTAGCAATCTCTCACAAGGGAGACTTGACAAGGAAGGATGGTATGATCTAAATGTTTAATATACAAATTACTCTAGCAGTTTGAGGAAAATGTATGGAAGATGATTTGAAGTTTATTATGAAATTGCTAATAATTTATTCAACTCAATTTTCTCTTAGGAGTTCTATGGTGGATAGTGATGGGTCTCTAATGGAGTGCTTCCAAGCCTGGAAAGGTAGCTGGCAGTCACTGTATGATAGAGGTCGGTGAGCTGAAGTTCTGAGCAGCACAGTCTGGGTCAGTCCCAGGTGAAAGTATCACATAGGTGAAGGATTTCTTGATTTGGGCACTCTGAAGTCTGCTAGTTTTCTAGTTTTCTCCTACTTCTCAGATGATCCTAGAGGATTTGACTTTTCTTTCTTTCAACTCTCAGTTGGGTGGAAACTATTTACTACTGAGACCCAGTCAAATAGCTAGTTATGGTCATATTTGTGAGATGACCATGAGACTGTACCTAGCAGACCTCCAAATATAGTGATTGTAATTGACCAAGGGTCCTAGCTGCTGCACTCTGAAATCACACCAAGGCCACACTTCCTAGCCAGTAATTGAGCCAGGTAGAGGTAATAGGGCAAACTCATTCCTGGGAGACACACGACTTCTCTGACAGCCAACATTGGCTCATAGACTTATCCATGGCCTTGCAGATTTTCTCTTAGGCTGTTGGGTGAGTCCATCCCACCTTCTTTCCCTCTTTGGCCCCTCAGAGTATGACTTACGTGTGGATTATCACCCCTTTCCCATTTTCTTCCATCTCTCCTCGCTTTTACCTGTACTTGCCCTAATGAAATCCTTGGCTCGGTTATCTTTTTTTTTTTTAATGTTTATTTGTGTGTGTGTGTGTGTGTGTGTGTGTGTGAGAGAGAGAGAGAGAGAGAGAGAGAGAGAGGAGTGGGAAAGCAGCAGAGAGAAAGGGAGACAGAGAATCCAAATCAGGCTCCAGGCTCTGAGCTGTCAGCACAGAGCCCAACATGGGGCTTGAACTTGGGAACAGTGAGATCATGACCTGAGCTGAAGTTGGCAGCTTAACTGACTGAGCCACCCAGGTGGCCCTTGGTTTGGTTATCTTTATGCCTTAAACACAATAAACATGAGGTTGTGGTCCTTTACAAAACTTCTTTTGAAGGCCTGGAGTTATTATAAGAGAATAATAATATGAAAACGGAAAACTTACCACTGGTTCAAATCTCACCAATTCTAGATGCCATCTGTCATCCTCATCACAGGGAGCATTCATGTGACTGACTCTTCTTAGCTCTTTGCCCACTGTGACATTGTTCAGGGTCATTTTATCTCCTACAAAGGGAGTCCTCTCAAATCAGTTCTTCCTGGAAATCTGGGCCATTTGTTCTTGCCTCCCTCTTCATTTCTCATCCTAGCCAAAAAATTTAAAATGTAGTTAACAACATACTGGTTTCCACAGAGATGCTGTTCATAAAGCCATCACTCAACCTTAATCTGAAATTCTCTATTTCAAAATGATACATTGGTTTTTCTTTTACATAAAACAAAGGCATTGAAGTAATTTCCTTTAAACATGACGTACTCTTTTCCTAAAACTATGTATTGCTCTTATCCTTAGATCAGATCAGGGTTTCTCAAACTTGATACTATTCACATTTTGGACCTAATACTTCTTTTCTGTGGGAGATTGTCCTGGGTATTGTAAGATGGTTAGCAGCATGCCGGTAGCAGTACCACCCCAGTTATGGCACCCCACAATGTCTCCAGACATTGTCAAATATCTCTTGGGGGCAGAATCACCCCTGTTAGAGAATGGCTGCCCTAGAATGGCAGGAACAAACTGAAAGCAACCTTTAAAATAGCATTTTTGCCTCTGTATGTACCACCACCCATGCTGCACATTGACTGTAATGTTAAGCAAAAAAAAGTAAAGTATGAGAAAGATAGTGTGTATGTGTGTGTATGTGTGCATATGTGTGCATGTATATGCAGCAGTTTACCTCTGTGAGGCTAGGAAAAATGAACTGATTTGCCATCTCAACAATGTTATTGATTAACACAGTAAAAAAAGCACTGAAAATTCTCCACTCTACTAAACCCTTTACACAGCCACAACTTAGAAATGTGAATGGAGCTATATATTATTTTTCACAGGTAATAGAAGTCTAGTTCCATCTTATAGTGAGAAACTTGATTATAGGACACAGGTACTTGCCTTTTTGAGATCCTATTTCCTAATGTGTCAAGGATGCCCACACTCTGCCCACATCATCTTTGTGATGCATACTATTTCTGGAAGTAGATTAAACCTGGAGGGAATGAGGGCAGAGTCTGCAGTTGACTGTGGCTGGGCGTTGATTTTCTCTGGCTATGGCATATCACCACCATCTGCTACTTTGTAAAATTCCCCCCCCCCGGCCTTGGCTGATGTTTTAGCCCCATTGGTGGAACAGTCCATTTGCTAGAGTGGCTCCCTGGGGTCTAGTCATCTGAGTTTGGGTCTAAATTTTAGTCTCACTCCACAGGGCAACCATTTGGGGGGTTGGCTATTGTGGCGGATGAGTAGAAGTGAAGCTCTGCCTGCCTGCCTGCCTGGGTCACCGTAAATAAGACCTGGAATATTTCTGAAAGTGGCTGAACTACGAATTGGGCAAGATATGAAGGTCTCATTAGCTATGTAGGCTTTTCCTGGTGTATTTCATTCTTTGGTTTACACACATTTCCTCCTCTCTGTGACATTTTGATCAAAACAAAGAACCAAGATATTTGCAATGAAACAGCTACACGATGGTGCAAAGCAGAGAAGACTAAACATCCGAATGAAGGGCAAATATGGCAATTGCTGCTGAAATTCGCCTAAGTAGGTTATTGTCGAGGGTAGATTTAATAGGGAGCGTGCTCCAAAAAGTCTTAGAACTTGGACTGGGCTTTGAAAGTTAGGCTTTGTTAGGATTTAGCTGGGCAGAGAGAAGAGTTTGTGCAACACAGACATGGGATGTGTGCATGTGCTACAATAATATGAAAGTGTGGAAATGGAATCAGTGTGGAATACTGCTGGAGATATGACCCTAAAAGAGAAGGTTTTGGTAAGTAGGAACAGGGGACAAATTTGGACAGGTAGAATGGGGACATTCCTGTGATGTTTAGTTTGAGAGCTTTTGGAAATTTCTTGCAAACTTTCCTTCCACACCTGCAATAACAATGGAATCACTAAAATCTGACTCGAGTGGTACTGTTTTAGGAACAATTTTCATCTTAAGAATCCCAGGAAAAATTTTGTTTACTGAGAGGACAATAGGGAAACACACATTGATTTGTTAAGGCTGGGATCTCCAAAAAATGAGCAGGGATTTGTGCAAAAGCAAAAGAAATTCCTCTTTTGTGAGGAATGTGCATAAAAAAATGAGTGATCAAGAACATGAGTCAGTGCTTAGGGACATTGCATGGCATGGACTTTAACATGACTCAGAGCATCTCACAGTGCCAAGTACTCAATAATGTCTGTAGCAGAAACTGGCCCTACTTACAAGATGTAGAACGTAAATGTTTTATAGGCTATTGATCTGAAATTGTGGGTTAATGATCCTTTAAAATATTTTAAATCTGATCGCTTTTCATCTGTTTTGAATTCATCTACTTGAAAATCTGGGTTCACAACTTTCTGAACGAGTCTGAAAAAAATTAAGTTCCAACTTAAAAAAGAAAATACACATGGTACTTCCACATCTTACCTAAGATAACTTTACAAATGATCTGGTACTAAACTGACTGCAGGCTTTTTATTCAACCCTGCTTTGTTCTAAAGAAAGCTATTAAAAGGGGGTGGTTTAGTACTGAGGAACCTTATCTGACATACATATACATATACACACATATGTATTATATATGCATATAAAATAGCTCATTATATTTCATGACCCCAAAGTTGAGACAATTGATTACATTATAAAGATCGAAAGCTGGAAAATTTGGAGGTATGTGGTGGGGGAAGGCAGGTCCACTTTTTTTAAAAATTATTTTTAACATTTTTATTTATTATTGCAAGACAGAGAGAGACACAGCATGAACATGGGAGGCACAGAGAGAGGGGGAGACATAGAATCCAAAGAAGGCTCCAGGATCTGAGCTGTTAGCACAGAGCCCGACTTGGGACTCGAACTCACAAACCATGAGATCATGACCTGAGCTAAAACTGGATGCTTAACCGACTGTGCCACCAAGGTGCCCCTAGTCCATTTATTTTTAAAAATCTTTCTCCCTAGGTAAAGCGAGGAGTTGGGAAAGAAAGGAAAACAAAAATGAGATCTCTCTATGAACAAGCAACAGTTTGAAGTTGGCTACCTCATTGCCATCTCATAGACACCTTATTGCAACAACCCAAGGAATCACCTGCAAGTGAACAGTGAAGGTAAGATGCCTGGTTTTTATATGAGAATCTCTTTCTTCCCTTGTATTGTTGAGAACACTAGGAGAATCATTATCCTACACACTCAAGGTATGGCAAAAATTGCAGTGGAATTGGAATCAGCCAGCCAGGACTGCATTAAGTGGCTGGGGACTCTTAAGTCACGTAGATTCTCTGCACCTCACCTTCCTCTTCTGTTCCCTGAGGCTGCTCCTCTCTAAGGTCCCTTTTCTGCTCTGATTCTGGTTTCATCCTCTAAACCTATGCTTCCAAAATTCTTTGATGTTTTCTCTTTTATCTTAAAAATTTATGACACTTTCTACTCATCTGTGTGTGTTTGTCTTAATATAAAGATAATATTTTATTTCTTTTTCCACAGGAGACTTACTTTATTTTTTTCCAGCTTTATTAGGATATACCTGACATATCACGTAGTATAAGTTTAAGGTATACAACGTGTTGATTTGATACACTTTTAAATTGCAAAGTGATTACTACTAGCATTAGTTAACACCCCCATAATGTCACATAATTTTTTTGTAGTGAGAACATTTAAAATCTTACTCTCTGAGGAGACTGAAATAAAAATAACATTCAGAAATAGAGAGTCCAGTGAATGCTATGATAAAATGGGCCTGTCGTATTCTGAGGCTTCTACAATCCCCTGGTATATAACAGTGAAACCCCAAAGTTACCTCAGTTTGGGGAGGCAGGGGATTAATCATTTTGAGTTCTTCCCTGCTCTTATCTATCATAATGGTGTAGGTTATACTGTAGTTAGCAATAACCTAACATTTCAATGACTTAGAAGAATAAAGTTGTATTTATTTTTTCCTCAGGTTAAGTAGTCCCCACTGGTCAGCGGAGGCCTTATGCTCATTTTCACTCAGGGCCCAGGCAGAGGGAGTTTCCGCCTCTGTGCTTTATGATGTATGTTATGTTAGCCGAGGCAGGACAATGCAGATATAGTGAACTGTTCATTGGTTCTTTGATCACTCACATTTCATTGACTAAAACAAGTTATAAGGCCATGCCTCACTGCGAAGAAGGAGGGAATGCCATTCTACAAATTTCCAGAAAGCAGAGAGTCAGAATGCTCTGGCAAACAAAACTACTGGTTATCACATCAAGTAAAATCAAGAATGGGGCAGAAAGAGGTGCCTAAGAGAGACAAGGACAGTTTTGGACATGTCACTGGGAGATTTTCAGATGCCCGGGAGTCTCTTTATAAAGTGAACACACAATGAACTCATGACTAGTTTGTGTTTCCCTTTACTATTCATACACTTGCTTTACACTATCTTTCTTCGAAGAATATATGAGATTTTGAAGACTGCAATCACATTCTAGTCCTGATTCCCTGAGATTACTTCTAGAGATTTGTTGATTGGAGTTCTGGGATTTTTAGATCCCTTTGTCTACGCATGACAGTTTCCTGTATGGCTCTCTCTCATAGCTGATGAAGTGAGCATAGCCATTGTCTTTGGATTCTTCTGCTTCAAATTTCAAAGGGCCAAGTTTTCAGAGGGCATCTCATTATCAAAAGAAGAGGACGTTATCTTTCTTTTGATTCTAATGTTTTGCTTCCCACAGAGGGAGGGATGACTCTGAAGACAAAATCACGTTGGAGATGGACTAGCCAGTCTACCCAGAGTCCTTTTCAGTTGCTTAGGTCTTTAACTTCTGGTTAGGTAATAGGAAAGGGCCACGTCAGATTTGTACAACTTCTTTCTAGCCACAGATTGTCTGTTGACCATTAGAGAATATTTTCTGAGTATATTCTTAGTAACATGGCGCTAGGTAATACAGGAAATGTGAGGCAAACTGAGCCACCTCTGTCTCTGTCTGTCTCTCTGTCACTCTTTCTCTCTCTCTCTCTCTTTGAGGCTCCTGGGATATTGGAAAAGAAAGTAATGCCAAAAAAGGATCATAGTAACTGTGATGAATTTAAAGTTGTTGGATGAAGTGCTTCTTTTTAAAACCCTTGCCAGTATGTCTATGAAAGTCTAGGTATAATCTCATTTGGAGATATCATCAAAAATCTAAATTTGAGTCTTGTTTTTGAATATGAGGCTTATGCCAAATGGTTCTCTTGGATTCTCTCATCCCCACTATCTCCGTGATAGGTCCTGGGTAGTAAGTGTAAGACATTTTGTCTGCCCTTGAGACACTCAAAATCAATTTAGGGAGTCAATATTAAAAATATAATACAGACACTAATACAGGTGGGTATATAATAAAGTGCTCAGTTGGCAGCTGAAACGACATGCATTTTTAAGAGTTTAGAGAATGGAGTGATCATTGTGGACTAGGATAGTCAGGAATGTTTTCATGTAAGGGTTGGGATGAAAGAGCAAAAGGATTTTAGGAACAAGAAGAAGAAGAAGAAGAAGATACTGACTTCCTTCTAATAATCTACTATCAATTAAAACTGTCTCTGCTTTATCAGTTTCACTTGGTCCATCCTCAGCCAAAATCCCTGGATCAGAGCTTTTCTGAAATCCTGTATAATTTAAGCCCTGTGTTGCTGTCTCTTTGAAGTACGCTAATTTGTGAACCGATAGCCACTAGGGATGCAGATTTGAGAGCAAACAATGGACCTTGCTCACACTTCTCTTGAGTCCAGGAGGGAGCTAATAATTTCCTTCCCGGGTGTGGAAAACCTAGCAGGGGATGAGCAGTATGGACAGTGGAGTTGATGCAGGCAAGCCTTCTGGAGGGGCTTCTGAAACTCTCCTCTCTTTGAAGCAAGTCAGGATACCGCATGTGGAGCTATCCTGAGTGTAGTTGAGAACAGACACACAAAACTTTCTCACTGCAGTGGGGGCATGAACATCCCCTACGGCCTCCCTTTTGGACAGCAGGAGCCCAGGGAGCATATCCCATGGAGTCGCCAAGTCTGCCAGAAGTGGGAGAACAGTTACCACTCATTGAATCCTGCTCTTTGTGGTGCCGACTGGAGGGCGCAGGCTCATTGGACTGAACTTTCTTCCCTTCTAAGAGGATACTTTTTTTTCCTCTCTTAAAACCAAAGTTGGAATTTTTGTTTGAAAATGAATTCTTAGACTCTGGTTTTAGTTAGAAATTTCCATAGGGAACAATAGAACTATAGTACATTTCTAATTTAAAACTCTGCATTGTTGATGAAGTCTTGAAAATAAGAAGACTAGGCAACCCAAACATCTGTTACTTTCAATCTTTTCTCTCTTAACTTGCAGAAAACTTGTGGCACTAGTCTTGGAAGGTGGGAACTGTCTCTGATCAGTATTTGCGGGGTTTCAGAATACGCAAGAAAATATAGATAAGATTCTGTGCTCAAAATGTATAATGCATTGCAGATTGCACTGTGGGTTTCTGAAACAACAACAGAAAAGTACAGTGGTTTTAAAGCATTTTGGAGGAATAGCATGGCTCTTTGAAGTAGGGTATTTAAATTAATGTTAGTCACAACATAAAGCTCAAATTTAAAATGTGTCTCCTTTTGATTACCACACATCAGACTACTTGTAATAGAGACAAAGTTGCATTTCTTTAGAGGGAAATGCAATGCTATTTTGATCATCAAATGTACTAGAAGCAAAGGTTCTTGTTAGCCATATTGGGTCTGGTGCAGGGAAGTTTCAGCCAGCTTGGCTGTGGACCAGTTGTGATGGCTGATCAGGGTGGATTTTGCTATTAGCAGCCTCTGGTGGGAAAGTGGGGCTGGAGCCTGATGGAGGCAAATGCCAAACTCCTGGAACTCTCTGATTTGAGACATAGAATGCTCTAGCTGCCTGGGCCATGGCTTCTGAGTCAATTGGCAGGTCACCTTGCAGAGGCTTGGGAAAGCCTTAGAGATACAGCTAACTTTTGGTAAAGGATTCCTTCCCATCCTTTCCTAATGGAACAATTCCCTATATGGCACTATTATTATGATAATCATGATGATGATCACGATGAGTCTCTGGCAAAGTCTTCTTGAAACGAATGTACATTGAGATGTTTGCTATTTAACAGAAGTGCTATTACAATGCAACTTAGCAAGAAATTATCATCTTGCTCAAAATATCAAAGGCCATGTTCTTCCTCTCTTAAAATTTCCTTTTGAAGTGCCTTCGTTGGGCAGCCTGCAGCCTAGCAGAGAGGAGGTGGTGCTGAAGGAGACTGTGTAGGGGAATAAAGTTTTTCCCTCCACTCTCTGATAGTGAGGTCTGTGAAATAAACAAACAACAGGAAGATTAATAATTATTTTATGAGTTAATTTTTAGTATTATATACATGGGGATATTGCAGGAAAAAAATAATTATCCTCCTCCAAATGCTGAGATTTGGGAGCTTATATACTATCTTAATAGGAGAAGGGGAATGGGAATATAGGCCACTTGGCAAAGAAGAATGGGCCTTAGAATAGACTGGAGGTGTGATAATTTGTGACAAAGTTTGTCAAGGGGTAGTGTTGACTTTTAGTCTTTTCTGTGACAAGACTCCTTCGTCCCTGGTTGGTTAAACTCCCAGGGAGGGAATTTATTACAATTGAGTTCCTTTTAGAGGATCTGTCTTTAGAGAAAGCCTCTCTGCATTTGCTGTTTTCAAGTGTCTTCAGTTCAAAATAATCCATATGATGCCAAAGTGGCATATTTCGTGGGTGGTGTGTCCTTCAGTGCCCAGAAGGTGGCCTTATCTGGCCCTGTGGGAATACAGGATGACCAGGTGAGGAGGGGTGGTCTGGTGCAATCTCTAAAGGACAGGACAGAGAGATCTTGGTGTTTTAAGTCAGATACTCCAAGGAAGTTTGAAGCTAATGGTGGTAAAGCAATTGCACCTAAGCCTGTGTGCTCCTACTGGGTGCTTTTCGAGATTCACCAGGTGTCCTTCTTTTCCGTGCTCTGTCTCATGGGGTTGACTTTTGGGTCTGAAGTAGTGAGGTCTGCTTGGTTCTCCAGCTTCACAATTAGTCCTGTTTTTTCACAGCAGGCCATTTCCTCTTGTTAAGGCGAATGTTGATCTCCCTGGAAGCAGCAAGGACCTAAATGTTCTGTTTTTCCTTTCTTTCCCCTTGCATTCTATGAGATGTAATTCTTGACACTTTATTTATTTACTTATTTTTAATGTTTTATTTATTTCTGAGAGAGAGACAGATAGACAGCATGAGCAGGGGAGGGTCAGAGAGAGAGGGAGATACAGAATCTGAAGCAGGCACCAGGCTCTGAGCTAGCTGTCAGCACAAAGCCCGACATGGGGTTCGAACCCACGAACTGTGAGATCATGATCTGAGCCGAAGGGGGACGCTTCACCAACTGAGCCACCCAGGCGCCCCTCATTTTTAACACTTTAAAAACTAAGCTGTTTCTCTTTTTTTTTTTCTTGATTCCTAGGACCTAGAATTGTGGGGTTTTTTTCCCCTAATTGCCACTCTTATGAAATAATAACTTCTGAAATGTATGCATCATATTTCTAAATCAGAATTAAGACTGGGTCTCTATTAGTTTGGAAATCTAGGGTCTGACCTTTATAATTATGAAGTTGTTTTCATTTCTGCAGAAGTCACTTCTTAGTGTTCTACCATGTTGGATTTTTCCTACTTGTATTCTTATGATGGTTATATCTACCTGCTAACTCAAACACACATGATGGCCCGTGAGACTAGAGGATTGCTGTGTCACTATAACAAGAGCCGTCCTTATCTCTAGTGACAATATGAATTGCTTCCCACACGAGTAGCATCTCACATCTAGTTCCCGAACTTGGTACGTTGTTTCATGAATATAAAAGGCTGTTGAAATAGAAGTTTGCCAGAGTGTAAGGAGAAAAGTGAATGGCCAGCCCTCTTTCTCTTACTCGAGTACTAAAAACAATGGTATGGTTACATTGTAAATTGCAACCCGAAAAATCACAAATTTAAGCAGTCTTCCATGTAACCTCAGAAATGTTTCAAAAGAATTTCACTTTAAAATGTTGAATTGAGAGATGTAGAGACAAAAGGTGCATGTATAACCTGGCTTCAGAGAATAGTTTCTGGTGCCCTTCGGTAGTTGGGGGTCGTCTTAGCTGTGTATATCCTCTTTTCCCTTAGACCTTTTTCTTGGCTTTGCTTTCACAGATACGTTCACACATAAGGTTATATTCACATAATATACACACATTTGTACATGTACATCATACACAAATTAATGTACATGGCACTCAGTAAAACCGTGTTGAATCAGTTAATCACATATACTCTAGAGTATGTCTGTGTAAGCACGTGCATGTGTGCAAGGCTGCACATGCAGAGGGGGTGGTGGTTTTACCTGTTCTCTGTAGGTACAGGCACTGGAAAGAGTTTTCTTCTGTCTCTGAAGTTTTTAGTGTATAGCTTCAGAGATTTTCTTTGGATAATTCCTATTCAAAAAGTTTGAAGAAAATTTGCACAGCAATTTTGACTTACCTGTAGGTGGAAAAAGGGATAATTTTTACACTTTACAGCAATTTTGGATTTTTCATATGTGGATAATTCTGTGAGTTTTCAAAGCAAACACTTCAAAATTTCCTATTCTTTAAGTTGCAATGGTTGAAAGTAATATTATAGTATTTGTATTTTGCTTTTCATAATTATTACTGTATATATACACTTATATTCATTACTATGAATTTGTTGTTGTTTAGTTGCTTACCTTATCAATGCATTTTTAAATCTTTCTGAAATCTACATATATCTTAGGCACACAGGAAATACTCTTTTTCTTTTTAAAACTCTGGAAAATCCACTTACTTGCTTTTAGCACTGGAAAAAATTTTGTTATTTTTTTGTTCAAGTAGGCATTTACCTCAAGCTGAAAAATAGAGCATACTTTTTCCCCCCTAAAGGTCTACTATAATATCAACTAAGTACAATGGAGACTGGCTTACTGTCTCCCTCATCTTATCTGCTATATCCCAGAGTGGTTCAAAGTTGGGTGGCACTGGTCCTTTTTATATAGGTGACAGCATGTCCAAGAAATTTATGATGGCGGGATGCCCTATGCAGGATGGAAATTCTTCCCATTTGAAGGCTGAATTATCTTCTACTAACTGGTAAGAATAAGCCCCCTTTTCCCCCGCAGTGTTGGGAGAAGTTCAAGGGTTCTGCAAACTAGGAGGAAAAATCTCATACAGTCTGAAAAGACTGTGTTCAGGAAAGTTTGGCAATGGAGTGAAAACAGACTGCATTTTAGGATTCTAAGGCTGAGAGGTAGCTGTTTTAGTGGGCTAGTGACATCTAGAATGGTCTCCTTTTATTTCTTGGAGAAATAAATCAACTGAAGTTTAACTTATAAGGTCTTTCAGTAATACTAACTCAGCTCAAATTCTACAGTATGCTCAGACTGGATATTAAGTATCATTTTGAAATATAGGGAAACAGGGACATCTGGGTAGCTCAGTTGGTTGAGTGTTGGACTCTGGATTTTGGTTCAGGTCTTCATCCCAGTGTTGTGGGATCAGTAGCCTCGCATCAGTCTCTGCACTGCGTGTGGAGCCTGCTTAAGAGTCTCTCTCTCTCTCTCTCTCTCTCTCTCTCTCTCTCCACCCCTCTCCCCTGCTTGCACATGCACTTTCTCTTTCTAAAATAAAAAAATAATAAAAAAGTGTAGGGAACAAAACATGTTGTATACACAGGCAAATATTTTTATTACATGAACCTCATGTTTGACGTTCCCCTACTTCTCTGGGTAGAGTTTATAACTACAATCTTACTAAGCAGCAGCAGTGCATTCCTGCACATTTATATGTCCCCAGTTATCTGAGACAGGAGTTGGCAAGCTAGGACTGAAGGCTAACTCTCACCCACCACTTATTTTTGCAAGTGAAGTCTGGACACAGCCATGCCCATTTATTTAAGCCTTATCTATATCTGCTTTTGTGTTAAACAGCAGAGTTTAGTATTTGTGAGACACACTGTATGGTTTGCAAAGCCAAAGATATTCTGACCCTTAGAGAAAAAGCTTGCTGACTCCTAATTTATCAGTTTTCTTTTCTTTTCCTCACTTGTGGCAACATAGAAAACCTTTAATGTATATTAACCATCTTGTTAATATACATTAACTTCTCTTTTGAAAAGTAAAACTAAAACAAAAAGAACAAAAACAACAGTCTCCCAAAAAACAAAAAGTCCTTACAAAATTTAAGAAGTACTGGTATAAATTAAACTCATAGGATCATGAAATAAGCTCATTAAAATATGCTGATGTTAATGAAAAATTTTATTTTTGTCAGACAGCATACGAGAAAAAGAATATTTGTCTATAAATCAGAAGACTTATGTTCCCATTTCAATTTTGCCATTCTCCAACTCAAGTATTGACAAACTTCATTGGTAAAGGGTGAGATAGTAAATACTTTAGGCACTATGGGCCATATTTATTTTTATTTTATACAAAAGAGGAGGTGGGCTGGACTTAGTCTGCAGTCCTGTGTTTTGACCACCCTGCTCTCCTCATAAGCCACAATCTCCATGGGCTCCATTTTCAGGAGACTGAAGTCAACAATACTTTCTAATTTTAATATTTTTCTATCTTGTTATGTGAATCAAAGCCAATGTTTACACTTGGCTATATTTTACATGAATCATTTTCTTACCACATGGCAAGTAGAATCAGAATAATACAGGTGAAATAGCATGTGACAAGAAACTCAATTTTGACATTTCCTAGTATATGACTCTCTATTACCTTGTAATAAATTGACTCCAAACTTAAAAATGTAACACAACCAGTATCTGATCTTACTCTCAGTTTTGTGGGTCAGAGATTTAGGAAGGGCTTGACTGAATAGTGTTCACTTGGGTTTCTTATGTGGTTTTTGTTAGATGTCAGCCAGGGCTGTGGCCATCCGATGGCCAGGCCATCCAAGGTGTCTGACAGTTGATGCTGGTCATCAGCTGCAAACTTAGCTGGGGGCTGTTGATGAGAACACCTACACATGTCCTCTTTACCACAGAGATCTTGGAGTGGTGCTTTTTGCATGGTGCTTGGCTTACCCTACTGTGAGTTTTCCTAGATAACTAGGTGGAAGCTGCATGACTTATTCTGACCTCGCTTCATAAGTAAAAGTCACAAGTTTGCCCAGATTCAAGTGGAGAGGGGTAGATCTATGCATTGTGAGAAATGTCAAAGAATTTGGAGCCATATGTTAATATCACCACACCTAGCTTTTGTGATTTTTAAGTTTATAACTCTTAACACTGTATTAGTAGAATTTTTGTACCAGCTATTATTTAATTTACCAATTTCTTAAGGGCATATATATATGGAAATATCAATGGACATTTAGGAGACAGACACATATATGCACACACATACGATGGAATATTATTGACCCGTAATAAAGAAGGGAATCCTGTCATTAGTGAAAATATGGATGAAACTAGAGAATATTAATCTAAGTGAAGTAATCTAAAAAAGTATAACTCTGGGCAGAATTGTTGTTACCAGGCGCTGCAAGTTAGGGGATAAGGGGAGATGTTGGTCAAAGGGTATAAACTTTGAGATGAAAATGTGAGTAAGTTCTGGAGACCTATGTACAGCATGGTGACTGTAGTTAATAGTAGTGTATTGTATACTTGAAACTTGCTAAAAAAGTAGATCTTAAGTGCTTGTCATACACACACTCACACACAAGAAGAAAAGAGTTAACTGTGTGAGGTGATGGATTCTTAAATTAGCTTCATTAATCATTTCAAAATGTAATCACCTGAAAATGTATATCTACATGAAAACATCACATTGTTCATCTTAAATATGTGCAGTTTTTGTCAGTCATATCTCAATAAGCTGGGGAAAAAAGAGGTTAAAGAAGTGGTAGAGGTGGGAAATTCAGGTAGGCGTTGTCAGCCATGGGAAGGAGTTTGGATTTCACTGAGTAAAATGAGAAGTCCTTACAGAGCTACAAGCAAAGGGATAATATTCTTTGACTTAGATCTTTCATATCACTATGGCCCTTGTGTAAGTAATAGCCTATATTTTTGAGGAGGTAGGTGGGCAAGAATGGAGGCACAAGGCTAAAATTGGAGGCTTTTGCATTGTTTTGTGCAGATGTTTGTGGATTGCAATGGGGTGTTAACAGTATGGGTGATTAGACTCTTTTAAAAAAAATTTTAAACATTTTAAATTTATTTCTAAGGGAGGGCGACAGTGCGAGCAGGGTAGGATCAGAGAGAAAGGGAGACACAGAATCTGAAACAGGCTACAGGCTCTGAGCTAGCTGTCAACACAGAGCCTGACAGGGGGTTCGAACCCACGAACCGCGAGATCATGACCTGAGCTGAAGCCAGACGCTTAACCGACTGAGCCAGCCAGGTGCCCCAACAGTATGAGTGATTAGAAAAAGTAAAAATATATAAGAGGTTATCCCCATTTTACAGATAAGTAGTAGAAAGAGTGTAACCAATTTTTAATGAAGTGGTAAACTGGTATTTGAATCTACATCTAATTTCACAGATCAACTTTGGCCAAATTCATGTAGATTTGTCACACTTAAAATTAATTAAGTCCGATTAAGTGAGATTTTACTATAATTTGGATGAATTAGGCTAAAATACATTAACCATGCTCCTATCTGGAGACTATGATCATGCTTCTTCATTTTATCCATGTAGAAAATATTTAAAATACAATAAACTGGATTAAATGTAAATTATATCACCATTTTATTATATGATTTTTATGGCAAATGAGGAAATCTCTGCAGATGTAAAGCCCAGAGCCTCGTACACACATTTAGCTTAACCCTGAGGAACAAAGCCTAATAGTCAACCTAAGAAAGTTTATTATTATCAGTTCTAGGAATTGATAAATGATCAATAATATATCTGAAATTTGTTTTTCTTCAGGTTCAATCAGGATGGAAAAGAGTACTGATAGTAATTTGGAAGCACATCTAAGGAGTACATATTTTTCATTCAAAGGTGGAGGTTACTAGAACTATTCCTTGTGGTACCTTAAAGAGCCTGGAGAGGTTCCCTTGATTAGATCTTTCTTCCTTTCTGCAAGGGTGGGCGGAAGGGAAACTCTTCAGTTCTATTCTTGCTGCAGTGCTTTAAAAAATGTTTATTGGAAAAGAAATTGACTCCTTTATCACCAGGTTCACGGAATCTTTTTTGTACTTTCTTCACTAAGTTTACCTCCTCTGTGATCTCTCTGAGTTACTGGCAAGGTGATTTACTTGTGGCTCTCAAACCTCTCTGTTCCTTGATTTATAGGTTATTTCGTGCTTCCCCTTTTCTACACGATCAAGATCTTCAAAGTAAGCATCTTTCAAAGGAGCGACAAGCAAAATACAGCTGCAGGATCAGTAACTCCCTGTTAAGCAGCTTTGCCTGCTGTCACTATTGACTGCTGGAGGTGGTGATCCATGTCAGTCACTAAAACGACACCTTGGCAAGACTGCAATCTGCTCCCAGGGTTTTTGTGTATGGGAACACTTAGATAATGAGATTTTCACATATTCCCAGCATCTCACATAGTGCCTGGAACAGAGTCAGTACCTGATCAATATTTATTAAGATTAACTATAAAACCATATTTTGAAAGCTTTGCTAACATGTCATGGGCAGATTTGTTGCAGAATGAAGCAATGCAAGAATTTCCTCTTCCATCTTGGATAAATTTTATTAATACTAGAATAAATAACTCTCAAACAGGTGGAGACTTTTAGTGAGACCCAATGGATGGATATAAACTTGTATTTTTAAGCCATCAAACTAAGAAGAGGTTAAGACTAACGTTTACTTATTAAGATAATTTCCTAATCATTCTTATAAGAACTTAATGAGTGACAAACTGACGCTGGATATAAATTTATGATTTCCCAAAATAACATTTGATTGGTTTGAGTGATGTCTTACATCAAGTAATCATAGTTAATTTTTGCTTCTGGAGAGATTTGACTTTACCAGTCTATCATGTCATCAGATGTATTTCAAGAATGATTTCTTTGTCTGTTGATACAGAGTTAAAGAATTCCTATGGAGATTCTTGAATCTATAACTTGTATTTTTATCAGGGCAGATGGGAGAAGTTCAAAATAGTGGCAAAAAAACTACATCTTCATCTGAAATATACTGCAAATATATAAAGAATAATTTCATATCAAAAAATATTTTTAGTCATATAAATCAAGGGTTTTAGGATTTTTCTTATACGTGAGTTATGGTGCATAAAACAATGGGTCACTTATTTTAAGTTTAAAGAAAGCTTAATAAATGCTGAGACCTTAATCATATTGTAAACATCAGCAGTTACAACAATGAGAGAATAGGAGTTGTAAATTAAACATACTATAAAACAAATGTGAAAAGTATTTTAGTTGTTATATTTATTTCTTCTTTTATATTTATTTCTTTAACATTTAATAACTATAATTAAGACTGACGTTTGATTTTAACACAAAATAATCCAGGTCTGAAAGAAATTTCAGAGAGTGAAAAAAGGATACACACACACACACACACACACACACACACACACATAATATGGGAATAAAAATGTTAGGTTCCACATTTCTGGATTCTTTTCTAAAGAATGAATTTTGAATGATTTTTTTTTTCTAACAAACAATCATCCTAATGAAAAAGAACAAACCCCTAATATTAACAACACAGTCATGCAAGGCACAGTGAAAATTGGACTGGGGTAATCCTTTCTGTGTAGAAAGAATTCATGGAACATATAGGAATGGAGACTTAATCTGGGCAGGGGACAGAATGTTCCCTGTATTATTATAGCACTTGCTGCCAGGGCTGATGTGTTGGGTCTGGATCTGGCTGTCTTTTGACCCAGATTCCAGTTTCTCCATGGACCAGGCGCAGCAGTTTTTGCATAATCTTTGCCCTTCTCCATAATAGTGATGAGTGCTTAACCTAAAAGCCACTGTTGTTCCCCAACTTACCCTTGCCCTTGAGATGTGGAAGTTAGCCCAGTGCACTGGCTCTCAAACCCTGGATGCACATTGGAAGCACCTTTAAGGTTTTATAAACTATCCCTATCCTGGCCTCTCCTCCAGAGATTCTGATTTAATTGGCGTGGGTGGGGCTCAGGTTTTCAAATTTTGGAAAGCTTGTCAGGTATTTCTAAGGTACAACTAGACTTGAGAGTCTGTGGTCTAGAAGGAAGAAGGAAGAGATCACAATCTGAAATTCTGCCCTAGTTCATATCTTTAGTTTTGTTTTTCCGCAGGTCTCCTGGAGCCTCAGAAAACCGAGTGTAGCCCATCTTCAGTGAACTCATGATGGTTATTCATGGTTCCTAACTATTCATTCCTAAACTGCTTTCTGGATTCTCTTTGTCCACAATCTTTCCTAGGTGAGCAACTCGAAAGAGGTCAGAAAAGGGTAAGGAATCCTGATGATACTTGGTGTCATATTGTAATGCATGGTGGAATGGATTCTTTTTAAATGTCCAGTAAGTGAATTGAGAAGAATCGGAGGGTAGTGGACTGGCATTCCAAAATACATATATAGAAAAATTACACAAAGCAAACACTTAATTTTAACCAACAGTATCACAGTAAAGAAGCATTAGTACAGGGTTTGGAAAGTCTTAGATTCAAGTGCTAGCTTCATCATAGCCAGCTGTGTGACTAGCATCATTTACCTACCCCTCTCTGAGCGTTAGTTTCTTTATTTATAACATAGGCACAGTATCTGCTGTGCTTTCCTTACATGGTTGTCATAAGTATTAAATTAGATTACTACAGTGAAATAACTTTATATATTATTAGGTGATATATAAATGCTATTACTATGCATTCAGCTGCTTTAATATGTATTTATGAGAGCGCCTTTCATGGTTCACTTTTTCAACAAGGGAATAATTCTAGGGAACAATGGTTATAAAACCATAATGAAATCAATGTGTCACAGTCTTCAACTAATCTGCTTGGGTGGCAAGTTTATATAAAATGAAGAATGCATCTTTTGTATATCTGATGTTTTAACCGTACATAGGATATACTTGGTTATTGGTTTTGAAAAAAAGTTTCATATAATTTCCTCATAATTTCAGATGTTATATTTCAATAGCGATTGAGCATATAGTAAACATTAAAAGAGGGGAAATCCAATGGGAATAGAAACATTTGTGATTCTCTTAGATTGTGAAAGGAGCCTTATTTTTGTCTTAAATTGTGGTGTCTCAGTCAACTTGGGCTCCTACAATAAAGTGCCATAGGCTGAGTGGCTTAAGTGACAAATCATTTATTTCTCATAGTTCTGGGGACTGGGAATTTGGAGATGGGGTGTCATCATGGTTGTGTTCCAGCGAGTGGCCTCTTCCAAGTTGCAGATGGCCAATTTGTGTCCTCATGTAGTGGAGGGAGGGTGAGCTAGCTCTCTGGCCTCTTCATATAAGGTGACTTAATCCCATTCTTGAGGGCTGCATCCTTGTGACCTAGTTATTTCCCAAAGGTTCCATCTCCAAATACCATCACACTGGGGATCAGATTTCAAAATGTTATTTAGGGGGAACACAAACATTCAGTCCATAATATATGATTACCAGAAATGGAATAACAGCTAGTGTCTATTTCTACCATTTTTTGAGTCAATACTATGTACCAGGCACCATGCTAAAATATTTTGGATACTTCATCTTTTTTATGCCTCTAAAATTTTTGTCTTAATTAGCTTTTATTTTTATCAATTTTATTGCTGAAAAAGAAAACAAAAAAAAAATCCTCTGAGGCACAGACGGATGGTCATTTCCCTCTTAAACCCAATCAGTCTGACTCCAATCCATTGCTTTTAACAACTGAACTATCCTGTCTTCCAGTCATCACTGTTATAAAGGTTTATTGGCATATTGATTCCTGTGAAATTGGTGAAAGAAACTTGGAATGGGAATGAGGATGAAGGATAGCCTGGGGTTTCTTTCAGAAAGAGTTACTTTGGCTCAATGAATAAACCCATAGTTGAACTCTCTGGAGGCTGGGGTTGCACATACCAGTCAAAAAAATTGTTCTTACAAGAAACTGTGGCTGGCTGGTACTCAATTACCCTGTCCTGGTGATGGAGTGTGATATCACTGGGTCTTCAGTGAACTGAGGCTTTGAGAATATGAGAAGACGACATTGTAGGTTTAGACATGAGCATTCTTACCAGCTGCGGTGACAAGTGTTCTCAAGACGTGGACCTTCACCATTACTCAGGGCACCAAGCAGGAGAGGAAGAACATGATGAAGACCTCACTGTAGTACACGGCACTTGGTCATCAGTACAGACAACATTCCCCTTACAAGTTCCCAGGGGAAATCTGTGGGGCACTTTATATTATTAAGGGGAGATGCATCACAGGAAAACACAGGTGATTCCTGTGGATGCGATCTCACAGTACCTGTAGGCTGGAGCGACCTGAATAACAATAAGGACAATAATGATAGCAGTTAATTGACCATGTGCTCTTCTGAATGCTTTACATACAGTTATCTCAAAGAGCTAGAGAGTAAGGTAATATTAATACCATCATTTTACAGATAAGCATTTTGGAGATAAATAACTTGCCCAATTTTACGCAAGTTAATGTAAGGTGAGATTAAATGAGATATTTCTGATTCCAGAGCCCGTGCCATATATTACACTTTGTTTTCTTATTAAGAAAACCTGGTTAAAGAGGGTGTTGTACACCTTTTGACTAGTACTACTGTAAGTATTGGAAGTGGTTGAATGTCAACTAGTCTGGTATACTAAGGGCACAAATACCAGTGCTGGATTCATTAACGTAAAAGGACACAGCTTGGGCTTTTTGTTCATTATGTCTCATAGTTCCTTCAGCTGATCCTGTGACCTGCAGAAACTGTGCTAATCATTTAGGAACAACAAGTGAAATTAATAACCCTCTAAATGCAGATTAAGTCAGAAAAATGCTTTCAGTAAAAGAATTTAGATTGTTTTGCACCAGAAAGGCCAGCATTGATCACTGATTCCAAATTATAATCACAAACTTGTATTGATCTCAAATATCAAAAAAGTGGGTCTCTAATCCTGTTAGAGGACACCTCAATTTGAGATCTTGGTCTGGTTAAGAATATGAACAGATTCTACTTAATTCTAAAGGTTATGAATGTTTAAATAATGAGAGCCACGTATCTATCTACCAGTACTGAGAATGAAGGCAGGGCAAAATGTTTCAATGACTTTATTAGAATGCTAAATTATAACATAAGCTGGCACACCACACCCTATCATCTGTTTCCAGAGTATATAGGGGTCTTCCTGATTTATCAGACTCAGACAACCTCCATGCTGATTTGGGGGTGGATCTAGTATTTAGATGAATTTCAGAAAGCACCAATTTTCCTTATTTTCCTCAAAATATGAGTTTCCTCATATTTTACCCCCTTCTAACTGTAGCTAGTGTCTGATTCCACACCAGTGAAACCTAAAATGTTAGAATCACTGCATGCTAGTTTGAGAAAGGACTTTTGAGATGATGGTGTTTATAAATGAGGAAAGTTGGGTCAAATACTTACTCAGTGTCTAAAGTGTAAAACAAAACAAAACAAAACACAACTCAGATTGGAGGGTATCATATGCTCAGGCTCACAGAGCTGGTTAGTTTTACATTTAGGCCAGATCCCAGGTCTTCTGATCTCCATGACAATCCTTGCTCTGTCCAGAAATTTCCATGCTGCAGTGAAATCATGGAGACCGCAGTACATGCTTATCTGATTTGGTCCTGCCCTATAGCCAGCTTTTTTCACTCTCCACTGGGTTTTCATGATTTCTTTTTTATAATGCATTATTTTTTTTCCCAAGGTCTTCTATTATTTTTGTTGTTAGTCTGTTGAATGTGTATATTTCAGGGCTAATTATCTTATTACTTATTTAAGACATATATCTGGGATTGGCAATAAGGAAACATTTAAGTGGCGCTTAAGAAGGAAATGAAGGGCAGTTGAGAATGGCCATACTTAGGCCATTAGATGTTTTTTGGCTCGTGTTTTATAAGCATAGATTTTATGATTTTGTATATCTTCTCAAATATAATTAAACTATTGCCAACTTCTAGTCATTTCCTCTAATGGAAGAAAGCTGAGGTTTGAGTAATATAAAATAGAGGATAGTCCAAAAATTATTAGTATTTGGCATTTGAGTGTTTTTCTACTCATTTTTCTCCAGTAAAACTTTGCTGAGCATCTTTATAGGCCAGACACACTGTGCTGGGCACTGGAGATGTATGTATTCGTCTGAATATAAACATGGAAGCCAGTTTAGAATTCCATCTTAGAAAAAGCGTTATAGGTACAATTTTAAAGAGTAGAGAAGCTATTGAGAAGCTATTTTTCATGCTGTATTTCATTTCTCCCAGAAATCTACTCTTGGTGGGGACTTGATTCTTTTTCTTAGGTTAATGTAAAATTTGCTATCTCAAGCTGTCCCTGGAGGAATCCTCCTGGATTAGTGGGTATCTTTGTATGCAAATTGCACAGAGAGACTTGGGATGTCAACAGAACTGTCATTATGTAGATTAAATGTTAGCCTCTAATGTAATTTCTGAGATATAATCTAAGTAAGGAAACAACAAGTTTCTCAGTACACTAGGAGGCAAATTCTGCCTTTGACAAGCCATAGTGTCTGCTCAGGTGATTAAAATGGAATTGTACCATTAAGGAGAAATCTCAGTAAGTATGGAGAAGATTTAATAAAGCTGAAGTAGTGCTCTTTAGAATAGGAAGGAAGCCACACATAAGCCAATAAATAGTGTTAGATAACTCTCTTTTGCCTCTCAAAGCTAATATTTGTAAATGGTTATAGAAAAGATAATAATATTTCTGATAACTTTAATCATTCCAGAACTGCTCTGGATAGTTTTCTTTTTTTTTTTTCATTTTTAAAAATGTTTTTATTTATTTTTGAGAAAGAGAAGGAGATAGAGCATGAGCAGGGGAGGGGCAGAGAGAGTGGGAGACAAAGAATCTGCAGCAGGCTCCAGGCTCCCAACCGTCAGCATAGAGCCTGAACTGGGGCTCGAACTCATGAACCATGAGATGATGACCTGAACCCAAGTCAGACATTCAACTGACTGAGCCACTCAGACACTCCTGGATAAGTCAGTTTTCTTAAAAATGAAAGCGCAAAGTACCAGGTATTCCTCCACTAAAAAAATAAATGGAATTTCTAAAATGCAAAGTAATATCTAAAGTCTAAAAGTAAAAGAAGGCACAAATGACCTATATATTGATGAAGGTTAGAGTGCAGAAGTAGAGACCTAGAAAGTATTAGTCTAAAAGAGATGCACGCGCGCGTGCGACACACACACACACACACACACACACACGTTCTTTAGATGATAAAGAAGAGTGAGAGGCAGTTAAACTTCATTCCGATCTATCCACTTTACCTTTTTACTGCAGAGACTCAATGATTAGGTAAAACCTGCAAGAGTCTAATGTCATGTAAGAGACATTCATCAGATCTTCCTGCTTAAAGTATTATTCCTTTCATTATATTTGTATTAAGACATCTTCATAAGTCTCAGTCAAAATATAAACAGAAGGTTGACATGTATGGCATACTGACTGCTTAACACAAAGACATATTTTATTTATTTTTTTATTTTATTTTTTTAATTTTATTTATTTTTTAATTGTTTTGTTTTTCTTTTTTTTCTTTTCTTTTCTTTCTTTCTTTTTTTTTTTCTACAAATAGTTTATTGTCAAACTGGTTTCCATAGAACACGCAGTGCTCATCCCCACAAGTGCCCTCCTCCCTGCCCATCTCTCCCCATCCCCCCACATCCATCAGTCCTCAGTTTGTTTCTCAGCATTCAAGAGTCTCTCATGGTTTGCCTCTCTCTCTTTCCCCCACCATTTCCGCCCTTCTTCTCTCCCATGGTCCTCCGTTAAGTTCCTCCTAATCCTCCTATACGTGCAAACATGTGATATTTGTCCTTCTCTGCCTGACTTATTTCGCTCAGCATAACACCCTCAAGGCCCATCCATGTTGCTACACATGGCCAGGTTTCATTGTTTCTCATTGCCTTGTAATGTTCCATGGTATAGATAAACCACATCTTCTTGATCCATTCGTCCATTGATGGACACTTAGGCTCCACAAAGACATATTTTAGATGAACTAAGGCTTGCTCAGTATAAAGGCAAAGAGGGATCCTGGGTGGCTTTGTGGGATCGAGCCCCGCATCAGGTTCTCTACTGTCTGCAAGGAGTCTGCTTGGTATTCTCTCTCTCATTCTCTTTCTGTCCCTTCCCTGCTCATGCATGCATGTGTGCACATACACACTCTCTCAAAATAAATAAATAGACTTAAAAAGAAAAAATAAAGGCAAAGATATGGGGATTCTAGAAAGATGGGCATATCTGAATGGGATAAGGGGAAAGGAATGATGGGAAGCTCCTATAGATGCGATACAGCCCTAAAAGAAATAGGTAAGCATTTTGGGGAGATGGAAATGGATAGAAAGACATGGGTAGTTGAAGCTCTGGGAGAGGTTCTATCTCTCTGGATGGTGGTCTGTACTGTTGGGAGCCTACCTTGGTAGTGCTGTCACTGCACACCCTCCTATCCATATTAAGTGGGACATTGAAAACTGCAGAGCAAATAGTTCTACTTGCCTTATGTAGCTGCTTTGAAGATTAATGAGGTAATGCTTAAAAAGTGCTGGGGATGAAAGGTTCACTATGGATGTTTGTGTACTGTGTCAAGAAGAGCTCTTTTTCGGAGTTGGTGTTTTTAAAATAAATGTAAACACCTAATGTTCCTGGTGCCTCCAACCTATTATTAGGGAGATCCTACTTTGGCAGCTGGACAAAATGTTGGTATTTGATCCTCTCTGATATATTTCTGTTTCCATGGGACATTCACCACAGGGATAAGCCATGTCAGGTTGGGTCAGTCATTTCATACAAATGTGAAGAAAGAAGACAAGCACCCAAGCGGGGAGCCTCAAGCATGGCTACATTATACAGTCATGCTGAAGACCCCAGCACTTAAAAGCCCAGCAAAACAGACACAGATACATAATGCACATTAGTAGGTATAAACAGAATGCAATTTTGTGTTTGCATACATAAGAGTTTGGTGTAATTTTGAAAGCTTAATACAATCATTCATGGTTTGTTATGGTTTTATTTCTAATGATGCATTGGGTTTAGGAGTAGGGGACCTGAAGAGTGCTTAGGGCATCCACGGTTCATAATACTGCCCTAGCCAGGAGAAATCCCAGCTGAGAGCCATGAGTAGCTTTTCTTGTGGCTGCAAGAAAAAGTCAGGAATTGCATGTGGGAAGATTTCCTGAGTATAATCTGTGATTTTGTTCCTGCCTTTTTTTCTTCCATGGCAGAGACATATGCTTCATCTATAATTGGGCACTCAAAGAGTGAAACCTGGATCAAGTCACCAACTTGAATCTTATTTTGTAGCATGGCCTAATGGAACAGCCATGGTGTGACTGGCAAACTGCAAAACAAATAGCAATTTACCAAAGGGAATATGACAGATGAGAGAGATCTGGACCATCTTCTCATTTTATTGAGCTACACTGAGCAGTAAAGAGGAGACTGAAGTGAAGAATGGGGGTCTCCATTTTTATAAAACTGGGAAATGAAGGTGTAAATATTATAAGGGGAAAGAAACAAGGCTTCTCGATCCAAGAGTTAAAAGTTAGCAAATCTATTTCTGCTCTTCTTAGGATAGGACCTATTTTCTTTACCCCTTGCATTTCTCTTACCAAATATTGGACTTGGCATTTTAAAATAGAATACCTAGAAATAATATGCCAGAAAAGTCTCCAGAAGGAGATTTCTATACCTGTCTTGCCTAGGCAGTATCCTAGATAATAAATATGTTTAACTATGTGACTAATGATATACCATAATTCCAAGCACTTGGGGTTCAGAAAGGAAGAATGAAATTTCAGAGAATAAAAGAAGATAAAGAGAGAGGTTAAACACGGTAAAGGTCTTCTAATCCTGGGCTGTTTGGAAGAGGGAAAGTGGATCTCTAGTTCTTCCAGGAAACAAAACCAGAAGGCCAGAAGCACCTTTCCTTTTGTTCTTGCTAGTCTGCAGGAACCTCTGCTTGCCCACAGAAAGAAACTCGACAACGCTTTGGCCTATAAACACCGGCATACCAACTGTACTAAATCTCTGCCCAGCTATTCTGGGTAAGCTAGAGGAAAAATAGCAGACTGCATAGGAGGAAGCTTGGGGACCTGCCAAGGCCATGACGTACAGGTTTCCAAACAAAGCTATGGCTGAATCAGAAAAAGCATGTCTGAGTCAGGCTCAGCTACAAGGCCTCCTCTTCTGAAATTTCTCAGCTTATTTCACAGAGGTAGGGATTCACAGTGACTCTCCACCTCTCAGGGGTTATCCAAGAGGCCGTCAAACTCCATTTTGTTTAAGTTTCAGGAAACCTAGAGGGGGATGTTGGTGGAGGTATTCTCTGTATCGTTTTCTTTGCCATTTGGCCATTAAGCAACTCATGCACCCTTTTCAGTGAAGCCAAAGGTTTCCAATGGAGAACTAATGAAAACTACTGGTATTTTCTTCATACTGTTTGATGTTTCTACAGCTCTAGTGACTGGCTGCATAGCAGTAGCACTCACACTGCTGTTAGCATGGAAAAGAAAGAGACTTTGGAAAAATATCTTTCTTGTGTTGGGTTGTTTGCAGTTTCTGGACCTGATAGTTGGATGGATGGTTTGTTTTTCTTTTATCACATATGGATAGAATTGGTAACAGAGTCATCTATTAGATATTGGATAAAATAACAGGAAAAAATGTCACCCAATTTCACACTCATGTATATAAATATAGGGGCCTCTCTTCCTTTCTTTTCTTTTCTTTTTTTTTTTTTTATAGGAAGGATCCAGGTTACATCTGTCAGAATCTCTTGGTTTTTGAGGAAATGGCTTTCTATCCTAAATGGCCCAGTAAATCTTGGATGTGATTTAAACAATGGATGTTTTATATAGAAACATTTTTGGAGTATATTTCTTCTTTGTCCAAGAAAAATCTTAACCAAGGCCCAGTAAGTTCAAAGCTGTTTACTAATGAGGTGAATACCCATATTGAAATCATGCTGTTAACAATTTAAACCATGAAAGTTTTGCATAAAGAAAAGCCAAAATATTAAGACCAATTGTATTAGCTTGAGCTTCCATGACAAATACCATAGACTGGGTGGTTTAAGCAACAAAAAAATTATTTCTCACAGTTCTGGGTTCTGGGAAGTCCAATACCAAGGTGCCAGTTGATTTGGTTTCTGATGAGAGCTCTCTTTCTGGCTTGCAGACACCTACCTTCTTCTCCCTGTGTCCTTATGTGGTGGAAAGAGAGTGATCCGTGATATCTCTTCTTCTTTTACAAAGACTGGGATCAAGGCTCTACCCTTATGACTTCCTTTAACAGTAGTCATTCCTAAAAGCCCTACCTCCAATACAGTCACGTGGGTCCAGTGCTTCAACATACATATTTTGGGAAGGACACAATTCACTGTACTCCCCCCAATGGTGGATAGTGTGAAACTTTTTGATGTAAGTAAGTCTTGATTAAAGAAACAGATCATTCAAGGGCCACAGAGAAGTAAAAAACAACTTATTTTTAACATTTTCCTTTGGGAGGAAGGAACCTTGAAATATAAAAGGGGACTTCCTTTTGCTGTACTACCAATATGCGTTTTGAATTAAAAGTATATGATATTTGGGGCACTTGGGTAGCTTAGTTGGTTAAGCATCTGACTCTTGATTTTGGTTCAGGTCATGATCTCAGGGTCCTGGGATTAAGCTCTGCATTGGGCTGTGCACTGATGGCACAGAGCCTGTTCGGGATTCTCTCTCTCCCTCTCTGCTCCTCCCCTGCTCATGCTTGCTTATTCTCTTTCCCTCTCAAAATAAATACATAAATAAAAATTTAAAACCACGGGATATAAAATGGTCATCATTTTAAGAACTTATTTGAATGCCATATTTAATTTGATTTAGAGAATGAGAGAGACAGGGAGTGAGGAAGAGGAAGGGGAGGAGGAGGAAAAGGAAAAAGGAGAGAAAAGAGAAATGTTAAAAAAAAAAGAGGGAGAAATTAATAGACACAAAAGTGGTCTCAGAGAAGGAAGGACACTCAAGAGAAAGAATGAGACGTCCATGTAGAAGAGTAGGTGATGGAAGTTCATAGAAGGCTCCATCAAAGAGGGGCAGTGTTGAGGATGAGCCTGTGGCTGTTTAACATCAGGGTTAGTAGAAGCTACAATGTCAAGTTTCTGGGTTCAGAATCTACCCAGTTATTCACAGTGTGGCCTTGAGCAAATTGATTTCTCTGAATTCAGTTTCTTAATTATAATGCTTATCTCATGATAGTTAAGGATTAAATGAGATAATACTTATTGCCTGAAAAATAGTGAGAGTTCAATAAATGTTAGCTATTATTTTTACCATTTGTCTTTCTTAGATAAATGATCTGTAGCTGTTGTTCATAGTTCCTTACATGGGGATCACACTCAAGTTATTTTGCTCCGTGACTTGACATTTCTTCCCCATGTTATTATGGACTCTGAGTTATATTGCATATGATGTTATAGCAGGTACCTTGGTTTAATGTGGATGCCCCCCCCTCCACCGACTCCCCCCATGCCCAGCTTATAGTTATTAAAGATGGCATCCTTGAGGGCAAGACTGATTCACTGAAGCTCATTATAGTTGAGGTTCAATAAAGATCTCTTAATGGATAAATATCATTTGATATATCCATTCATGTATTTAAAAGAATGATTTGACCATTGGATTTGAAGTGCTTTGAATTCATTTGTGTTAAATATGATTTGGGGTAAATTACACATTTTTCTGATAGCAATTTTTTCCTTTATTAAAGGGATATTCAAGATGTTTGTGAAATTTGATTCACTAAGTGAATAGAAGCTCTAAATGTGTTTTTGTTTATCTTCCATTCTTGGGTTTTTAAAATCCCGAGTCCCTGTGTTTGGAGAGAGGCAGTTCTTTTAAGACTTTGTCTTGAGACCAGAAGCAGAAAGGATCAGTGACCTGCTTTTGAGAAATTTGCAGTTCAATTTAACAGTTGATGTTTCTGGGAAGACAGTCATTTAAGACAGACTTGAGAGAGATCTGTTACCCAGTCTGGTGTTCCTGAGGCTGTGGCCCTGATGAATGTGGCCCTGCATATGTTTTAGAATTGGTGAAAGGCATGTAGGTGACCGGAATTATGACAACGGAACCCTGTTTTTTAAAATTTATTGTCATTCCTTCTTATTTTCTGTTCCCATTTTTGTTTTCTCATATATCCTCTTCCTTTTGGCCTTCTCTTCTCCCACTTACTGCCACAAAGGACATGGCCTGTTTGGATTGTAACACCAGTTCTGAGACTCATAACACAGGCAGTAGAGAGAAGGTTTGCAGACTAACAGAGCACCAAAAAGTAGATAATTTGAGTACATATGCAACTATACTTCTTACTTTCTGCCTTTATTGAGGACTTTTCTAGCAGACACTTTGTAATTGTATTTTACATGGTGATCGTCTTTCTCTTTGACTTTTAATTTTCTACCTCTTTCTGCTATTGGCCATGCTCAAGGTTACATATTCATACACTCATACCATCCCTACGTGAATGAACATATTCCAAACCTCTGTTGTCTGATATATCACATGAGGAGTCTCATTATCTGAATCTTATCTGGGAGAGTGGCAGGAGAGGGGACTTAGGGGATGAGCTTTGCAAGTTACAGGAGGGCAGGGAGGAGGGTTTGGATTACAGAGTGTGATAGTTCCCTGGAGAACCGTTTATCTTCATTATGACTATTTGCATTTCCTGCAAAGCTTCTGTTTCTCCCTTTCAGCCTTCCTCATTTTCTTAGTCACTCTGCTGCTAGGATTGGTCTGGCTGTGGATTTCTGGGTTGTAGTTCTGTGTCTGTGGGCTTTTTGCAAGGAGTGTTTCCCTAGACTCGGCTTGGTGGCTACACACTCGGGGATGTGGCTGGCACACTTTCTCTCCTGTTAGTATCCTGTTCAATTAGTGTTGCATGACAGGCCCAGGGAGTGTCTACAGACTCGCTGGGGAGTGACAGCAAAAACCTGCTTTTTATTGGTGACCCTACAGGGACTTCTCCATCAGGATTTGAATCTCTGGTGCACAACTCACTGCATCTCATTCTCTGCTAATTTGCATCTTAAGCGAAGCATCTTACTTTCTAGTCATCCATATTTATGATCTATCATAATACATGGGTGACTCCTTTCAGTGCAATTTTCCAATGCCATTAGTCTCTGTATTACAAATTAGGGCCACCCTGATAAATAGGCAAATAGTTTAGCAGATTTCAAACAGGGATTAGATAAACAGGGGTAAATAAGAATAAAATAAGACTTGTAGCAAAGCTAGCTTAAGAAAAAATGCACATTTTATGTCAACATCTGATCACCTTAAGTGATATATTAAGAGGAATAATAAAAAGTGCCTTAATATTTGTATAGTATAGAAAAATATACCAAGCACTTTCACACACAGTTTTTCACGTGTGCCCCAGGTTTTAGAAAACCTGTGAAGTATGGCAGAATGGGAATACAGAAGGGAGAACCGATGGAGAGAGAAAAGATTTATCAAAAAGTTCCAGAGCAGGCCTTGAAACCCTACCTTCTGTGTCCTAGTCTTATGCTTTTGTCCCTATAACAAGTTGTTCGATGGAGTAATTTTAGACTGGATAAATGTTTAGAAAGCATTGTTCAATCTAACAAAAAGTAATGGAAGCTCCATGCTCGGTATTGTGTTATGTTCCAGACGCACAGTGATGGCTAAGAACTGAACTTTCACGTTTCTCCTACTTACTAGCTTCTGCTGACTCTTTCTACTTAGGCAATATTCATGCGAAGAGATGTCCCTGGGGCTGTACTATCTGGACACATGATTTAGCATCATGTGTCTTCAACAACATTTCAAGATGGAACTACCCCCATGTTAGAGTTTTCATTTTCTACTAAACCAAGAAGAACTTGGATTCTAGTACACATCTTCTGTTCTTAGATTAATGGGGAAAGCTTTCCCAGGTATTCATGAAAATGAACCCTAAGAAAGGCCAGATGGTATCTTGGCCATCTTGATGTACTGAGACAGATGTGACATTCGCTTAACATGTCAAACTTTGGCACACCTCCAGTAGAAAAGCGTGGCTCTGGTGGGGGGTGAGAGTGTGTGTGAGGGACAGTTTGGAAGGAGGGGGAGAGGTTTGGAGAAGTTATGGTTTAGACTGCTCTTAAGACACACTGTGGAATTTGTGATCATCTCTTGACTGGAAGGTTTTACCCTACCTTGAGAAATGCATTTCTTAACTTGTTGTAGTAACCATTTGATATTTCTCCTTTTTTGTCTGAATGATTGGTAGAGTTCTAACACCATTTTTTAAAACCCTCAATTCCATCTTGTTAGCATAAAATATGGCTTTCTCCCCTGCTCCTTTTTTATCTTCTCAAAGGTACAAGTGACCTAATTACTAAAATAAAAGTCAGTATATTTTCTGTTCTTATCTTCTTTGACTTCAACATAGTAGCAGACAGAAATTACTGAGCCCTCTTTTTTTGAAACTCTCTTTTTCTTTCAATTCACCAGTTCCTTATCCCACAATGTTTTCTTTACTCCATCTCACCATTTTTAGTCCTGCTGTGAGCTCCTAATGTAGACACCACTAGATTCAATTCTTTCTCTATACTGTCTATATACTCATTGGATATTTCATTTATTTCCACTGATCATGGAATCCATATAACAGTGATTGTGAGAGATTAGTGACATCATCTATACAGATCAGTAGAACCTTTTCTATCACTTAAGATAGATGATCCACAACTTCCTCCAAAATAGTCCTTTAAAAAGCCTCCAATCTCCATTTTGAGAAATAGAGCCCAAGACAACAAAGTTAAAAAAAAAAAAAAAAAGTGTTATCTTTCCCAACCTAAACCTTTTCTTGTTCCTGTATCCTCTGTCATGGTTAATGTTATCACCGTCTACCCCAAGTTAGAACTGAGACCACTTCGACTCCTCTCTCACACTCTAGTTGGGGTTACTTGCTAAGCCTAATCTAGTTCTTAAGTGTCTCTAAAGGCTCCCTTCATCATTCCCAGTTTACTATCCTGCTCTGGGCCATCATTACTTTTTCCTTAGATTATTGCACTTAGACTTCCAGCTATCCTGTAATTTACTTATAACTTGTCACATGTATATGATTTTGTTTCCAAGTAGATAGTTAGAATTCTTGTAAAAATATCTTAAATTTCTTGTGGTAATCAGGACAATTTCTTATACATAGTAGGGAGTCAGTAAATATTTATGAATTGTTTTTTAAGCACATTTGGGTTTCATCTGTGTTAAGAATGCTAGAGAAGAAAGGTTGATCTTTCCAGGAAGTATTCTGATTGAATTCTCCACTGTCTTCAGTCCTGGAGAATCTCCTGGCTGGAATTCTACTCATGTTAGACCTACTCAGGCTTTTTCGGTGTGATGGAGAAGTTTGTTTACTAGGCATCTCCAATTGATAGCACCAACTTTTTGATTGTGCTATAATGTTAGGCAAATATCAAGTTACATTCTGGATGTGCTCTATTTCTATGAGAATTCTTTGCTGAGATTTAAATATTCATGTTTATCAGTATTTACATATTTAAATCAAGCTGCATTATGAGTATGCAGTGCATTATGGGTATGTGCTGCTTCCATGTCAGTTATAAATATGCAAATATAATCTACTTTGCCCTGAGGTAAAGTGTTTCTTGGTACTACTGAGAGAACTTGGATATGAACGTGTGATGATATATGGCTGCAGAGAGTTTAGGTACAATGGATTCTTCTTTTATATGTGGATCAGCTTCTTAAATAAACAAGAGGGGCAAAAATTGCACAGAGTCAAAATAACACTATAATTCCCTTAAGAAGTTGTTACATGGGGGCTAGACATGACCTATTGTCTCATGGAGTCCAAAATATCCATATTTTCCTCCTCGTGTTTAAAAAACTGCTCTTTTCCTTAATTGAGAAACAGATGACCAGCTAACTTGTTTATAGGGCACACTAACCTCAAAATGCATGGTATGAAACCCCGGAATCATACTCAGCTTGATAGGATACTCAGATTATGAGAGACATACATGAAAACTGTGATGACTGAGGGGACATGGAGCTACATCTTCCATTTATAACATCCCAGACCATGGGCTCTTATAGTGGAAAAGTGAGGAGAATCACCTGCCCTCTTTATTTTTTTAAATTGTTAAATGCATATTATTAATTTGGCATAAGTTAAATGAGCTTAGACCACGACTCCACTGAACATACAATTATATATGCACAGAATCGATTTTGGACATACTGATAATTTTTAAATGAAGTAATTAAATGCTATTCACTGTATGATTTGTGTTCAGTACACTTCTAACATCTGAAACGACTTTTTTTAAAATATTTTTTTTATTTATTTCTAGGCGAGAGAGAGAGACAGCGTGAGCAGGGGAGGGTCAGACAGAGAGAGAGGGAGTCACAGACTGAAACAGGCTCCAGGCTCTGAGCTGGCAGTCAGCACAGAGCCCGACGCGGGGCTCGAACCCACGAACCGCGAGATCATGACCTAAGCGAAAGTCGGACGCTTAACCGACTAAGCCACCCAGGCGCCCCTGAAACGACTTTTAACTTATTTTCATCAGCAATGAATCTTGAACCTAAGACATAAAATCTATATTCTGCGAGAAATTGAAGATCACATGGTCTTTATTATTATTATTTTTAATAAAGAGGGATGTGTTTCATCTCTCCATCAAGACCTTGGTCGCATTAACACAGACAATTGGTATTGCACTCTAAAATACTTCAGTTTCATCAGTTTTGA
The DNA here is from genome assembly GCF_003009895.1 of Hyaena hyaena. Lineage (NCBI taxonomy): Eukaryota > Metazoa > Chordata > Mammalia > Carnivora > Hyaenidae > Hyaena > Hyaena hyaena. Next base: position 1,138,191 of record NW_024081162.1, read on the forward strand.
AAAGGTATAACTATTGAAGTTATTTTCATTGTACAGCCCAGTTTCTTCTGGAATATTATAATTTACTCTTGAGTAATTAATATATTTTGCTTCAAATTTCTGAGTATGTTTGAATAGGTTTGTGGGACTCTGAAGGATGCAACATTCTATGCTAAGGAATTGCTAATACACAATGAGTTGTAATTATCTAAGTAACTTTTTAACCTGGTCAAATTTTCTTAAAAGTAAGTGGGTGTGAGGTTCAGTGGGATCAAAGGTAATTAATGTTTTCGAGCAGTAAGTGTGATAAATACTTGCTTGTTAAGTGAATTACATCAAGACAAAACTTGAATGTGAAGTAAGGGTGTACTACAAGTAAATTGCAAATAGCATTCATGTGACAGATGCACTAATTTGCCACTTGTTATTCCAGCAAGATTTGAAAAATTAGATAGTTGAAGTTGCTGTAAGGAACACAATTTACTGCAGAGATGCCCCAAGAGAAAACTTTAGGCCTCCGCCTTGCGTATTGACTTTTGCTGAGTAGTCATCCGGGGGTCTGTTTTGAAACAATCTGTGATCATTCACACCAAAGCAATAATTGTGTAGAAAAACTGGAAACAATTAAACACCCTGCTTCTTGGTAATATAATGCTATTTGCTTAGGATCTGCAAGTACTTGCTTCAGAGTACCGACGGTATTGGCTTAAAATAAGAGTATAATAGGAAAACCTGTGGAAGAAATGACAGCATTCCCCATTGAACTGAAATTTAATGAGGACGGTGGAGAGATGTAATTGTGTGTTCTACCCGACTCAACTTTTAATTTAACTGAGATCTGTAATATGTGTTCTAAAGTTATCGGTACTTAGTAAAATAAGTTACAATTCTTGCTTCTACCTATTTACTTGAAGTTAAAGAAAAAGGAGAATTGGACCAAAGGAGGAAAAATAAAAACTTCACTGCATCGTTCCTACTTTTAGATTCACATTGTCAGGAATCTGTAAGATGAGAAATTCAATTTATTTAAAAGTTAGTTATGGTAGGTGCAGGTGGACAAGGTCCCCAAGGTTGGCTTGGCCGGCGTCCTCAGAGCGGACCCCAGAGCTCAGCCACTTGCAGGCCGTCCGCCTCCACTGCGCATGTGAGGAACTCTCGGGACCCTCCGTCTGCTCGCTTCCGGTTGGAGGAGGGCGCGATTCTGAGGCCTCGCACGTATTCTGGGGTCCTCGGCGGCGGGGTCAGGCGACAAGGCCCAGGAGCATTGAGCCCAGGCTGCTGGCCGTCTGTCCTGCCTGCTTCCCTCAAACTTGCCTCTGCTGGCTCCTCGCCACCCACAGCCGTCGAGGCGGTGCCTGTCCTGCCTTTGAGCGCAGCTAAGGCGCTTGCTGTGTGCCCTGAGCCGGAGCATTTAGGGACCTGCCTTGTAAGAGGAAGCTTGCAGAGCCAGAACCAGGGGCTGCGGATGTGTACGCTTTAGCTGGAGAAGGTAGGATGGCTCTCTTGGGAAAGGTGAGGCTGGAAGGTTACATGAGGGGCTTTTGTGGGGCTCAGTCACTGGAGTCCCTGTCTTTTGATTTCTGCTTAGGTCGTGATCTCATGGTTCGTGAGATCCAGCCCAGAGAAAGGGCTCTTCACTGGCGGTGTAGAGCCTACTTGGGACTCTCTCCCTCCTCACTCTCTGCCCCTCCCCGTTCTCTCCCACCCCCCCCACCCCGCTTCCGTGCACTCGTGTGTGCTCTCTCTCTTAAATAAATAAGCATTAAAAAACAATTGAAAAAAAAAAAAGAATGATACATGACCTGGGCCTAGAGGACAAGAGCCCAGGCAAAATGTTAATTTCCTGGGCATTGGGGAGCTGGACCCCTTCTCAAGGTTGACTGAACATCTAGTGTCACTGAAGGGCCTGTTCAGAACAGTTCCGGATGCCACTCCCAACGTTTCTGAGTCATTAGATCTGGAATGAAACTAGAATTTACATTTCTAGCAAGTTCCCAGGTGCTGCTGCTGGTCTAGGCATCCCAATTTGAGTCCTACATAAAAAGATGTTTAGAAGGATGTATCTTACCCTGATAGTTTTATTCTGAAGAGGGATCAAAATGTGTGTGCTGGAGGACGTTTGTTTTACTTACAATGTTCAATTTTTTTGTTTACAATGAGGATAGGAGCATTTATTACTTGTGTAAAAAAAAAGTTATGGTTGATACAATAATACCAAAGAGAAATATTCACATGATTTATTATTTCCTCAATTCCAGGTCCTCTTGGCAGTGCAATATACTTTTGTTTAGCATTCAAATGCCATGGTTTCCCCAGATATGGATGTTTTTGACCTTTGACATTTATTGATGAAGAAATTGACGATGTGGAGTATGGGAAAGCATGTCATTGTTAGAAGAAGTATTTTTAAAAGTTTGCTTCCTATCCCAAATAATTTATTCATATATATGTATTTCCTTAGTATCTTACCTATTTACTTACATCCTTGCTTTTGATGACTAGGCTTAATTTTTCAAGTTAAGCCAAGTTTCCCTTTCACCTGGGAATTGTTTAGACTAAGCTCTACAAGATATTCTAGAAGATTGCTAGCATGAGTAGAATAATTTTCAAGACTGCAGTTCCCAGGAAAACATTCTAAAATGTGCATAGTATCAATGAAAAAAGCTAAATACATTTTTAGAAGAATGGGTCTCTCTGTAACAGGAGAGTGCTTCAACAGTTCTGGCTATTAAGTTAAAAACACTGTCTCACAGAGGCTTTACCCTTCTATTTCCTTATATTTCTCTCAGGCTCCTCCTTCAAAGTTCCCATTGTCACACTACATAAGAAGCTGAACTAGCACCTGGTAGAGTCATGAGACTCAGATCAAGACTCTCCCCATCTCCAGCTAAAGTTAAAAAGTATGTTCATCATATAAGATGGTGACAATAGCCCTTATTTTTCAGGGTGGTTGTGGGGACTGCAAGAGCTAATGTTTGTAAAATACTTAGCACAATGCTTGGCACACATAGTAAAAGCATACTGACAATTCCTCCTAGGATCAAGAGCAAGCTGCCTGCTTGTCTCAGCTTCATCCCCTACCCAGCCTTCATGTGTACCCCAGTAAGAATCAATCCCACATCTCCCAGTTTGTGATGCACATAAAGAAAAATACATCCTCCACACATTTCCTTTTCATTTCTCTTCTCAGTAACATGTCCTTTATCTGAGTCCCACTTTTCCTTGCCTAACTGATCACGATAATGTGGAATAAGTGAAGTGATGATGATCATCAGAGCAACTTACAGTTTTGAGTATTTACTATGTATGTGGCAAGAACTGTGTTAATCAGTTTACCTGCATGATATTATTTAATCCTCAGAGAATTTTGATCTAAAATAGTATTATATTTATTTTGTAAATGAATAATATATTTAAAGGTGTGAATAAGCATTTTTTCCTATTTTTTATAGATAAATTATTACTGTCAGGTACTATCTCATAACAAGATTGTAACCAGGATTGGAATTCGTATTTTTCCAAGACTGATACAAGAAGTCCATTTCTATGTAACGATAACAACAACATCAAGAATTAACTTTACTTGGGGTTTATGGCAGGCTTCATATTAAAAAGTTATCATGTGTTATATCTTAATTGTTATGTCAACTCCATGAAGTAGGTACCACTCTTATTCTTATTTTACAGAGGAAGAAACTGAGAGTAAGTTCCTTAAAGGTTACGAAGCTGGTGTGGGTGGGAGTCAGATTTTGACCCCAGATAATATCGTTCCACTCTTAACGGCTATGCTGCCCTGCTGCCTGGTATGTTCGATGATACGGATAGATGATCATTGCGTATAGGTTGTATATATATCTTCTTTAGCACCGAAGCAAAATGTCAACTACTGCCAGAAACATCTGCTCTGATCAGGATAATTTCATACTCTTCTCTGGCAAACCCCACCTCTTTCACTCTTTCTGTGCACTTTGAATCTTGACTCTGGATAGTCTTTCTGAACAGACCAGAAAAAACATGGCCCATAACTCTTGTTACCGGTTGCCCTTTGCCCAAAGTCATGACGTAAGCCTGTATGTTTGTGACTTTTGCTTATTTTCTGTGCAGTGTCAGTTGCATAGTTACATCTTTGTCTGCACTACAGTTTTTTTCAAATCCCGAGTTCAGTAAGGGCTAGGAAACAGGTTACCTCTTGGTGTCATTCTGAAGTTGGTTGCATGCCAGAGGAGCTCAGTAAATTGTTTCTGATGATTTTATAAACCTAAGAGGAACATAAACAGAAGTGGAAACTGCCTTAAGGATTTAAACCTGTGTGGGCCATCTGCATATTGTCTGTGTACAATTCCGCATACTAAGTGTTAATTTTGAGATTCCCTCTTACTCTGGAGGCGTAGTAGAAATGATTAGGTTGAGAATCACAACCCTGATAATTAGCTTAGAGATTCTGAATCAGGATGTGTGCTGCAAAAAAAAGTGATTTTTTTGGAGCATTTGGCCCTCAGGGGTTGGATAACCAGCTGTCTCAGATTTTCTACCTGCCAACATCTGGTTCGGTCAATAGGTACTAGGAAATGTAACAGAGCAGGAGGGAGTTCTAACTCTGTCTTGACCTCTAGAGAGTAGGACAAGGCCCTGATTCTCTTTTGGGAACAGTTGAAAAAATACAGAATTATTTATATTGTATAACATTTGCAAAGTGCTTCACAAGCATTTTTTTAAAGCTCTTGCTCTCAACTTTATTTGAAGTGAATTTATATGCATCTCCATGTTATAGAGCTTATTACGGTGCAGAAAGATGTAATTTCTATGCTTTGGTACCCAAATGAATAAATAGCAGACAGAACAAATACTCATAGTTTCAAGGACCATTCTGGATTTTTTTTTTCTTTCAGTTTTAATGTTACCTTATTTCAAAGGCAAATAAAACCAAGAAGGGAGAGGATGAAAAAGAAACAGAAAAGTGACCAAGAAGGAAAGGTTAAAAAAAAAAGTTATTTATGTACTTCTCGTCTTTTTAAATCTCAATGCGTGTTGGTTCTGTAGTGGTTTAAAGATGTATTCATGGTCTATGGTATGGCCAAAGAAAATACTACTTCTTTATTTTACAGCTCATATAATCATGCTCACTCGTATCTCCCCCATTTGACCCCAACTTTTCTGTGTAGCAGAATAAAAAAAAAAAACACCCTAATTTTAAACTTGTAGTGCTAGTGGTAATTCAGACTCTTCCAATTTAATTGATCCTTTGATTAGTAAGTACATAGATCTCTTCCTTCACTCCCTTTTCTTTCTCCCAAGGTAGCCCTTGGGTTCTGGAGAAATACTGATGATCTCAGGGCAGTGAGGTTAAGAGAGGAGGGTCTTTAATCTTGTGCTGGTTTTGGCTGCAGGGTAGCTGTGTTGCCCTTGGGTGGGGATTGGCTGGTCTCTGCTGAGGTGTGGTTAGCTGATAATGTACTAAGTGTCCTGGTCTCTTTTTTTTTTTTTTTTTTTTTAATTTTTTGAGAGAGAAAGAGACAGCACGAGCAGGGAAGGGGCAGAGAGAGAGGGAGTCACAGAATCTGAAGCAGGCTCCAGGCTTGGAGCTGTCAGCACAGAGCCTGACACGGGTCTTGAACTCATGAACTGCGAGATCATGACCTGAGCCAAAGTCAGTCGCTTAAATGAGTAACCCAAGCACCGCCCCCCCCTTTTTAATGTTTATTTATTAGTGCCTTGGTCTCCTGATTCTCTCATCCAAAACTGTTGTGTACCTCCTATTTTACTGAGATCATAACTATATTTGTATATGTATGTATATAATTCATATATATTCATAAACTACATGTATATACATACATGTAAAATATGTATAGAAAACACACACACACACACACACACAGAGTTTAGAAAATCTGGTACGGTATGAGAATTAAAGCTCATAAGTCCCCAAAGTTGTGGATTTTCTTTCTTAATTAAACAAAGTAGATGAGATTGTGTATGTACATGTATGTGTGTATGTTGTGTGTATGTATTTCTATACATCTCTCTACATAGATACATATATCTGCTAAGGGCTTATTGATTTTCTTTGTTTTATTAAGGGGTCTTCATACTTACCAAGTCAGTTCTGATTTGGAGGCTTGCCAAAATAACGTCCCACTGGCCGCAAAGAAAGATTGTACTTAGCTGATTTTGTCTTACTAGCTTTTGAAGACTCTTAATTTCCATTCCAAAAGACTTTGCCTAACCTTTTACAGATAGAATCACTTAGTTTGTGTAATGAAGAAGGAGGAATCAAAGAGAAATGCAGTTATAGCTAGACTGCAATGATGATCTGTATGACATAATGCATAAAATTTTTTTCTTTTTTAATGTTAATATCTCTTTTTGCAAATCTCTGATGATTATACCTTAGTCAAAAGTCATGGTCTAGGAGAAATATTTTATTTAAATATCTGTTAGATAAATAAAGACTTGGAAAACAATTGTCACAAAATCCACAGTATGTTTCTGAGTAGACTTATTTGCAGTGAAGGAAAGTGGTTTTAAAAATGAAAATTCTCTATGGTACATACTTATTCATAGGTATATCTTTGAAATGAAGCTTTTCATCATGCATTAATTTTAGAATTGTATCTAGTGATGTTGTGAGAACTAAGAGAGAAACAAAAAATAATCAAGACGCATTTTGCAAATTATCCATATATTCTGTTGTTTAGAAAAGTAAAAAAAGTTAGTTATGAATATCAGACTCAGGATTCCTGACATCTGTCCTTTTGAATTTATAGCAATTTGGCATTATATTGTAATAAAGAGGACTTGGTTTCAAATGGCCTGAAGACCTCTTTTATACTTGTCTTTCAAAGATGGATATTTCTGAACAGGAAAAGAACTTCACTTACTTTTAGAAGCATCATGGAAGATACAAAGGCAACATAATACCCAAAATGATTGCCAAGCTTCAAACTCAGTTTGTTTCTGAAGTTGAATACAAAAGGAAGTTATATACTGGCTGCATAATTTTTACCTGGAGGTCTCCTGCAAGATTTATTGTATCACTGAACAAACATAATTTCAAGATCTGTTGAGATTAGTAGTAAAAATAAATATTTACTCAGTGTTAGCAATGAGGGAGATGTTGAAATCTAGTATGTCTTAATATTTAGTTAAAGAGAATTCTTTTACATCCTGGCAGGTTAGGCCTATCTCTTATTAGAAATATCATAGCCTCATGGGTGGAACTGGGAAAAATGCCAGTTACACACATATGTACAACTATCTTTAGGCCATCATACACATTTTGCAGTCTTTCTTGTTTTTTTGGGCAGTTTCTTTCTCTTCCTTGATGTTTTCTAACCTAAAAGTATGGATTTCTTATGCCTGCTATTCTCAAACTTTGGCTTAGTTTTAATGTTCTGTGAAGTACTCAACTTTATAACAGGATAGTTCCTTTGGCAAATGTTCTTTTTTCTTTTTCTCCCACCTTCCCTTTCTCCCTCCCTTTGTCCCTTATTTTTTTCCTTTTCTTCATTTATTCTTTTCTTCTCATCTGGAATATTCCCCCCACCATCATTAAGGATCGTAAAATCTGCATTATTATTTAAACATTTGTGAGTTCTGCAATTTAAAACTTGTCAGAATATTTGAGATATTTTTCTATTAACAAGTGGAAAATAAAATATTAAATGCATACTGTCTACCTACAAAAGGTAAAATACATTAAAAATAACTTTCAACAATCTTTTGAATACTTTCTAGAGCATCATCAAGTCAATGTCCAAACACTGTTCTGCTCTGGGGTACCATAACAATGGAACTGGCATTTTTCCCAGTTCCACCCATGAGGCAATACCAACATTTGCTGGTGTTTTTGAATGTGGAACATTGATCTAGGTATTTTCAGGGAGTAGAATCAGTGAAGGAGAAAGTGGCTGTATGGTCAGAAGCAGCAAAATAACCTTGAGGAGTGTGAGTTCAAGAATGCCTATCTGTGGTATATGCTATATAGAGTAAATATTTGTGTCTCCTGAAAAATCCTGTTGAAACCTAATCCCTGATTTGATGACATTCAGAGATGGAGCTTTGGGAAGTGATTGGGTCATGAGAGGGAGCCTTCAAGAATGGGGTTAATGCCCTAAGAAAAGAGACCCCACCCAGAGAGCTCTCTTACTCCATACGCTGCGTGAGGATACAGGGAGAAGACCACAGTCAGTGAACCAGGAAATAGGCTCTCAGGAGACACTCAGTCTGCTGACATCTTGATCTTGGACCTCCTAACCTCTAGAACTGGGAGGAGTAAGTTTCTGTTATTTATAAGGTACACAATCAGTGGTGTTTTGTTACAGCATCCTCAACAGATTAAGACAACGTTGGAAGGAACAGCTGAAATGGCTAGCCACTAAGGGTGTGGTAGGCAGTTGGAGTGCCTTCAACTGGTACAGGCTGGTTTTTTTTTTTCTTTTAACTGACCAATTGCAGGTTGGATTGAGTATCAAAAGTATCAAAAGAGAGTATCTTTTGAGTATCAAAAGAGACCGTGAGAGCATGAATGGGAGGTAATCGCATGAATCAGTATATTAGCTCTAATTGCTCCAAGATGCTCTTTATTACCACAACCTGCGCTATGCCTTCAAATTTAAGTATAAACATTAGGGCAGTGCTCATTGTTATGGTTTTGTTACATTTATGAAATGTCCACAAAGTGCTTAGGTCTAAGCTGGCTTTATTTTATGTGCAGAGTAGTAGGTAGAAGTTGGCTTTAAGCAAATCACTGAAAATTGCAGAAAATATTGCAATGTGTCAAGTGATTTAAGTTGTCAGGAAGGATCAGAGATTAGTTCAGTTACTGAATTTAATGCTTAGTTGTTTTTTGTGGGTGTTTTTTTGTTTTTTGTTTTTTTTTTTTGCCAAAGAATACTGGAAAACAGGTTAGCTATTACTCCTACTTTAATACTTCTTGATTGCAGTGACAGTTTTATGGGGACCACAAAGCATACGAAATATAGCTATATTCTTTTTTCCCTAAAAAAAGGATTACATCAAATAAAATTCCTACCATATACCTGTTTCTGTTTCTTTTACAGTATGATTCAGGCAATGGAGGATCTGTACTGATTTCTTATAGAAGATAGTTTTAGTTTCTTCATGCTGCTGGAATACATATATTTAATAATTATTTTTGAAAGGTCTCCTGCATGTCAGGAATGCCAGTACATGTTTTTTGGGATATTTTATTGAATAAAAAAGACAAGGACCTCTGCCCTAGAATTTACATTTTCTATAGGGGAAGACAGATAATAGCCAAATAATAAATGAATTATAATGTTAGAAAGTCATAAGTGCTGGGCATAAAAGAAAAAGTAAAGCAGGGCCAGTAGGATGGGATTATTTTAAGTTCAAAGTAGCCCTCACTGACGTGATATTGGGAAAAAAAAAAAAACTTGAAGAAGGTAAGGAATATGGCTAGAAAGATAACTTGAGTAAGAATGGAGTGCCTGGCTGGCTCAGTTGATAGAGCATGGGACTCTTGATCTCAGAGTTCAAGCCTCATGTTGGGTGTGGGGCCTACTTAAAAAAATAAACAAAAGAATGTCCCCCAAAAGAATGCAAAAGAATGCACCTGTGGAAATGGGTACTGGAGGGATATCAGAGATCCAAGTGTTTCACCATGTCCAGCATGTTTTGTCATCTGACAGAGTGGGAAGTCAGGACTCCTTCCTTCATTCAGTAAATATGTAGCAAATGCCTGCTGGGCTTTTGGGAAGATTAACATGTTTCATGACTTCTCAGAGCTTACAGTTTTTGGGTAAAAATGTACATTAAACACCTAAAATGTTAATCTAACCCGTGAAAAGTTTTCCAAAGTATGAGGATGCCACAGAGGAATGTAGTAGATTTAACCTCATACTCAGCATTGATTTTCTCAAGAAAATAACTTTCTGGTAAGATGTGAAGAATGAAGAGAAGTGAGTGGGACCAATGAGTATCATTTTCTTGGTAGAGGAATTAGCCTGTGCAAGAGAGACTGAAGTGGAAAAGAGGCCAGCAAATTTATGAAATTAGAAAAAAGTGTGACTTGAACATGGAGAGCAGGAGATGTGGCTTGAGTTGAAGCTGTGGCCAGATGATGCACATCCTTGGACCATATTAAGGAGTTTGTACAATATCTACAGTGCCAAATTAAGCCCCTTCATGAGTTGTAAGGGGTGCTGGCAGCTAACTGGGAATTGATGGACCTGGGCTTTAATGCTGGCTGCGGTACTAACTTGCTGTATGACTTGAAAAAGTGAAAAAAGACAAAAAACACACCAAACCTCTGGGTGTTAGTTATTTCATGTATCCATATCTATATTTATATCTATATTCTTTTCTGTATTCTCATGCATATGTATATTTGCTAGATTACTTTGTCTTTAGGATACTGTAATAAGTTGAATTGTATCCCCCAAAAAGATATGTTGAAAGTCACAGTACCAAGTGCCTCACAGTGTGACCTTATTTGGAAATAAGATTATGGAAATGTAATTGGTTAAATCAAGTGTAGGTCGTACTAGAATAGGATGGGCCTGAATGGATCAAGAAGATGTGGTTTATCTATACCATGGACTACTACATGGCAATGAGAAACAATGAAATCTGGCCATGTGTAGCAACATGGATGGACCTTGAGGGTGTTATGCTGAGCGAAATAAGTCAGGCAGAGAAGGACAAATATCACATGTTTGCACGTATAGGAGGATTAGAAGGAACTTAACGGAGGACCATGGGGGAGAAGAAGGGGGGAAATGGTGGGGGAAAGGGAGAGAGGCAAACCATGAGAGACTCTTGAATGCTGAGAAACAAACTGACGACGGATGGATGTGGGGAGGAGGGGGGAGATGGGCATGGAGAAGGGCACTTGTGGGGATGAGCACTGGGTGTTATATGGAAACCAATTTGACAATAAACTATTTGTAAAAAAAAAAAAAAAAAGATGGGCCCTTAATCCAATATGACTCATGTCCTTATATGGAGGGAGAGATGGGGAGGCACACAGGAAAGGGAGCCATGTAAAGACAGAAGCAGAGATTGGAGTGATGCAGCTATAGGCCAAGGAGTGCCAAGGATTGCCTGCTTAACTAATTATGTCTTCAAAGACTGTTTCCAAATAAGGGTCTTATTCACAGGTACCAGAGACTAAAGCTTGAATATGTCTTTTTAGGGGAAACAATTCAACACACTAGCACACCTATTTTTCCCATTATCTGAAGAATTGTCTGTACTCACTGTTTTGAATTCCTTACTAGCCTCCTTAATCCTGGATAATTTGGTTATTTTTTCTATCACTGCAAACTAGCTGCCATGAAAAAAGTCACTTGTCATCCACTAATTGCCAAATCCTTCAGATAATATTTAATCTTCATCATACTTCACCTCTAAAGGGACATATGAATCTGTTGGCCACTTCTTTTTTCTTAAAGCTTCCTCATCCCTTAGTTTCAAATCTACATTCATAATTTTCTTGTACTTCTCTAAATTTTTAATTTGTTGTGTATTGTACTTTTCCTCTGCCTGCCCTTTAGTTACTGGTTTCCCTGGAGTCCTATGCAGTTTTTCTGGCTCATTTATCTATCCCTACGTCTTCATTAACCGAGTCTAAGTTGATGATTCTCACATTTGCATCTTTAGCCAAGACCACTTTGAACTCCAGATTACAGTCTTGAAATCCCTACCCCATATCTTTGCTTAACAGATCCAGAACTGAGCTCACTGTCTTAATCTCCTAAACTAGTCCATCTACTCTAGTCTAGTGAACAGTATCACCTGCTACTCGTTCATCTGAATCAGATACCTAGAAGTTGAATTAGATCCCACTGCCACAACCATTCCCCACCTTCTTACTCTTTTTTGTCTTCATCACACTGGTAATAGTAACGTAGCTGGTGCCCCCGTTCCCAGCTATGTACTTTTTCAGTCTGCTATCTGCTTTATTATCAGCAGGATCTTTCTTAACAAGAAAATGAAGATGTACATCTAATGCTTACTTGCCTTGAACTGCCTTTTACTGCTTAGGGAATAACATTCCAACTCCTTAGCATGGTACCAACAATCAGCCTTGTGCCTATCGCCTAGCCTATTTTTACCTGTCAGCCTCTAAATGATGGTTCACTCACACCCTGATGGCTGTAGTTCTTCAAAGATGCCAGATGGTGATCACAGCACCACTTTTACTTATCCTCATTCCTTGTAATAAAAGCCTCCTTCCTCAATCTGCCTTGGTGAACATCTTTTATGTTTTTCCAAATCTAATCTCTAGCATTATATTTTCTATGGGCTTTCTCTGATTGTCCCCACTCCCTACTCAAATAGATTGCCCTCTGTCCTTTGAGATGTTCCATCATATCATCTCTGACATTTTATGGGTTTAATGTGTATGCATCTGTTTCCTCTTCTACACTGCAAATACGGGTAGGGACTACTGAGCTTTTTATTCCCAGCACCTAGAACAGTGCCTTCCCATAATTAGTGCTTAATGAATGCTTTTTGAAAGTATAGCAGGGGCGCCTGGGTGGCTTAGTCGGTTAAGCATCCGACTTTCGCTTAGGTCATGATCTCGCGGTTCGTGGGTTCGAGCCCCGCGTCGGGCTCTGTGCTGACTGCCAGCTCGGAGCCTGGAGCCTGTTTCAGAGTCTGTGACTCCCTCTCTCTCTGACCTTCCCCTGTTCACGCTGTCTCTCTCTCTCTCTCCTAGAAATAAATAAATAAAAAACATTAAAAAAAAAAGTATAGCATATACAGGTTCCAAGTACTTTATTTTTAAAAGAAGCACAGTGACTTTAGGATCTTGATTTATTTATGTACCAAATTATTTCTCTTGAGTTATTAAAAACAAAGGCAAATCTTGAAGAACTTCCAGGAAAGAAAAACCAGCTGAATATGAAATCATTTCATAGAGTAATAATGAAATACTGTACATTGAAATTTTGCCGTGGACTACATTCCAATATATTTTATGGCTAATCACTTTTGCTTTAAAAATTATAAATTGATCAGAAGGTAAAATAGGGGGGAAACTATTTCTTTAAGCCAACTGGTGAACTAGTATGTAGTGTTTCCAATGGAAAATAGTCAACTTTTCCTTGTTTCATCCTGGAGGACAGAGGGAGGTAGTGATTGTAAGCAGTAAGCAGTAAGTTCTGTTTAAAGAGGCCATGTCAATAAAGGTTTCCCCACAGTGAGGAAGCTGCTGCCAGCTCACTTTGAATGCTTAGTGCTTTATTATGTTGTTTCTGGATGGCTTTCCTTCTTTCTTTTCTTACTCCTTGGGCCCCTCCTCTAGGGCTCAATAACACGGTAGAGATGCTTTTTGACAGACAAGAGATAATCTTACACTTGACTTCCAATATCAAGGCATTTTAACTGGCACACTTTATATTGAATAATTCATGGGTATTCAAGCTTTACTTCACTCCACAAAGAAAGTGCTTTCTCTTAGCAGCCACACTAGATATGAGCAGCTAATTCATTATTTAAAGAGATTAAGTATTAGCAACTGGTACTGGCTCTTCAGCGCTCTCTTTATTCCCTTTGCTCATGTTATCCCCAGCCTCTCAGCTGCCTAGAACAGTTTTTAGATTGATTTTACCATATTTAAGTCTTTTTAAAAACAGATCTACCCCAAAACCTCACTATTTTCAGACTGCTTTGTCCTATTTTAAAAACGTAAAGCAATGTCTGTTAGAACTCTGTGAATCTCTGCAGGCTCGCGGGAATACATACAATTGCAACACTTTTTGCTTTCAGTTAAGAAAATGTGGCAGGTGGGAGGAATGTAAGAAATCTGAGTTTGTTCAAATTTACAGACCACTTGCTGCAATAGGCCAAGGAAGGCTTGGGCATTTTAAACAGGTGGTGAAAGTGGATGAATTCTCAACTTTCAAGTATTGTTACTCTGAAAGGAAAAGTCCCCATGGAGAACTGTCCTCTTTATATTCTCAGAGTAAAAGAGAGGAAGAAGGGTTTGAAATGTCTGTTTCTCTTTTGTAGACGGATCTTCAGGTTGGATCTCATTCACCACAAATTTTCACTCTTTCATTACCAGTTAAGAAGAGAGAGGAACATTTGTCAAGAGGTTATGAGGTTTAGCTTTTTGTAAACCTTGCCAAAGGGTAACATAACAATGTAATCAGGTCTGGAATCATAAAATAGTGAGAAGTGTGCGTGTGCATGTACACACACACACACACACATATACAGAAGTATAGGAGAAACTTCTTTGACAAAGTGACTGATTCTATGGAAATATGTTTCCAGGATATGAAATGAAAGAAAATACTGGACATTATATTAAAGCAGTAATAAATGCTTTTCTTAGTTTTATGTTTTAGAGTTAGCCTTTTCCGGGAGAGTTGTAAAGTAGATATTCCATTCGAATCATAAAAATACATTGATGATTTTATTTCTACTCTCTATGGCCTAAAAGACCTGGATGCCTCTAAAACTAAGGAACTTATATAGCTTTATTTTTACATTACAGTTACTAAAGAGTGTGGATTGTAAATGAACTCCTTATACCTCTAGTATGCTCTTGTGTTACTTATGGCATAGGGAGTATATTAAGTGGGTATGTCTTTCATTCAAAAATATTTTGAATTGGAAAACTGGAAGGAAAATTGGAAAAGCATATAATAGATGATCAGTAAAAATATATTTCTTGAATGACTAAATATTAAGTAAGCCCAGATGGGGACCATCCCATGAAAAGTCTCGTTTTGAAAGGTAGAAAAATGTGTCTGCATCAAAGACTGATTGCCCTTTTATTGTTATTAAAGGCAAGGTCATGTGCCTTGACAGGTAACATGCAGAAGTAGGACACTATCCTTACCTCATAAGAGTCAATGTCTGCATTAGCTTTAGAGCCATCAGAGAATAGAGAGGAAAAGCATAGGAGGCTAGAGGACCTCCAGAATAGTTTCTAAAGGTGTGATTCTACAAGCTCTTTCTTGTTTCATATGGAAAAACGAGCCCATTTGAAGATTTTTCACACACAAGAGTGCACAATGGTAAGCAGCTTGTTTTGAAGTGAAATGACCTGTGTCTCAGAAATATAGTCCTACAATGAAATAGCTGTACAACCTTGAGCAAATGATGAAATCTCCCCCAAGCTTCTTTTTCTCATCTGTAAAATGAGGATTTTAATAGTATCTACCTCATAGGTGTGAGAATTAATGAGATAATGCCTGAAAATTGCTTAGCATAGTGTGGAGCACATAAGAAGCATTCAATAAACCTGTTTTCAAGAATGCTTTTGGAAAATTAACCTGGCAGTGACATAGAAGTTTAATTTGCAGTTGAGATTGTGGAAGTTTGGGAAATTGCTGCATTGTAAAAAAAAAAAAAATTGGTAGTTTTATAAAATGCTAATACAGTCTGTCTTAACTTACATAGGCATTCCAGATCAGTTGTGCCAAAAGGATAGAAAACATTTTCACACTAATCGTGGACATAAGTATCCATAGATGTAAAAAGAGACTTGCTCATATGATCTGGAATCTCCTGCTTCCGTTAGGTTGCTTTTATAGGTCTTCATTGAGGTAAAATATGTTTTAAAAAAAAAAGTGTAGCTTTGTTCTTTGCAAAACATTATAAAATTTTTGTAAATGATTGATATTATTTATTACATTATGTATTGATCATTTTAAGTATTCAACTGAGAATGAGATTGGAACTGAAACTTTTTGTTTCTTGAATGGGAAAAAAGATTGGAGAATGAGGGCCCATTTATTATTATTGCCTCATTTTAAAGACTTATTTAGGAATCTGAATTGTGCGAAATTGAGACAGCCTGTTTGAAGATAAACCCTCTTCTCCAAGAACCAGAATTTATTTACTATTATAATTTTTTTAACATTTATTTATTTTGAGAGAGCATGTGCATGCACCTGCAAGCATGTGTGGGGGTGTGGGAGGGGCAGAGACAGAGAGAGAGAGAGATGAGAAGAGAATCCCAAGCAGGTTTAGTACTGTCAGTACAGAGCCCGATGCGGGGCTGGATCTCACAAACTGTGAGATCATGACCTGAGCCGAAATCAAGAGTTGGACACTTAACCAACCTGAGCCACCCAGGCTCCCCTCCAGGAATCAGAATTTAAATTGTGAATCCCAGATTTTAAGATGTATCTATCATGTCATCCGTCATATAGAATCAACATCTTTCTTCTACTGGATTATTTCCAAAGACATTTTTAAACAATACCACTTTTTTCTAACACACATATACACACAAAAACATTTATAAACACAACACTTTCAAAGATAGGCAACCACCCCCTCTTCCTCTGCACTGATGAAATCTCAATAAAGAGACAAAATGAGAAGACTAAAATACCATATATGTATAAAAAATTTATCAATCATTCTAAAACTTTATAAAAGTAAGCTATTTTTCCCCTTCGTAAGCAGGCTTACTTTAATATGGATTAAAAGTGCTGACAGCCAGTCTGGAGGACCAAATTGTATTTGGCAGTTCTCATTTGCAATTAGTGAAGGGAGACCATTCCTCAATGGTAGGGTCACCTAACGGATGCCAAGTTGAATTCCACCCACAATTATTGAATGCTGACAGTGTGCCCTCCTTGTGCCATATGCTGGGAACTTAATGCTGGAAACTCAGGGAGCTAACAGTTCCATCAAGATATTTTCAACTGAGGGCAGATACTAGAATATTTGTGTTATTTTGAGGTGTGTAGCAAGTACTCTGTTGCTAATAATAGTCAGAGATCTAAAGTTTGTGAATGACATGAATTTTTCATCTGTCTAAAAGGAGTCAAGGTTATTCCTCTAATGCTCTCACTTGCACTCATGTATCCATAGGTATTCTGATATGATTTTGAGAAGGGTGGGAGAAATCCCAAGGAGAGCCAGAGCTACCCAGGTTTGGCAACCTCTAGCACCCAGCCATTAATGTCCCATGGCTAACAGTTGTATGTTTGGAGTGTTTTGTAGAATTTGTGAACTATGATATTATAGTTACTTTCATTGCCTTTATAATTTTTCCCATAAACACATTTTTAGTGAAAGGAAGGGGGAGACCAGATAAAACACCAATACTTAGGGTTTTATATAATTAATTGTCTTATTGAGAATGATGTTCTTTATATAAAAATATGTTACAGCTTGTACATTATATATAGTAATAAAAAAGGAATTATATTTATTTATGAATATCCCTTAGTATTACATAGATGCTCAACTTATTAGTGCTATTTGTTAAGTGGAATTTAGAAAGTTCTAAATTCATATTTAAGAAATGTGGTTTAATATTAAAGAAAAAATATTAGTCATATTTATTTTTCCTTATAAACCATTTTGACATCTTTAAAAGTATGATTTAATTTTCATGTTTTATAAATACTTTTCTGAATGCTATGCTAATGAAAATAAGACGTTAGTACTATTCGCTTATTTTTAAGATTTCTTTTCCTTTTTTTTTTTTTTTTTTAACAAGTCTAGTTTTGCCACTGTATTGTATGGCTCTTGTAAGCATTATCTGACATGTGGAATACAATGAAAAAAAAAGGAAAGTTGGGATGCAATGGCCTCGTGGATTTTAATTATAACTTCTCTCCAAATGTCTGATGGCCCTACAAACACTATTGTAACAATGCCTGATATTCATTCACCTTTCAATACTTGGCCAGCTACAACTCTTACCCCGAGTACTTTGAGCCTGTCCATTTTCCAAACCTCAAATTTCCTGATTTTTATTATATTTCTTTTTGGGTTAAGATTGCCCATTTCTCTGCTATACTAATATTAGGGTTGAGAAACTCTTTCCAATTATTGACCAGTTCTGTCCAGACAGGGTAAATGAGGACCCTTTCCAAATGCTCTTTGGAAATAGTTATATTTAATGCCTAAAATTTGGTTTATCAATCTTTTTTTCAATTAACTGCCTTACCATCTCAATTCCACATTTATAAGAAACTGAATTAGCCTATATGGGGTGATTCAAGAATGGCAAGATACTCCAAAATTTCTACAAAGAAGAGGTGTGTTTTATTTATTTATTTATTTATTTTTTTTTTAAATATTTTTTATTTATTTCTAGGAGAGAGAGAGACAGCATGAGCAGGGGAGGGTCAGAGAGAGAGGGAGATACAGACTCGGAAATAGGCTCCAGGCTCTGAGCTGGCAGTCAGCACAGAGCCCGACGCGGGGCTCAAACCCACGAACCGTGAGATCATGACCTAAGCGAAAGTCGGACGCTTAACCGACTAAGCCACCCAGGCGCCCCAGAAGAGGTGTGTTTTAAAATAGTATGAACTTAACAGGGCTGAGAAAGCTGAATATATCTACAACTAAACAGTCCCATGAGAAAATATATACTGCAGGCCAATGTTGACCAAGATTTTAAGTTTTAAAAGTTAAGTATCAAGATACATAGGATAAAACCTTAGAAATTATGTTATAAAAGAGACAAAGAGAAAGAAGTAAATCAGTCACCTAAATTCTTCTGGTAGTTTTTAATGTACTACACTGAAATGTACTACACTTTTCTTTTTCTAAAGACAAAAAAAACAAGTAAATGCAACAATTGATTACAGGATTCAAGTGTCCTTAAGGTGACATCTTTTTGATTATTGATTTCTGGCATCAGTCCATTAATATTTAGCCGATTAGGGTTTGAAAAGTATCTCTTGGGGCGCCTGGGTGGCTTAGTCGGTTAAGCGTCCGACTTTCGCTTAGGTCATGATCTCGCGGTTCGTGGGTTCGAGCCCCGCGTCGGGCTCTGTGCTGACTGCCAGCTCAGAGCCTGGAGCCTGTTTCAGTCTGTGTCTTCCTCTCTCTCTGACCCTCCCCTGCTCACGCTGTCTCTCTCTCTCTCTCTCTCCTAGAAATAAATAAAAATATTTAAAAAAAAAAAAAGAAAAGTATCTCTTTCCCTTTAACAACTTATATATTTTGCCACCTCACCTGTAGACAATTTTAAGAAAAATTGAAAACCATTTTCATTTACCATCTTTAGGTAAAAGTTGAAACCATGGATTCTAAAACACTTGAATTAGAATTTAAAACAGTTAAAATGTTGAAGAGAGCTGGGTTAGAATTAGTTCAGAATTTCATAATTTTGATGGCTGTTTTTGTGTTACACAACTGTATTTCTTAAAAGTTAAATTAATTCCAGGGGTGCCTGGGTAGCTTAGTTGGTTAAGCATCCAACTTCAGCTCAGGCCATGATCTTGCAGCTCATGAATTTAAGCCCCGTGTCAGTCTCTGTGCTGACAGGTCAGATGCTGGAGCCTACTTCAGATTCTGTGTCTCCCTCTCTCTCTGCCCCTCCCCGACTCACACTCTCTATCTCTCCCTCTCTGTCTCAAAAATACTTTAAAAATTTTTTAAATTTTTTAAAAAAGTTGATATAACTCACTATTATCCATCTTCTTGTCAGTGACAAATAACAGATATTGGAGCATACAAGTATGCAAAATACAGTTAAAGTATGCTTTGGAAAGTATCACATGGACTTCTGTTTTTGATTATTATCTGTCTAAAGATTTCCTTTATATGTGATTACCAGATAAAAAGGAATAATGGGCACAAATTAAAATTTGGCCATGTAAAAGCCACAGGATAAATTATTCTGAACATGGGAAGTCCAGAGTGATTTCTTTTGTGAATCTGAGATACAACATGTAGGGAGAATTTTGTCAGACCCTAGGCAACCATGCTACTACAGTCCCAGGACTCAGATTGTAAGAGAAGAAACACTTTGCCTTCCAGAAACCTTTGTGTGTGGGGAATATGGCAAATGAAGGCAGATGTCAGATAAAAACCTGAAGGATTTAACCCTTGAATTCTTCCCTTTAGTTTGTTCCAGTTCTTGAGAATGACTGAATACATTTGAAATTTGCATACTTGAAAATCTATAATACTTGCAATCTATCCTCTATCTGATATCTGCCACAGCAACTTTAAGTGTATATAAATACAAATTAATTCATATTGTCAGGACATACAGCATTTCATATAAATTAATGTAGGGCTTATCTACATTGCTGAAGCATAGTTCTGTGAGAATTACTCTTAAAAAAAATCAACACTTTATTTTTTATTTTTTATTTTTTTTAAATTTTTTTTAATGTTTTATTTATTTCTAGGAGAGAGAGAGAGACAGCGTGAGCAGGGGAGGGTCAGAGAGAGAGGGAGTTACAGACTCTGAAACAAGCTCCAGGCTCTGAGCTGGCAGTCAGCACAGAGCCCGACGCGGGGCTCGAACCCACGAACCGCGAGATCATGACCCAAGCGAAAGTCGGACGCTTAACCGACTAAGCCACCCAGGCGCCCCAAAAAATCAACACTTTAAAGAAAGAATGTCTTCAAAGTAGCAAATGTTTCTGGAGCTTCTTTAAAGGAACACACAGGCCATAATTATTTCCCACTAATTCAGATTAGAAGACCTTTGGCTCACAATACACTGAAGCTTGCGAGAGTCCTCCAAGCTGTTTGCCTTATCCCTGAGAAATACACAAGGGTCTCGTGTGTCTCCTTTTGTAATTTAGTCTGTTTCAATCACACTTTCAGTCTTTATTGCTGTTCGTGAGCCTGTGCTTCAAACAATTCTTCTGTCGATATTCTCTCATCTCTACCATAATTTCCATACTCTGTACTACCTTGGGGTGAGAGTCTTTGCTTAATAGAATTTTCTCTAAGTGTTGATTTAAGTAGACTGTGTGCCTACAAAAATCAAAACTGTTTTCATGTATAATGATATGACTGGACACTTACTGAAACTCTTTTGATCAGGGCCCCAAGAACAAACACATGTAAGTAAGATTTGGGCCCTTACATAAAGAAATATGTAAATGGCTCATACTTTGTTAATATTCTTGAGAAAACATTGCTTATTGTCAATAGGGCGCAATTAGAGTTGCTAAAACCACAGAGATACTTCTACTGAGCTTAACATACTCTTAACGAGAGACGCAGAGGTTCTGTTCTGAATTACTCAGCTATTACTTTTGAATTTCTTGTAGTGAGATACCCCAGGGTTTCCATTTAGTATTTACTAAACCACCTTTAAGATTTCCTTCTGGAAGTAGCAGAACTCAGCAGTGGCAGGGACATGATAAAGTTCTAGCCCTGGATGAGAGTAGGAAATAAAATCTCTTTGCAATCCTGTCTTCAAGAGAGGATAGATAAACACATCCCATAAAAAATATATGTTCATTGTATTACCCTCTTTAGGAAGCTGGTTGGTCCCCTTTCCTTTGCTGCAGTGCATTTTGAGAACCTAATACTAGCTCCTAAAAATTATGCTGTACTAAAAATAGAAGACTTTAAAAGAAAAAACCTCAGGTGTAGCTAGCATTCAAAATGTAAGATTAATTTGAAATTAATTTCAGTTGCATAAATTTCTAAACAACTCTTCACCTCCTGGGTTATATTATTCCTTTAGACAATGCAAAAGGAATAGGAAGGCAAACACACAGCGATGTTCATTTCTCTCTGAAGAATACCTTTGGCTTGAAATAATTAGCCCATATGGCCATTTCAAATAGCTGGTTGGAGAAATCAAGATGTCAAGTCATCCCTTCTATTTTAGCATTTGTTTTGTTTTATCTTCACAGAACATAATTACTGATCATATAAATATTCAGAGCTAACTTCTTATATAAGGCTTATGTTACATATTTATTTAATAAACATCAGAATTACAGAATTATACATTTTTCAAAGAATTGAAAAATTTACCTATTGAAGTTCTCTCTCTGCTTTTAAATAAGACAGCATTTCAATCATTTGGGAAAACTGTGAACTTCACAGTGTTTTTTTCCTGAGAAATAGTCTTTGTTTCAATAGTTTCCAGCTAACACATCAAACTGTACTACTAGGCTTCACACATGTAATGTTTCGTTGCCATTATAGTTCCTTACAATGTAAGCAGAGGTTTGAGAGGGGATCTGGGGCTGTGTTTGGGAGGAGTGATCTTTATCTTGCTTTTAGCTTGTTGGCTTTTTGGCAGTACCTTCCCCCAGCTCAAGCTGATCAAAGTTTAGGGAATTGAGAAGATTTCCTTTTTCTTTCTTTTTTTTTTTTTGATGAAAGTATAAGTGACAGACAACATTGTGTTAGTTTTAGGTATACAACATAATGATTTGACATTTGTGTACAGTACAAAAAGTCTACTTACCATTTCTCATACAAAGCTACAAAGAAAAATATTATTTTCTTGTAATGAAAACTTTTAAGATTTACTTTCTTTTTTTAATTTTTAATTTTTTTTAAATGTTTTTTTTTTTTTTAAATTTATTTCTGAGAGAGAGAGAGAGAGAGACAGCATAAGCAGGGGAGGGTCAGAGAGAGAGGGAGACACAGAATCTGAAACAGGCTCCAGGCTCTGATCTAGCTGTCAGCACAGAGCCCGATGTGGGGCTTGAACCCACGGGCTGTGAGATCATGACCTGAGCTGAAGTCGGACGCTTAACCGACTGAGCCATCCAGGCGCCCCTAAGATTTACTTTCTTGGCCACTTTCAAATTTGCAATACAATGTTAGTGACCGTAGCTAGCCACCGCGCTGTATATTAACAGCCCCGTGAATTAATTTGTAACTGGAAGTTTGTTCCTCTTTTTTCTTTTTTTAATATTTAATTTATTTTGAGAGAGAGACAGCATGTGCATGTGTATGCACATAAGTGCACGGGAGGGGGGGGGAGAGAGAGAGAGAGAGAGAGAGAGAGAGAGAGAGAGAGAATCCCAAGCAGGCTCCAAACTGTCAGCATAGAGACTGGCATAGGGCTTGATCTCTGTATGTGGGGTAGATCTCACCAACCCTGAGATCGTGACCTGAGCCCAAATCAGGAGTTGGCTGCTTAATGGACTGAGCTACCCAGGCACCCTAGAAGTTTATACTTCTTGATCCACTCACCCATTTTGCCCAAAGCCCTCTGTCTCCTCTCCCTGGCAACCACAAATGTAGTTTCTGTGTTTTATTTTAGAATTGTTTGTTCTATTTTTCTGAAAAAAGCCATTGGAATTTTGTTTTTTGTTTTTAAAATTTTTTTTTAATGTTTTATTTATTTCTAAGAGAGAGAGAGGGAGAGAGAGAGACAGCATGAGCAGGGGAGGGTTAGAGAGAGAGGGAGACACAGAATCTGAAGCAGGCTCTAGGCTCTGGGCTAGCTGTCAGCACAGAGCCCAACGTGGGGCTTGAACCCATGAACCGCGAGATCATGACCTGAGCCGAAGTCAGATGCTTAACCGACTGAGCCACCCAGGCGCCCCAAACCATTGGAATTTTGATAGGGATTGCATTGACTCTCTAGTTTGCTGTGGCTAATATGCATATTTTAATAATATTAATTTTTCTAATTTATGAGCATTGAATATCTTTCCATTTATTTGGGTATTCCAGTTTTTTCATCAGTGTCTTACAGTTTTCAGTGTATAGGTCTTTCATCACCTTGGTTAAATTTATTCCTAGGTGTTTTATTCTTTTCTATGCAATTGTAAATGCAATTGTTTACTTAATTTCTGTTTCTGATAATTGTTAAGGTATAAAAACATAACAGATGTTTTGTATATTGATTTGGTACCCTGAATTTGTTTGTTAGTCCTAACAGTTCTTTGGTGGGGCCTTTAGAGTTTTTGTCATCTGCAAATATGATAGTTTTACTTCTTGCTTTCCAGTTTGGATGCCTTTTATTCTCTTCTCCTGCTTAATTATTCTGCCTAGGACTTCCAGTACTGTAATGGCAAAAGTGGGCATTTTCATCTTATTTGTGATCTTAGAGAAAAGCTTTTAGCTTTTTGATGTTGAGTGTGATGTTAGCTATGGGCTGGTCATATGTGACGTATATTATATTGAAGGGTGTTTCATCTATACCTATTTTATTAAGAATTCTTATCATAAATGGATGTTTGGGGATGCATGGGTGGCTCAGTTGGTTTAATGCCTGGCCTTTGATTTCATCTCAGGTCATGATCTTAGGATTCATGCAGAGCCCTGTGTTAGGTTCTGGGCTGAGAGAGTAGAGCCAGCTTTGGATTCTCTCTTTCCCTCTCTCTGCCCCAACCCCCCTTTCTCTAAATAAATAAATAAACAAAGAGACAAACAAATAAACTTAGAAAACTAAATAGATGTTTGAATTGTGTCAAATGTTTCTTATGCATCTATTGAGAAGGTCATGGGATTTTTATCCTTCATTTGTTATTGTGTTGTTATGTTGTTTAATTTGCAGATGTTGAATTGCCCTTTCTTCCTGGAGTTTAAATCCCACTTGATCTTGGTGTATGATCCCTTTAATGCGTTGTTGAATTTTATTTGCTAATATTTTGTTGAGGATTTTTGCATTTAGTTTCATTGGGGATACTGGCTTGTAATTTCCTTTTTTTTTTTGGTGGTGTCCTTGTCTGGGTATCAAGGTATACTGGTTTTGAATTTGAGAGTATCCCCTCCTCTTCAATTTTTTGGAAGAGTTTGAGAAGGGTAGGTCTTAACTCTTCTTTGAATATTTGGTAGAATATACCAGTGAAGCCATCTGGTCCTGGACTTTTGTTTGTTGGGAGTTTCTTGATTGCTGATTTAATCTCCTTACTAATAGTCTATTCAGATTTTCTATTTCTTCTTGATTAGGTCTTGGAAGGTGTTTTGAGGAATTTATCCAGTTCTTTTAGGTTATCAGTTTGTTGGCATATAACTGTTCATGTAGTCTCTTATGATCTTTTGTATTTCTTTAGTTTATAAGTTATCCTCTTTCATCTGATTTTTTGAACTTTTTCTTTGTTTTCTTTATGAGTCTAGGTAAAGTTTTATCAATTTTGCTTACCTTTTTGATGAACCAGCTCTTAGTTTCATTGAGCTTTTCTATTTTCATTTTAGTCACTAGTGATTTATTTCCTCTTTAATCTTTATTACTTCCTTATACTAACTTTGAGCTTTGATATTCTTTTTATAGTTCCTTTGGATGTAAAGTTAGATTGTTTATTTGAGATTTTTCTTGTTTCTTGAGGTAGGCCTGTGTCATTATAAATATTTCTCTTAGAATTGCTTTTACTGTGTTCCAACCATTTTGGACCTTTGTGTTTCCATTTTCATTTGTCTCAAGCCAGTTTTTAAATTTATTCTTTATTTGTTTACCCATTGGTTGTACAGGATCCTTTCGTTTAATCTACAAATATTTGTGATTTTTTTTCAGTTTGTATGTTGTAATTGATTTCTAGTTTCATAGCATTTTGGTTAGAAAATATGCTTGATAGGATTTCAGTCTTCTTAAATTTACTGATACTTATTTTGTGGTCTATCCTGGAGAATGTTCTATGTGAAGTTGAGAAGAATATGTATTTTGCTTTTTGGATGGAATGTTTGGTATATGTGTATTAAATCCATCTTGTCTACTGTGTCACTTAAGGCTGATGTTTGCTGACTGATTTTCAGATCTGTGAGTTGTTTTATAAAACTTACATTTTTCTATTTCTCTTTAAATTCTTTCTGTGTTTCTCCATTTTTCTCCCAAGTTCAGTTCATGACCATTACTTGGAACCCTGTATCATGTATATTTCTTATTTTCATTTTATTAAAGTTTTCTCCTGTTCTTTCATTTGGAACATATTTCTCTGTTTCCTAATTTTGTTTAACTCTCTGTGTTTGTTTCTGTGTGTTAAGTGAAACAGCTATCTTTCCCAGTCTTGAAGGGATGGCCCAGTATAGCGAGATGAACCATACTGTTTAGACTTCCCCAGTTCGCAGTTGTCTCTTGACTTGTTGCTTAGATTGTTTTAGGCCCACGGGTCTCAGAAATGCAATCTCTCTTGGCCACCAAAGTCCAGTATTCAAGGGACTTGTCTCCTGTGTGGTCTATGGGTGTACCCTGGCTTAGAAGATCCTGGGCAGGTTAGAAGATCCTGGGCAGGAGCAAGGTGCTCAGCCATTGCCTCAGGAAAGGGGACATGGCAGCAGCACATTTGGGAACACTGGCAGGTTAGAGCAAGAGTGCACAAATGGTCCCCCCCCCCCCCAAGTGCAAGCAGTAGCAAGGTAGAGAGAAAATGTAAAAATGGTGCCTGCTAGCATCTCTGTTCCCTGTGGAAAGTCTAACAGGCATTTGCCCTTCTGGCAGATGCTTTAAGATGAGCAAATGAATCTTCCTCACATATGGTCTAGGCTCTATTAAAACTGCTGCCTTTGTACCGAGTCCTGGAGTGATTTGGTTTGTGCAAGAGTTTCTTCGAGCAGAAACTCCATTCCTTACAGCCCTGTGGTTTTCCTGGATATAACCCTACTGTTTTTCAAAGGCAGACATTTTGGAGGCTCATCTGTCGAGTACAGGTCCCAAAGGTTGGAGTGCCTCAGGTAGAGCATAAACCTTTCATCCCTCAGGGTGGAGTTCCTTATTTGTGAGACTCCTTTCAGTGGTGAGTCACTGCACTGGAGGTGGGCTTTTGTCCAGATCCTTTCTCTGCCTCTACTACCCTCTTGATCTGGCCCTTTTATCCTTGTGGAGTAGCTGTTTAGCTAGGTCCCAGATTCTTTTCAGAGGTAATTGTTCTCCATTTAGCTATAAATTTGTTGTGTCTATGGGAAAAAGTGAGTTCAGGAATTTTCTATGCCACCACCTTAAACTTCCTCATCCTATAACTAAAAAAAAAAAAAAAGTTGGACCCTTGATTTATGTTACCACTGGGCAATTTCACTTTCTTACTACTTTTACACTCTGTGTTCTTATAAAAATCCATTCTAAATTCTTTGTGTTTTAACTGAGTCCTTTTTGGTCCTCAGAAGAAACAGAAAAAAGCTGCTCTGAGTCACTGATAGAACAGCTCTCTATGCAGTTGATGACTTTTGGCTCATGGCTGATGTGCTGTGACAGAAGCAATGTGTGACTCATCAGGGGCTGCTCTTGAGTCAGTGAGTGATAAGACAACTGGCTGTATCTCTAAAATACTCTTCAAGTCTGACACACTCACTGGCTTAAGAGTGCAAGAATTAACAGCACAAGATACGATTTTTGTCATCATCTGAGTCTTCAGATGACTTCATTTTAAATTCAGCAACCCAAACTCAGTTTTCTAAAAGTTCAAACCATTTGCTTCCAGATATATAAAGGTAACTTCTAAATAGTACTGCATTTACTATGGAGGGAGAGGCACTACCACATGATGAGTGGTATGAGGAATTCCAGGAAAATTCCTCCATTAATAGCTAGTCACCAGAACTAGAAATTCCTTGGGAAGGAGCAGAGATTAGTGAAAAGAGCATTGGAGATAGACATCCCTGGACTTGAATTTGTGCTGTTTCACTTAATAGCTGATGGGAAATTTGGAAGAAAAATGCTGGAGATAACACAGCTAAGATGCTAAGGACTGGGGTTGTGGGAGGGGATAGGGAGAGGTACTATGTGCCAGCCAGGAAGACTTTGGGCATATATGTGTGTATAATGGGGAGAATTGGGTAATGTGAGAAAATCAAAGAAAAGATGAGGTGAGATAGCCTCAAAGATAAATACTAAATACTGTTCATAGCACTAACAATAAAATAGGGAGAAAAAAATTTCAAAACTTACCTAGCTTGACTTATTGATACTTGAATATAGTTATTAGATTTATTCATTCTCTGTCTTCCTCTCTTCCTGTCTCCTCTCCAATATAGGCAATTGTTATATTGCCCAGAACAAATTATATATCTATATCTTATCTATCATTGATCTTCTATGTATGTATGTATGTATGTATGTATGTATCTATCTATCTATCTATCTATCTATCTTCTCTGAACCTGCTGCACAACAGGTATTATGAGAATCATTGAGAATACAAAGTCAAATAAGCCATGGTTGTAGTACCTGAAGTTTATATATCCCTTTGTATCTTTTGGTAGTTTAGCATGTATTATCTTATTCTTTGTCTTTAGACAGAGAGATGATTAGTCTTGCCAGCGTATGCAGGTCATCAGAGTCTGCAGGGGAATGTTGTAAGGCATCATGTCCTGTATCTTGATTTGGCACCTTTCTAATTGACTTTGGAAAAAGTGTGGAATTATAAAGCCTACAGAAACCATGACTACCATAGGTAAAAATGATTGGGTCCTAGAAGGTATAAAGTTACACAGTCTTGTGAGTATTGAAGAAGTAGGTGTTTCCTTTTATCCCTTTTCTGAAATGTCCTGTGCCCTGGGAAAAGAAACGTGTACCAGTGAGGAAGCACTAGGATGTCTGTGAGCCCATCTGCAGAGCATGTTAACTGCATGTGCTTCCTGTGGGGGCTGTATAGATAACTCTTCCTGAACAATTATGAGGCCTGCTCTCTTTTCAGGTGGTAAAACCAGGACCGTTTAAAGCACTTTTATAGACAGATTATAATAGAGGAGTCATAGGGTGAAAGAGCATTTACATTCTTAAAACAAGCTAGGTAGACAGATACTCAGGAAGGCATTTTTCCAAATGAAGGGGAAATGGAGAAACAAATTTTGAAAAACTGTCATCAGAGATATTATCCATTATCATTAAATATAGATACACAATATAGAATGCAGTTCATGTTATTTTTGATTCCTGGCAGAACTTGAGACGGTGGTTTGTCTGACTGCTGTAGGACATCAGTGAGTGGGACTGGGCCTCATTAGGAAGGTGAAAGGAAGAACGAAAACTGCCAACACAACAAATGGAGCCCCTTGGTGCAGACGGTTAATGCACTTTGTCATATTATAGTGGGAACTGTAGACCTTCATGGTCACGATGAAGACAGAGGGAAACAGCTCTTCCCAGCGAGGATGTTTAAGGATGTAAGTGGTTGTGAGTTTATGAGAGTTCAGCAAGGAGTGATCTTTAGAAGACAGCCATTAAAATTGAATTTCACTTTAGCACGAACAGGTTCAGACAATAAAGGTTGGTGAAACCTTTATTTCAAACGCATTATGGAAAATTTCGGAGCAAATAAAATTTAACTTAGCAGTGTTTACTTACTTTAAAGAACTGAGAAAAATATATATAACTAGGCCATTCCAACCACTTCTTTGGCTCTCATCAATAGCTTCTCAATGCTCTGAGGGAAAAGTCTCACTGTATTATGGCTACTTTGCTAGGACTTGGCTATCTCAGTCTTGTTTCAATTCCTTAACATGAAAAACCTCTTTCTGCCTTCAGAGGATTATCTTCCCAATCTCTTTTCAATCTATGTGCTGCATCATTTTTCAGATTTTAGCCTAAATGTCACCTTTTTGGGAAAACTTTACTAACTAAATCAGACCCCACTCCTCACTTCTTCTGCGCTTTCTGTTTTTCTTATTTTAGTCCCATGTTTTTCCCCCAGGACTTCTTAAAAGCTTTCTTATTTTGTTAATTTTGTTGCATATTTTACCGTTTTTCATACCAGAGTACAAGATACATGAGAGAAAATGGTGTCCTTTCTGCCCCCACCATGGTATTTCTGGTGTCTAGTAGAGTAACTGGTAAGAGTAGACACTCAATACATGTTTGATAAAGAAATGAATGAAAAATGTCAGTTATTCGTATTGAATTGTGGTGCCGATGTGCTTACTGATGTGTCTAATAAAGCTGTAATCATAAAACCTCTGAGGAAGTTTTGTAAGCTGGTTGAAAAAAAAACGTACAATTAGATAAATTACTTTAAGTCCAGAAAGAAACTGTGTCTACTTGCCTCAGGTGTCACATCTCCTTAGTTCACTGGAGTACTGAGAAACGAAGAGTAATAGTTTATAGAAAGCACTCTGTCCGAGCCTTGATTTTGCTGTATGCAGTCTTTGTAAACATTGACAGTACAGTGATGAGGAGAGACGAGCATCTTGGCCTCATAGAGCTTATAGTCTCAATTTTTAGTGGGATTTTCCTGTGAAGCCTCTGTCAGTTGCCAAATTGGGCATCTTCCTGAGACATAAATTCCTCCTTGAATGCCTATGGTCATTTCTCAGTGAATATCCTAAAGCATTTCTAGTCTATTTATTAATTTATTAAAAAAATTTTTTTTTGTTATTTCAAAATCTTTAAAATATTTATTATTGAAGTATAGTTAACATACAATGTTATATTAGTTTCAGATGTGCAACATAGTGATCCAGCAATTCTATACATTACTCAGTACTCACCACAATAAATACAGTCACCATCTGTTACCATACAATGTTACTAAAATATTATTGACTATATTCTCTATGCTGTACTTTCCATCTAGTTGACTTATTTTACAACTGAAAGTTTGTACCTCTTTTTTTTTTCTTAAATAGTTTACTGTCAAGTTGGTTTCCATATAACACCCAGTGCTCATCCCAACAAGTGCCCTCCTCCATGCCCATCAGCCCCCTTCCTCTCTCCCCGACCCGCATCAGCCCTCAGTCTGTTCTCAGCATTCAAGAGTCTCTCATGCTTTGCCTCCCTCCCTCTCCCCAACTATTTTCCCCCTTCTCCTCCCCCATGGTCCTCTGTTAAGTTCCTCCTATTCACCTATATGTGCAAACATATGGTATCTGTCCTTCTCTGCCTGACTTATTTCGCTCAGCATGACACCCTCAAGTTCCATCCATCTTGCTACAAATGGCCAGATTTCATTCTTTCTCATTGCCACGTAGTATTCCATTGCATAGATAAACCACATCTTCTTGATTCATTCATCAGTTGATGGACACTTAGGCTCTCTCAACAATAGCCAAAACATGGAAAGAGTCTAGTCTAATATTTTAGACCAGATATTTTAGATATTTAGACATTTTAGTCCATATTTTTCTTCAGTGTTTTCCTTTGTCATCTTGTTCTAATGCTACCTGTTTAGTAAAGTTTTAATATAAAGTCAACATTTAGGGGAAAAATGGACTTTGAAAAAATGGAATTCTTATTTCTGGCATTTTGGGGAAAAATTATTCTGGTACATATTTTTTACATCAATATGTACATATGCCCCCTCCCCCCCACATTTCTTTGAAGCACCCACATTTTAAATACCACAAAAATAAAACAAAACTACTTTATTTTTTACTTTCTGAATGCAGTATATATCCTATAACTTAAACCTGTTGATACTGCAACATAGAAATTACTTATTGTATTTAAATATTATTGTATTTTAAATGTCCTGTATTTAAAAATAGAATATGCTAACCATATCATAAGAATTAGTTATTAAAATGCTTTTAAACTTATAGCCTCTAGGAATTTTGAGATATGAAAGATATTTTTATTCTTTAATAATTCTTTAATAATACACTTTTTTTTGCCTTTCATGGTTTTCCTGCATCTTTCTAATTATAATTTATTTTCAGTATGCTACCAATATTGCCTATAAGCATTCCTCTTTTTTTTTCCATTTTATTTATTTACTTTTATTTTTTAAATGTAATTTATTATCACATTGGCTTACATACAACACCCAGCGCTCATCCCAACATGTGCCTTCCTCAGTGCCCATCATCCATTTCCCATCTCCCCAAACCCTTCCCCACCCCTGTCCACCTTCAGTTCTGTGTACTTAAGAATCTCTTGTGGTTTGCCTCCCTCCCTCTCTGTTTCTCTTTTTACTTCATATTTGCTATTGTTAGTCTGTGATTTTTACATACCAGGTAACCATGTATGTTACATTGCCCTTTAAGTTAAAGTAAACTCTTGAATGAAAAGCATGAGATTCTTTTGTGCCCGAAGTATACAAAATTAAAAACATGGGATGCACCTGGGTGGCTCAGTCAGTTAAGCGTCCAACTTCAGCTCAGGTCATGATCTTACGGTTCATGGGTTCAAGCCCCGCATCGGGCTCTGTGCTGACAGCTAGCTCAGAGCCTGGAGCCTACTTCAGATTCTGTCTCCCTCTCTCTCTGACCCTCCCCTGCTCACGCTGTCTCTCTCTCTCTCTCTCTCTCAGAAATAAATAAAGCATTAAAAAAATAAAAACAATAAAAACATGGATTTTGTTACACTAATTTTGGTTCCTTGGAGACCTTTCATCTACTTAGTTTTTCTGGTAGAGTTGTATTCTAGACAGCTGAGTTTATTAGATAAATTCTATACAGGAAGCACATAACTGTATTTTAGCTCTCTTCTTTTCTTTGCTTGGTTTTTGTTCCCAATCATTTGAGATGAAAATTAACTCTAATACTTTCATTCATATCTCATGTGAATTATTCCAAATAATGTCTGAAAAAGTGGTACATGAATCCAGGAATATCCTCTCCTACTGGTCCTCCAACATTAAGCAAATCATCTTTGCTTTGCAACTTTTTTGGATGTATAAATAAAAGAAAAAACTCAGAACTTTTCAACAGTGTATATATACTTAATGATACTGAACTGTACACTTAAAAATGGTTGAGATGGTAAATTTTATTTTATGTATATTTTACTATAATTAAAAAATGAGAAAGAGAAAACAAAAATAAAGCCAAAAGAAAAAGGAAGAAAAGAAAATCACTGGAAAGTTGTCATGTCATTCCACTCTAGGAAACACTAAAAAAAAAAAAAAAAAAAAAAAAAAAAAACCCAAACAAAAAAAAAAAAAAAAAAAAAAAAAAAAAAAAAAAAAAAAAAAAAAAAAAAAAAAAAAAAAAAAAAAAAAAAAAAAAAAAAACCCAAACAAAAAGCCAGCACATTCCAGAGATATGTCAGCATTTGCCTCAGGAAGACAAAAATAAGGGAAACAGAACTAATAATAAAAGTAGCATGCAACCAAGACAACCCTAATTATTTAATTATGGAATTTAGAATAATGTTTTAACTACATTATTCTGAGTAACTAGCAAGACAGTAATAATTATTTAACCATAATGTCCAGAATCACATTAGTATAGTATTTCAGTGATGTTTGAAGTTTATAAAAAGCTGTATAATACATAAAATTTTAGAAAAATAAATAAGGACTTCTTTCTCCTACAGGTTTAAAGGGGGAATAACAATTCAAGTTGAAAAGGAGAGAAAACGGGGCACCTGGGTAGCTCGGTTAAGCGCTCAACTCTTGATTTTGGCTCAGGTCATGATTTCACAATTAGTGGGTTGAAGCCACGCATTGGGCTCCTTGCTAATGGTGTGGAGCCTGCTTGGGATTCTGTCTCCCTCTCTGTCTGCCTCTCCCCTGCTGTCTCTCAAAATACATAAACATAAACAATTAAAAAAAATAAAAGAGAAAAAATTATTGGAAGAAGAAAGGGTGAAATTTTATTGCAGAACATTTAATCTTTTTTAAAAGTTTTATTTAAATTCTAGTTAGTTAGTTTATAGTGTTGTATTGGTTTCAGGAGTAGAATCACTTTGATAGAACACCCCAGTGCCCATCCCAACAAATGCCCTCCTTAATGCCTCTCACCCATTTAGCTCTCCTCAGCCCATGTCCGCTCCAGCAACACTCAGTTGTTCTCTGTAGTTAATTTAATTCTTGATTCTTGCTGCCAATAGGGGCATTAATGTTATAATAAGGAAAATCTTAAAAAAAAGATAAAAAGACAGTTAAATATAGAATTAGAAACCACTTTTTTTAAAAAAGATTTTATTTTTAAGTAATCTCTATACCCAACATGGGGCTCAAACTCACAACTCTGAGATCAAGAGTCACACGCAATACCCACTGAGCCAGCCAGGCACTCTGGAACAACTTTTGAAAGAGTTTGGGTCATATCAAAATAAAAAGAAATTCCCTGTCCTACATTAAATCCTTTTTAAAAAACTTTTAATTTTCAAGTATTTCCAGACTTACAAAACTCTTGCAAAAGTGTATAAAGAGTTCCTTCACCCATCTTCATTTACTGTAGTATCTTACATAATTGTAATACAATGGTCAAAGCCTGGGAATTAACCCTGATTCATTGTTCTTTAATCTGGTTCTATCTGGGCCATTTTCTCAGTAGTACTTTCTCATTTGTGATCATGATATCTTGAAAGAGTACTAATCAGTACTTGGTAGAGAAAAATCTACTTCAAATTGAGTTTATGTTATCTCATGTTAAAGTTGATATGCATTTTTGCCAAAAATAGTGGAGAAGTGATTTTGTACTCAGTGCATGATATCAGAAGACACTCTTTAACCTCTAACACCATAAAATGTCGCAGACTTGTCTTTTGCATAGCACAGCCCTGGTTACTTTTTTTTGGAGAATGGTGTTTGAAAAACAGAATCTGGTGTTAGGTATGCTCATTACAACAAGGTAGTCTTTCTTATAGATACTCTTAGTGAACAGCAAGTGGGAAAGGAAAATATATTTGATTGCTGGACTGATTTCTCTAATAATAGGCTATTTAGTTCCTGTTTGAAAGTAATGTATATGTACAGATATACATATGTATTACATGTATGAAAACAAATATGTTAGCTTTTTATTTTTAGTAGTTAAATTTGGCAGATGAAAGACAGAGCTTTGTTATTTCACTGGTTTTTTTTTTTTTAATGCTTATTTATTTCTTTTGAGGGAAAGAGAGCAGGGGAGGGAGAGAGAGAAAGAGAATCCCAGGCAGGCTCTACGTGGTCAGTGTGGAGCCTGATGTGGGGCTAGAACTCACAAACCACCAGATCATGACCTCAGCTGAAACCAAGACTCAGAGACTTAACTGACTGAGCCACCCAGGTGCCCTTATTTTACTTTTTTTTTTTTTAATCGGATGAGGAGGCATGAATTTACTTATATTTCCTTTTTAAAAATTTCCCTGTTCTTTCAATTGGTAAATAGATTTTATATTTTCAGGGCAGTTTTAGGTTCATATCAAAATGAAGAGAAAGCTACAGAGATTTCCCATATACCCCTGCCTCCATAAATATAAGCCTCCCCCGTTATCAACATCCCCCACCAGAGTGGTAGGCACATGTGTTGTCATCAATGAACTTCCAGTGACACATCATTATACCTAAAGTCCTTAGTACATCATGGTTCATGCAGTATTATACATTCTGTGAGTTTGGATAAACATATAATGACACGAATTCACCATTCTTAGATCATACAGAGTATTTTCAATGCCTTAAAAGTCCTCTGTGTTTTGTCTGTTTCTCCCTCCTCCCACCTGTCCACCCCACAACTACTGATCTTTTTACTATCTTCATAGTTTTGCCTCTCCTTTCAATTTTGTGTGTGCCAGAAAATCATAGGATGTTATAATATTTCAACAGATCTGGAAGTTAGGAGAATGGCTTGCAGAGTTAAAATTAAAAATCCAGCCTTTTCTGAAAAGATTACCTACTGTCTAGCAAGAGATTAAGGTAGGAGAATTTGTAGAAATAGAATCTCTTTGAAACTTAAATCAGGAAATCCAAAAGGCATTGGATATAGTACTTTAAAGAATAGGTTATGAATAAAAGGGAAAAGAGCAAGATGCAACATTTGCCCTTTTTTTCATTTAAATTAAAACAAAGTTTTGGGGGGCGCCTGGGTGGCTTAGTCGGTTAGGCCTCCGACTTTCGCTTGGGTCATGATCTTGCGGTTCGTGGGTTCGAGCCCCGCGTCGGGCTCTGTGCTGACTGCCAGCTCAGAGCCCGGAGCCTGTTTCAGAGTCTGTGTCTCCCTCTCTCTCTGACCCTCCCCTGCTCCCGCTGTCTCTCTCTCTCTCCTAGAAATAAATAAAACGTTAAAAAAAATAAAAAAAAAGATTTAAAAAACAAACAAACAAAAAAAAACAAAACAAAGTTTTGGGGCACCTGGGTGGCTCAGTCGGTTAAGCGTCCGACTATGGTTTGTGGATTCGATCCCCACTTCGGGCTCTTTGCTGACAGCTAGCTCAGAGCCTGGAAGCTGTTTCAGATTCTGTATCTCCCTCTCTCTCTCTGACCCTCCCCTGTTCGTGCTGTCTCTCTCTCGCTCTCTCTCTCTCTTAGAAATAAATTTAAAAAAAAGTAAAAAAATAAAAAACAAACCAACCAAAATCTTCATTCCATGCTTGATTGGAAGAAGAGAGGAGAAGGAAATATCAGAAAGAGCCAATAAAATATTTGTATGAAAACCTGGACTATTAATTTAAATGCATGGTACTGTTTTTGAAAATAAGCTACTTTAAAAGTAAAACTTATAAAAGTTCATTTAAAAATTAAATAAAGAGCATAAAGAAGAAATAGATATTACTCATAACTACATTTGGAAGCAGTAATATAAAACCTTTTTTCAGCTGTCTGTCCATGCATATGTATTTTTGTATAGTTGAAAAAATATTGCATATATAATGTGGCTTGTAACACTTGTTACTTGTATTGTTTTGTCATATAACTAAAAATTTCATAAACCTTACTTTAATGATTGTATAGTATTCCATCATATAGACATGTCATAATTTAAAGCATTCTCTAGAAGGTGGAAAAGGCAAGGAGACATAGTGTCTCCTAGAGCCTCCAGAAAGGAGTGCAATTTTACCAACACCTTGATTTTAGCTCAGTGAGACATGTGTCAGACTTCTGACTTACAAATTATGCTCATAAATTTGTGTTGTTTTCACTCACTGTATTTATGTGGATTTGTTACAACAGCAATAGCAAACTAATACATAGACAATGCTTTTTTGTGATTCACTATGGGTCTGGAATATTAAAACCTTCCTTTATTCAAACATTTTCCTTACTTCATTATCATTCAAATTTCAAATGCTTTTTGCCAAAACACTAATTGAAATATTTACTACAGTTTTTTCTCAACTGACCTTAATAATGTTAAACAGACGTTTATTTATTAATGTCACTTTACATTTTTCATACAAATTGTTTATGATTTTCATTTTATATACTGATAAAAATCCATTATCTTT
Organism: Hyaena hyaena; assembly: GCF_003009895.1. Lineage (NCBI taxonomy): Eukaryota > Metazoa > Chordata > Mammalia > Carnivora > Hyaenidae > Hyaena > Hyaena hyaena. Next base: position 1,174,831 of record NW_024081162.1, read on the forward strand.
ATTACTTTAGTTGCCATTTCTGGGATTGGCTCATAGCCTCAATTTTATTCCTTTACATTTTTACTGCATGGAATCAAAGACCAGTATCTCAACAAATATGGAGTAATATTAGTATTTTTCTCTTCCAGTGAATCAGCCCAAATTATTTTTTTACATGAAATTTCTGTTTAAAAAGCCATGATATTTGGATCTATTCAGGGTCTGAATTTCTTTGAAAGTCTCTATCAATAGACTTTTTTTGTTCAGTAAGCATCTACTAAGCACTATAATATACCAAGTTTTTGGTAAAATGTTGATAATATAGAGATAAGAGACTCGTTTCCCCTCTTAGGGAAGACACAGTTTTATCAAGGCAAATACCAAAGAGTAGGATAATGGCAGGCTGTACTCATGGTCAACTTGTAAAAGGAACACATAGGGAGCCCCTATTATCTTTCTTATCTTTCCTCTGAACCACTGTAAAGCTTTAATTGATCTGCCTGCTTCCTCCCTGGTCCCACTATAGTACATTCATGAGACAGAAATCCGAGTAATTCATTTAAACATGTCAGATCATGACACCCTTCAGCTCAATCCATGCAGTGGCTCCTCAACTCACTCTGAGTAAATGCGGGAGTTCTCAAGGCCCATGAGGTGAAAGGCCTCACATGTCTGCCTGTCTCTCATACTCACTTTGTCCCGATCACACAGCTCTAGGCATGAAGGCATCCTTTCTAGTCCCTAAAACATACTGAGCATGTTCCTACCTCAGGTTTTCTGTGCTTGAAATTCTCTTAGTCTGGAGCATTCTTCCTCTGAATATACACTTGGTTTGTTCCCTCACTTCCTTGGAATTACTACTTTAATGTTATTGGTCATTAAGGCTTTCCCTGACCATCCTGTTTACCAGCAATTACCCCATTGGTCAGGATGTCCTAGCATGCCTAGCCTGCTTTATTTTTCTGCCATCCTGTGTTTACCTTTTACTTAGGTGTTTCGTTATTCCCTGTGGCATATTAGGTGTTTTATCTATTCTTTCTGCCTCCATTAGGAGATGTGCTCCAGGATTTTAGTTAATGTGATCACTGCTGTATTTCCATGTGTAGACTAGTATTTGGCACATAGTAGGTGCGCAGATATTTGTTGAATTAATGGTTGAATGAAGGAAATCTGATTTATTCTTAGGATGTCAAAAGTGTTTTCCTGTGGAAGTTCCCTGTGAAATTGGTTTTGAAAGATGAATAAGAGTGACTCTGAAGGGAGAAGAAAGGCTATTCTTAGCAGAAGAAAAGGCAGGCAGCAAAGCAAGATCTTCCCAAGTATTAGACTCTCAGTAGATAAAAGTTGTATCAAAATTACTCAGCTGACCTCCAAGAGAACTTGCAAATTGGGTTGTGTAAGTCTTATCTTCCCAACTCAGAAAAACAAATTCTCTTACCAGTGGAAAGAAGAAGAACACTGAAGATGGGTAGAAAACGGCCTATCCAAGACAACAAAAGCACAGCAGTATTTTATAGGATGAATGAAAGCACTAAACCTGGTCATGCATGTTCCTAGTAGTATGATTTTTGTGCATAAGAATCTTACAATGATGGAAACTCTAACTTGGATATAGCTTTCCTTTTATTTGGGCAAGATATTTGTTCGGCTTCTGCCTCAAGTGTTTCTGTTTTCAAATTTGAAAGTCAGTTTTGGTGACAGCTCTGCCTTTGGTTGACTTTCCTTATGTTTCATAGACTTTCAAATCTAGGGTATGGTAGAATATGTCAGTAATGTATACAGAGGGTAAAGGAGAGAGTATCTTTGAAAGGCAGTCACTGAAGACTGAGAGTGGTAGATGCAGTGTTAGGTGATATGTAGAATTACAGAAACATAGTATGGTATAATAATTGCCTTAAAGATACTTACAATTTGATGAAAGGAGTAAAATGATTAATAAGGCCAGCATTTATTGGGGACATACCATATCCAGGCATGATGATAAGTAATTTCATAATTATTTAGTATCAGTAGCAACCTTACTGTTATGTTTATTTTACAGATGAGGAAAGTGAGGCATGGATAGACTAAGTAACTTGCCCAAAGTTACAAACTACAAATCGGTAATGCTAGTACTTGAACCCAGATATGCTGACCTCTGAGATCATACATCATTTTTCCTGAAAATACAAAATTACATATTTAGAAGAAATGTAGTAATAGAGTTTCATATGGGAATATATATGTATATGCATATTATAGACTATATCTGTATATATGCAGCACATTAATAAAATAATATAATCGAGTAGGTAGGTATATGTATATGTGTGTATGTATATATGTATATGTATATATCTATATCTGTCTATATCTATATCCATTTGCTTTTTTTTTTTTTTTTTTTTTTTTTTTT